>NC_061508.1:204249045-204263474 GCF_022539505.1 Lolium rigidum
ATGATGACTGTGATACTTAACTATTATGCCTCGCAACAACAATATTCCTGGGATTGCGATGTATGACATAATAGGCATCCGGACTTAAAAATCCGGGTGTTGACACCTATTGGGGTATGCCCTTTGTTTAAATAAAATGAAAGATTGTTAAGTTTAGATAAAATTTAAAATGAACAAGAAGTTTTGTACGTATGTTATACTCACGGTGGCTTCTTTTGTCTTTGCGGTGGCGAACCGGCAACAAGGGTAGTCTAAAGTTTGGTTTGGTCAATGATTCTCATATTTCGTTATTTTGGGGTCGCGAATGCTTAAGTCAATGAGTTAGTGGTTTGTAGCCTCATTATACATGGGCAAAACTCGGGCCAGGCCAGGCCTGAAAAATCTCGAAGCTATAAACCTAGGTCCAAGTCCAGCCCAACCGTCGGGCCTATAAATCACGCCTGAGCCTAGCCCGAAGCCCGAAAAAGCCTAGACCAACCCGACTGTATCATAAATTGTGTATTTTGTAGGCCTGAAGCCCGACCCGGACCGACATTTGGGCATAATGTTCCAGCCCGAGCCCAGCCCGACATACAATCTTGGTCTAGCCTGACCTAGGATTTTCGGGCTGGGCCGGGCCGGGCTGGCCAGGCATGCCCAGCTATCAGCCTCATTGCAATGGGTGTGTTCTCGGCCACAACGTGTTGATGGATCTTAGGTTCTTACCTATTACCGTGGGAGCTACTTTGAATTTAGTTCAGCTTGGGCAGATTTGGTCTTGCGCGTTGAGATACTTCAGACGACTTGGAAGTTGTCTTTGATGTAAAATTTAGGTCTATTAGGGATCTTTCTCTTCCTGTGTGTTCCAGGCTCTTCGATCTAATATGATACTATAGTTTACTGTATTAATAATAAGTCATAATGTTTGCTACTCTCTTTGTTTTATAATTTTTATCGTGGGTTTATTTTAAATTTGACCTAAAACCACAGAAAAAATTATGAAACGGGCAAACAAAATACTTATCGAACCACCGATAGGAAATCATGGTACATGATGGGAGCGTGGATAAGATTAGGCATTTGCCCCGATTCTTACGGGGTTGGGCAAAAAATTTAAGCGGAAAATATAAGAGGGAGAAGGAACAATTACTGAACATAGACTCACTGGACATTAAGGCGGAAACAATGCCGCTATCTATTGTTGATCGTGATGAGTTAAAACAAGCCAATAAAAAATTAAATAAACTCCGAAGAGAGGAAGATATTAAGTGGGCACAAAGGGCTAAAGTAAAGTATATTCAGGAAGGGGGTGATAATACCAAATATTTCCACCTCATAGCTAATGGTAAATATAGAAAAAAGAAAATCTATCAACTTGAACAAGATGAGGGTACTATTGTCGGGGATGATAATCTAAGGGTATACATTTCAGAGTATTATAAAAAATTGTTTGGTAATCCAGAGCTTAGTTCTGTCTCGTTGGATGAAGATAGAACTGAGGATATTCCACAGAATTGGCGGATGAGAATAGAGTGTTAACTGCGAACTTCTCAATGGTGGAGGTTCATGGATGGAACATAATAAATCACCTGGACCGGATGGTTTCCCTGCGGAGTTTACCAACACTTTTGGGGGGTTATTATATATGATCTGATGGCTTTATTTGAGAGCTTTCAGAAAGGTGACTTGCCTTTGTATAAACTGAATTTTGGAGTGTTTAATTTACTGCCTAAAAAAGAAAATGCAACTCAGATTCAACAATATAGGCAATATGCTTGCTTAATGTGAGTTTTAAAATATTTACTAAAGTTGCGACAAATTGTATTTCTGAGATAGCTCATAAAGTGATTAGACCTACACAGACGGCATTTATTCTGGGAAGGCACATTCTAGAAGGAGTGGTAGTTCTCCATGAGACAATACATGAAATGCATAAAAAAAAACTTGATGGAGTGATTTTTAAAATAGACTTTGAAAAGGTGTATGATAAGGTTAAATGACCCTTTCTGCAACAAGTTTTACGTATAAAGGGATTTGATCCTATTTGGTGCGATAGAGTAACGCAATTTGTGCAAGGCGGGAGTGTTGGAATATGAGTTAATGATGTTATTGGGCATAATTTTCAAACTAGAAAAGGACTACGCCACAGGGACCCATTATCTCCAATCCTTTTTAACATAATCGATGATATGTTAGCGATTCTGACTGCTAGGGCTAAGGATGAGGGTAAAGTGGGAAGTTTGTTGCCTCATTTGATTGACGGGGGATATCCATTTTACAATACGCAGACGACACAATATTATTTTTGGAACATGATATTGCTAAGGCTGTTAATATGAAACTAATCCTATGCATATTTGAACAATTGTCGGGTTTAAAAATTAATTTTCACAAAAGTGAAATTTTTAGCTTTGATAAGACAAAGGATATGGAGGACCAGTATAGACATATTTTTTGGTGCGAGTATGGAATCTTACCTTTAAAGTACTTGGGGATTCCGGTACATTATAGGACGCTGCGAAATAGAGAGTGGAACCCTATTGAAAATCGGCTTGTCTCCAAATTGGGGTGCCGGCGGAGTAAATTGTTGTCTTATGGAGATAGGTTGGTTCTGATTAATTCGGTTCTGACAAGTCTTTCTATGTTTATGTTTTCCTTCTTGAAAATCCCAATTGGCGTGAGGAAGAGGTTAGACTTTTATAGATCAAATTTTTTCTGGCAATCTGATGAGCACAAGAAGAAATATAGACTATTTGAATGGAATATTTTGTATAGACCAAAGGATCAGGGTGGGTTGGGTATTGAGGTATTGGAATTAAAGAACAAATGTCTTCTGAGCAAATGGCTGTTTAAACTTCTTTTAGAGGAGGGTATATGGCAGCAGCTCTTATGTAATAATTACCTTAAAAATAAAACACTAGTACAAGTCGAGGTCAAACCGACTGATTCACCTTTCTGGAAGGGTCTCATGCATGTTAAAGAGGACTTCTTCAAGAGGGCTTATTTTAGAGTGGGGGATGGAACATCTGTTAGGTTCTGCGAGGATGTGTGGCTGGGAGATACTCCTTTATCTCATCAATATCCGACACTTTATAATATTGTTCAACATAAGAATGTGTTAATTTTGACTATGCTTGCTACTGAACCTATCAATATTTCTTTTAGAAGAGCTTTGAATGATAATAAGTGGGTGCAATGGTTACATCTATGCCAACAATTAATTACAATTAACTTAATAGCTGAACCAGATAAGTTTATTTGGAAGCTTACTGATTCGGGTATTTTTCAGTCAAATCTATGTACCTTGATTGGATGAATGAGCATATTATTTATCTACGTAAGTATCTATGGAAGTTAAATATCCCTTTAAAAATTAATTTTTTATGTGGTTCCTTAGCAATAAGATGCTTTTAACTAAGGATAATTTAGCTAAACAGAAGTGGAAGGAATGTCAAAAGTGTTGTTTTTGTGATTCCACGGAAACCGTTAACCATTTGTTTAATCATTGCCCTTTTGCGAAGATAATATGGCGTATGACCTTACTTATAATATTCCGCCACCAGCTAATATTTCTAATATGTTTGGTTGATGGTTGAATGGTGTGAGAAAACATGACAAACAGAAGATTAGAATTGGTGTTTCGGCCATTTGTTGGGCTATTTGAAGGACTAGAAATGATATTATCTTTAACAAATAAAGTTGGACTAATTTTTTGCAGATTATCCGGCGAGCTGCTCATTCAATCCAGCAATGGGTTTTCCTTCTCCCGGTGGAGCAGCGGGAGGATATGGTTATTGGATGCAACCGGATGCTAGTGGTTGCTCAGGACTTCTTTTTTCAGGCTACTGGGTGGCGGCATAATAATAGAATAACAAATGCATAGCTTTTCTGTTAGCCATATTTTCAGTTGGTTGATTCATGTATCGACCTTAGCGTTTCCGTGATTGTAATAAGTAATGATGGATCTATTGTGACTTGATACTTTATTTTTAATAAAGCAAGTTGTGTGCATCTATTGATGCAGAGGCTGGTGCTATACTCCTTTATCGGAAAAAAATGATGGGAGCGTGGATACATTCTTTGAGTGCGACCATGGGCCGTAGGTGGTAGCTAAGCCATCACTAGAACGTGATTAAGGACATGGAGGACCACCTAGGGAAAAAAGAGTATGTTTGCCGACACTGCTAACTCTTGGTTGACTTAAAATTAAATTAATTTTCGATCAGATCACATCATCCAATTTCTTGTGCAACTTTATGTGCAATAATGAAATTTTGGTTGCAATTCCGAGATGCAAAAACCACGATGCAAATTTAACGGTCTCAGAACAGGCTGAGCTTGGTTGATGTAGAACTAGCAATTAATACTGTATTTTGGTAACATCACCAAAATACAGTATTTTTTTGACCCGCAAAAAAATACTGTATTTTGGTGATGTTACAAAAAAGAAGAGTCGTTTTGATTTTTGTTTTGAGAAAACAACAAGGTGTTCTCCGGAAGAGTTGGATGACCCTACAATCTAAGTTCTTGACTCTTGACTGACGCTAACAGATGTCTGTGCGAAATTACCTTTATTCTGACGGTTCTGTAGCCAATTTAGTTTTTGCAAAAGGGTTCTGTAGCTAATTAACATGGAAATTATGAAGAAGTTCATATTGATGGGAAATCTACGTACATACCAAAACAGATGACCAGGACGTATATTTCTACGTATACTCGAAATTTTGGTCAGCAGCCGTTCAAACTAGGCGGCATGGAGTGCCTTCCATGCCCATAAATGCCACACGGCCGGACTGCATATACTCCGTATATTAGCTTGCGCACTGCACCTGCCATTTTCCGAACTGTTTTCTGTCGAGTTAGATGAGTAGTATACTGGCCAGGTTTGTGTATGCTACGTGTAAGGGCATCTCCTGTGAGCCAACCTAAATCAGCTACCTAAACGGTTTTTTTTGTCCGTTTAGATCGGTTCGCAGATAGAAAGTGTCTCGCGATCTGGCCGACTAGGATAGTGACGACACCCATTCGGTCCGCTCGGTCCGCTGGATTTAGCCCTTTTACAGGAACAAATAATTTGAAATGAAGTTTAAAAAACACACGAAAATTTGATAGAAATTTCATTAAACCGAACCAAATTTACAGAGTTTAAAATAAAATCTAGACCCTAGTTTCCAGAGCCCTCGTCTTCTTCGTCGTCGGAGTCGACGAAGGGCGGGGGCGCCCACAGCTGCTACGCCCAAGCAGGGACCTCCGTCGGCTCGGCTGCGACACGTACTGCGGCTATTGCGGCGCGTACTACGCGGTTGCACGTACTGCGGTGGTGTAGCTTTTTTCTCCGCCGAGGTGACATGGGAAGCCCACCTCCCACTACCACAAACCCCTCCCGTCCCCTGTCCACCCCCACTACTTACCACCACTTGCAGGACCCACCGGGTGAAGCTAGTGCCGCGCGCCAGCGGAGCTTCTTCACAACGACCTTGCAGTGGAGAACAACGCGTCCCATGGCAGCATGTCTTCTAGCAGTGGTTCTAGGCTGTCATCTTGGTGCGTCTACCATGGGCGCCATGGCTGCAGCAATGTGGGGTGGCTCCTAGATTGGTTTAGCCATGGCTCGGCCAAAACTAGCAATGGCGACAAATTGGGTGTCATCTCCTTTTTGAAGGCATCCCCGAGGTAAAGTTCCCACCTGTCTCCACTACATTTGGGGGAAACCCTAGATCCTTGGATCGGATGAGGTCAACAACTTGCGTCCCCCCCCCCCCTTTGGAGGCACCATTCTTGGAGGTGTACTTCGGCCCGAGGGACTAGTGGAGGATATTGTGGTGGAGCGCTGCTATTTCTAGCGTGTCGACAACGACTGCTCTCGACGATGTGGCGCATTGGATCTCGGTAGCGGACGCATGATGCTGGACGCGTGCAGGGCAATGGCACTGCCTGGTGTCAGTGGAAGGCCAGGCAAGGTCAATGAGTAGATCCCTTTCCTAGAGATGGGTTCACGGAAGACGACAACAACTTCTGTAGCTTGCACATGCACCGGTGCACTCTAAGGGCTACTTGATGGGATTCGTAGCATAGAAAACAAAAATTTTCCTACCGCAAGAACGAATAAAAAGCCAAGATCCAATCTAGAAGATGGTAGCAACGAGAAGATCATGAGACTAACCCTCAAAGATTTCCAAAGCCTACGAGATTAGATCTCGTTGTTGCTGTAGTCGATCACTTGCCGCTTTCAAAAGCGCGTAGAAGATCTTGACGGTGCCACAGTCGGGCAGCACCTCCGTACTCGGTCACACGTTCGGTGTTGATGACGACATCCTTCTCCCCGTTCCAGTCGGGCAGCGGATGTAGTAGATCCTCCTCGGAATCCCGCCAGCACGACGGCGTGGTGACGGTGGTGGTGGAGATCTCCGGCAGGGCTTCGCCTAAGTGTTGTGGGAGAAGATGGAGGAGGAGAGAGGCTAGGGTTTGGGAGAGAGGGGGTGGCTAGGGGCGCCGGCCAGGGGGCCCCTTTGGTGATGCGGCCAGGTCTTGGCTGCCCCCTCCCTCTCCTCCTCATTATATAGGTGGAATCCCTAAGGCTTTGCCCAAAAGTTCGAATAAGACCCCAATTCAAAACTTCCATATGGACGGAACCTAGGGGGACAGGGACTCTCCCTTTTCCCCCCTTTCTTGGCCGGCCAAGGAGGTGGAGTCCACCATGGACTTCACCCTCCCACTTGGTTGGCTGGTTAGGGTTGGTGGAGTCCAACCGGGACTCCACCTTCCATGGTGATTTCTTCCGGAAAGTTCTAGAACATTCTAGCGCCTTCCATAAATGCACCGGATCATTTCCAAACTTGGAAAGTGACTTCCTATATATGAATCTTATTCTACGGACCATTCCGGACCTCCTCGTGATGTCCTGGATCCCATCCGAGACTCCAAACAAATATTCGAACTCCATTTCATATTCCATATCTACTTAAAACGACATCAAACCTTTAGTGTGTCACCCTACGGTTCATGAACTATGCAGACATGGTTGAGACTCCTCTCCGACCAATAACCAATAGCGGGATCTGGAGATCCATAATGGCTCCCACACATTCAACGATAACTTAGTGATCGACTGAACTATTTACATACGATACCGATTCCCTTTGTCACGCGATATTTTACTTGTCCGAGGTTTGATCATCGGTATCTCCATACCTTGTTCAACCTCGTCACCGACAAGTACTCTTTACTCGTACCGTGGTATATCATCTCTTGTGAACTATTCACATGCTTGCAAGCTAATCAGACGACATTCCACTGAGAGGGCCCAGAGTATATCTATCTGTCATCGCAAATCCCACTCTTGATCCATATGCCTCAACTCATACTTTCCGAATACTTAATCCCATCTTTATAACCACTCATTTACGCAGTGGCGTTTGATGTAATCAAAGTACCCTTCCGGTATAAGTGATTTACATGATCTCATGGTCGAAGGACTAGGTAACTATGTATCGGAAGCTAATAGCAAATTGAACTTAATGACGTGATCTTATGCTACGCTTAATTGGGTGTGTGTGTCCATTATATCATTCATCCAATGACATAACCTTGTTATTAACAACATCCAATGTTCATGATCACGAAACCATGATCATCTATTAATCAACAAGCTAGTTTATACAAGAGGCTTACTAGGGACTCCTTGTTGTTTACATAACACACATGTATCAATGTTTCGGTTAATACAATTATAGCATGGTATGCAAACATTTATCATAAACACAAAGATATATTATAATAACCACTTTATTATTGCCTCTTGGGCATATCTCCAACAGTCTCTCATTTGCACTAGAGCCAATAATCTAGTTTACATTTGTAAAGATATAACACCTTGGCCTTATGGTGCTTATCATGTTTGCTTATGGGAGAGGTTACAGTCAACGAATCTGACACGTTCAGAGATGTATGTATTTTGCAATTCATTTGCATCTTCACGCATCACTCATTTTCAAAATGAGTCGGCATTAATCGTATATGTTCGGTCTTCTGGTGGAACCTTAATTCCGCGGTCTGAAATATGTCACTAATATTGCCACACACAATATAGATTTAAAGTTCTGACACTATCGGAACTACACCAAGTTCTCAAAGAACTTCTTGACTTAAAATCCCCAGTCATTGTCAAAACAATGACATACTCTGCCTTCGTTTGTAGAATCTGTCACAATATTTAGAACTCATCTAAATCTAGCATAGACTTCTTCTAGCTCATTGTGCTACCTTTTAATCAACACTTAGCCTAATTGAGATTTTATATGTGACCAAACTAATATCGGTGTAACACCTTACAACGATTTGTTTGTCATTACCCCATATAAAACTATATATATCCTTGGTTCTTTTAAAGGACTCAGGGATATTCTTACCGTCGTCCAATGATCATCACATAATCATTCTGGTATATGCTCCTAACTTTTAGAGAACAGGACATCTGATTTTGTACATATTATTCGTGATCTAAAATCACTCATGTGGTTTTACTCATCGAGTGTCAAATACACTCAAGTCTTGTTAACTTCACATGGAAAAGAACACCTTCTTAATATTTTTATATTGAACTACTTCAATATTCATTTTATGTACTTTAAACTTATTATATGTTTCAATCTATCTTCATAGATCTTGACACTAAATATGTTTCAGTTCATATCCTTTCATTGAAGTTAATTCTCAATCAAACCTTTTTAATCAAGTATATAATTACATCATTTATAATCAACTATATGTCATTTACATAAAGTATTATAAATATGTCTCATCGCTCCCACTTAATTTCTTGCAAATGCAAGCTTCTTCATCATTTCTGATGAAATCAAAAACTCTTTGACTATTTCATCCGGTGAAGATTCCAACTCCGCGATACTCACTTCATCGAATTGAAGTTCGTATACCTATCTAGTATTCCACGGAACAGCAAAACTCTTGGTTGTATCTTGTATACACCTTTAATACACACTTCTGTTAAGTAATGTATTTTTTCATCCTACTAGCATATCTCATAAAAGAAATATGTAGCGATTACTAGAATAATCCACATAGACTATAAGCATCGCTACGGAAGATCTAATATTATCGTAGTCAACTCTTTAAACTTTGTCGTACATAACTTTTCGACAAGTCGAGCTTCTTCAAGGATATTCCATCCAAGTCCATCAAATTTATAGATCCATTTACTTTCAAAAAGTATTCACCTATCTTGGATTTCATGGCGCATAGCCATTTTAACGGAGTGAGGGCCCACCATAGCTTCTTTGTATGTAGTTGGTTTATCATTATTCAAAATCAATCCTTTGTTCACAAATCATTTATTTGATCACAAAGTAAACCATACCTACAAGGTTCAATAGGTACTTCGATCTTCATGACTATAACACTTTGTAGACATGTGAGCTATGATCATCGTGGCCGCTTCCAGAACCATTTCTGATGCTGTGCTACTCTGATCATCATGCTCAGGTTCATCAACCTTATCAAGTTCTATTGTCCTCCCACTCAAATACTTCGCTAGAAACAATTTCTTGGAAATAAGAAACATCGACAAACACTTTTATCTTTGTCTCCATAGTGGAAAGAGTTCATAATCAATTTTCTGGGATAACCAACAAAGACATTCATCCGAATTTGGTTGTAAACTTATTTACTTATGCTATGCATACCAAAATTTAAGAAAGGACTATTAGGGTTTATACCCATGCCATAACTCGTATGGTGTCATTTCAACGGATTATGATGATGCACTATTTAGTGTAAAAGCGGTAGTCTCTAAATCATAATCCACAAAAATATAATGGCGTCATTATATCTCATCATTAGCCCAACAAGGTTTGGATACGTCTCTCAGATACTCCATCATCACTATGATACTCCAAGAAACGTGAGTTGTAGAACAATTTTATAACTCTCTTAGATGTTCGCTAAAACTCATAATTCAAATATTTCCACCATGATCCAATCATAGATGACTTTTCTATTACGACGATTTCCACTTCATGGTGAAATTTATTTGAATCCATTCAAATGTTTCAAACTTCTTCCTTATCAAATATATCCACATATATATACTCAATTCATTGTTGGAAGTTTTCATCTCCTACACACAACTATGCCCAGTGAACCACATACATCATCATGTATGTTTCCACTAAGTTAGTTGCCCGTTCAACTCTTGGCCTATGAACGGTATTTCAGTCATTCTCTTTAGAAGAGATTTGCAAGCGTCAAACGATTCAAAAATCAAATGACTCCAAAAATCCATTTGCATGGAGTTCCTTCATGCGTTCCTTTCTAACATGACCTAAATGGCGGTTCCACAAATGAGTGGAATTCAAATCATTTGCCTTATGGCATTTTAGCGTCAGTGTTATGCATGTGTGTTTCACCATTAAGATTTATAATAACTTATCCATCGTACATGGAGTATGGTCATAACCTTTAACAAGTCATTGTTTTTATTTGACCAGAGCTAAATAACAAATATTAAGTTCTTTATTATATATCTGAAGGGCTAGGTAGAATGCCAACGATGAACATAATAACACTTTATTTTGTGCAGACGTGCATTATTACCATATTCCTTATCAGTCACATAGGCCATTGTATTCTTGTATTGCGTTGTGTTGTATGACATCTCATACCAACCAATATGGTACTTATACCCAAGAATTCCGTTGTGCGACCAATCAAAGAATACATTCATAACATGTATATCATCTATATACACCTGAGCTAGACTTTCTAGTCTTTTCTTTCTTTCTGCCAAAATATTTTGTAGTTTCTCTTTTAGCTTTCCTCATTCTCAGAAAACACTTCAACATCAATAACTTTTAGGTTTGTTGGTCAAACACCAATAACCTTGAGGTTCTTACCTTGAAGTTGATCATCACATGACAAGTGTTCCGGCTTTCACTGATAGTAACCTTTTAATGTGATGAACAATTTCACTCATAATTTTTATCCATTAAATCATGATGTCTTTCCGAGACCATGTCTGTACACGCTAGGCTCGTAAAGTTTTAACCTTAGTATTCGCATGTGCAAATCTGGCTTGCACCCGTTGTATGCACACGTAGAATCTATAACACCCGATCATCACGTGATGCTTCGAAATGACGAGTCTTAGCAACGGTGCATACTAAGGACGATCACTTCATGGATATGCGAATATCGTTAGTGCCCAACTAGTTGGAGGATTAGGACGCCTGGCGTCTTCAACCTTCGTACATTCCCATACAACTTATGAGTTTATGTAGTCTCACTAGATTATATTCTATCATCTTGCAATAAGGTCTTAGATATCACATATATCTCATACCTTACTTATTTCTGAAAACAAAATTTCCAGCTCCTTACTTTTCCAACGGATTTGAACTTCAAGTTTCACGGAGACAAGATGATTTTAGGTACTAATTGAAACCATTGCTCTTTGAATCAATGTGAGGTTTACTAAAAGTTTGCAATAAGACTTAATCATTTCTTGATTCTTTAACAATACGGTACCAGTCCGTAAAGTTTCTTGTCAGACTTAACAGTATTTCTATCTCAGTTACAAGACTAGCGCATGGTAGATAACGGAAGCCAATTCTACAAATTAATTCAAAATACTATTCAGACTATGTTCATGATAATTAGTTCATGTTTTAATCAAATTACTAATGAACTCCCACTTAATACAACATCCCTCATAGTTGTTAAGTGGCACACGATCCATATCCACTACACCAAAACCGATCATCACGTGAGATGATGTAGCTTCGATGGTGAACATCAACATGTTGATCATATCATCCATATGACTCGTGTTCAACCTTTCGGTTTCTGTGTTCAGAGGCCATGTACGTACATGCTAGACTCGTCAAGCAAACCCAAGTATTTCCGCGTGTGCAACATGGCTTACACCCGTTGTATGTGAACGTAGAATCTATCACATCCGATCATCACGAGATGCTTCAAAACGATGAACTGTAGCAACGGTGTATACGAGGGGAGAACACTTTATTATCTTGATATTAATGTGAGGGTGATGGGATTCATAGCATAGAAAACAAAAAATTCCTACCGCAACAACGAAAACCAAGCCAAGATGCAATCTAGAAGATGGTAGCAACGACAAGATCATGAGACTAACCCTCGAAGATTTCCAAAGCCTACGAGATTAGATCTCGTTGTTGCTGTAGTGGATCACTTGCCGCTTTCGAAAGCGCGTAGAAGATCTTGACGGTGCCACAGTCGGGCAGCACCTCCGTACTCGGTCACACGTACGGTGTTGATGACGACATCCTTCTCCCCGTTCCAGCGGGCAGCAGAAGTAGTAGATCCTCCTCGGAATCCCGATAACACGACAGCGTGGTGTCGGTGGCGGTAGAGATCTCCGGCAGGGCTTCGCTGTAAGCACTACGGGAGAGAGGTGGAGGAGGGAGGTGTGCTAGGGTTTGGAGAGAGGGGGTGGCTAGGGCGCCGGCCAGGGGTGCCCTAGGTGGTGCGGCCAAGGCTTGGGCAGCCCCCTCCCTCTCCTCCTCATTATATAGGTGGAACCCCAAGGGTTTGCCCAAAGTCTTCGAATAAGACCCCAATTCAAAAACTGCCTTATGGACGAAACCTAGAGGGACAGGGACTCTCCCCTTCCCCCCTTGTTGGCCGGCCAAGGAGGTGGAGTCCACCATGGACTCCACCCTCCCACTTGGTTGGCTGGTTAGGGTTGGTGGAGTCCAACGGGACTCCACCTTCCATGGTGATTTCTTCCGGAAAGTTCTAGAACATTCTAGCGCCTTCCATAAATGCACCGGATCATTTCCAAACTTGGAAAGTGACTTTCTATATATGAATCTTATTCTCCAGACCATTCCGGATGTCCTCGTGATGTCCTGGATCCTATCCGAGACTCCGAACAAACATTCGAACTCCATTCCATATTCCATATCTACTTAAAACGACATCAAACCTTAAGTGTGTCACCCTACGGTTCGTGAACTATGCAGACATGGTTGAGACTTCTCTCCGACCAATAACCAATAGAGGGATGCGGGAGATCCATAATGGCTCCCACATATTCAACGATGACTTACTGATCGATTGAACCATTTACATACGATACCGATTCCCTTTGTCACGCGATATTTTACTTGTCCGAGGTTTGATCATCGGTATCTCTATACCTTGTTCAACCTCGTCTCCGACAAGTACTCTTTACTCGTACCGTGATATGTCATCTCTTATGAACCATTCATATGCTTGCAAGCTAATTAGACGACATTCCACCGAGAGGGCCCAGAGTATATCTATCCGTCATCGGGATGGACAATATCCCACTCTTGATCCATATGCCTCAATTCATACTTTCCGAATACTTAATCCCACCTTTATAACCACCCATTTACACAGTGGCGTTTGATGTAATCAAAGTACCCTTCCGGTATAAGTGATTTACATGATCTCATGGTCGAAGGACTAGGTAACTATGTATCGAAAGCTTATAGCAAATAGAACTTAATGACGTGATCATATGCTACGCTTATTTGGGTGTATGTCCATTACATCATTCATCAATGGCATAACCTTATTATTAATAACATCCAATGTTCATGATCATGAAACTATGATCATCTATTAATCAACAAGCTAGTTATACAAGAGGCTTACTAGGGACTCCTTGTTGTTTACATAACACACATGTATCAATGTTTCGGTTAATACAATTATAGCATGGTATGCAAACATTTATCATAAACTCAAAGATATATTATAATAACCACTTTATTATTGCCTCTTGGGCATATCTCCAACAGTCTCCCACTTGCACTAGAGTCAATAATCTAGTTTACATTTGTAAAGATATAACACCTTGGCCTTCTGGTGCTTATCATGTTTTGCTCATGGAAGAGGTTTTAGTCAACGGATCTGACACGCTCAGAAACGTATGTATTTTGCAATTCATTTGCGTCTCAACGCATCACTGATGACCCACAAGTATAGGGGGTGTATCGTAGTATTTTCGATAAGTAAGAATGTCGATCCCAACGAGGAGCAGAAGGTGTTGACAAGCGGTTTCGATGAAGGATTCACTGTAAATGCTCACAGACAAGTATTCGGGGGGTTTTGATGTAACAGTTGAATAAAGTACGAGTAAGTAAAGTGCGAGAGTAACAATTGCAGCGAGTGGCCCAATCCTTTTTAGCACAAAGGACAAGCCGGTTTGTTTACTTATAATGACCAAACGTTCTCGAGGACACACGGGATTTTAGTCTAGTGCTTTCGCTACATACGGCTAAATAATCTTCATTGTTATGATAAGTGTTGTGTGGGTGAACCTATGCTAATGTACCGCCCTTCCTAGGACTAATACATACTTGTGATTATACCCCTTGCAAGCATCCGCAACTACAAGAAAGTAATTAAGAATAAATCTAACCACA
>NC_061508.1:204263574-204289916 GCF_022539505.1 Lolium rigidum
TTGCGTTGAAGGCACATTGCGTCGTCAATCAATCGAGACTTCGTTGGCGTCATACAAGTTATCCTCCTCATCATCATCGATTTCATCCGCTGCTACCATCACGTGTTCATCAACACCCGTCGCTTGCCGAGAAGATCGGGCCACCCCTCATCACGCGCTCACCTATGCTCTTTTGGGCCTCGTGCCCTCGCTCGTGAGTTCCAAGCGCTCCATATGCTTCTCGTGGCGAATGTTGATGTCCCCAAAATTCTAGCTCAATTTGACTTCGTATAGGTCCCCGAAAATGAAAAATACACAAAACAGAGTTTTCCCCTGCTCGTAGAGTCATAACCCAAATAAAAGGGATCATTGGTAAATCCCCAAAAATCAATATGAAACATGGATATAACATCATATATGTTACTAATATGTGGGAATATGTGTCAATAAAGTGCAAAGTTCATTTATGCATTTTACATGCATCAATTTTCCATGATGTTGCGAGCAGTCCTAAAGAAGAACTTGAAGATGTGGGAAGAGTGTATACCTCATGTAGAGTTTGCATACAATAGGGCATTACATTCGACAACAATTTTTTCTCGTTTTGAACTAGTTTATGGTTTCAAGCCTATTGCTCCAAAATACCTTTTGCCTTTTCCATTGCAGGAACAAACCAACCTTAATGCAAGGAAGTGTGCTGAATTTGTAAAGAAACTCCATGAGAAGGAAAAATAAAACATTGAGAACATGACCGCACAATACACAACTCGCGCAAATAAAGGGAGGAAGAAGACTCTATTTGAGGAAGGCGATTTTGTATGGATGCATCTTTGGAAGGACTGTTTTCTTCACAAGCGCAAGTGCAACTTAAATCCACACGGAGATGGCCCATTCAATGTTCCCAAATGGATAAATGACAATTACTACAAGATTGACCTTCCAGGGAGCATGGCGTTAGTCCAACATTCAATGTTTCCGACCTCTCCCCATACTTTGGACCTTTAGAGTCGAGAGCGGCTCCTTTTCAACAGGGGGAGGATGATGAGGACATCCTAACTATCAACACTACACCAACCACCAATGGAAAAATCACAAGGAAGTCGTGCAAAACAAATAAGAGATAAGGTGACGCTAACCTCAGCTTATCTCGATAACGTTGTTGGTTGAATTCAGGAACAAGGTTGAAGGAATCCCACAACAATGAAGAACAAAGTTATCAATAACAAGTTTTAAGCCATCAACAACAACACTCAAAGAAATATGCTAATATCAAATTTTTCCTCTGATCTTTCGTAGTGCAAGAACCATATAGATGAGACATGGGGCAAGTGGGATCTATCAATAACATCTCCGTCAATTTAACATTCCAACAAAAACCCTCACACGGAATTGTGTAGCCAAATTAATGACCATTTTTGTGGGAGGTGGCTCTGGCTGTTAACAATTCGCGAATTTCCAAGTAGCCTCTCAATAATTTCCCAAATTAACTATTTTTATGGAAGCTTTCTCATTTCACGTCTAAGCGCGGGGGGTAGTATTACTCCTATTACAGTAGTACTTTTGGCATTTGAGATTTCAAAACAAAGACATGGGATTATTCGGAGATTGGAGAGATCTTGATACCCTTATTCTCGTGATACCTTGCGGATTTGCATCTAATTTGTGCTCCACGACTTGATTGTGGTTGTGTGGATTAGACTTCGTGGTTCCCTCACGGATTGCACCTAGTTTCCGTGACTTGAGTGTGGTTGTGTGGACTAGTTTGCGAATCGTGGATATGCCTTTGTTTTGGATTGCAGATACGCTTGGTTGTCTTCGCTCGGTCATAATCTCCCCTTCCGTTTTGGCTATTCACAACTAGTTACCCCCTTGTATCCTTGATCATACAATGTGAATATCGGGCCAAATCTTCAAGCACCTCTTCCTCAAAGCCGGTGCATATCATGTCTTCTTGAAAGAGGACTTTGATAAAGCTTAGGACCGAGTAATTTGGAACTTCCTACGGAAGGTGCTATTCCGAAAAGGCTTTTACCCCTGGTTGGGTACATATATAGAGTGATGTGTCCTGGTCCTCGAGGGGATAGACGTCTATTACCATTAACGAAGAAGTGGGTAACCTCCTTCCGTAACAAAGCGGGGCATTCGACAGAGGGGACCCGCCTTCCCCCTTGCTGTTAGACTATGTGGTGGAAGCTCTGGCTACCATCCTTGATGCGGCTAAGGGGGCAGGGCACATCCATGAGGTCATATATCAAGTTATACCTGGGGTATATTACCTACAATATGTTGATAATACGATCATCATGCTCCATCCCGAGGACCTGGATGTTGCCAACCTGAAATTTCTCATGCCATGCTTTGAGAGTATGTCCGGTGTTTGGATTAACTTCTACAAAAGTGAGGTCATGGTATTGGGGACAACTGACTAGGAGAGTTAGTGGATAGCTAATATGTTGAACTACAAGCTTGGGTGCCTTCCTGTTTACGTACGTGGGTCTCCCGATTAGAGATCACGCGCTCTCGCTGCTAGACTTATGTTCATCAATGCTTGCCTCTCTAGCCTCCCAATGCATGCCATGGAAGTCTACCTTCTAGGATAAGGGATTCACCAGGGGTTTAAGAGACACTAGTCCAGATTCTATTGGGAAGCCAACAGTCCATGCCGGAAGTACCATTGGGTTCAGTTGACTGCCATGTGAAAGCCCAAGGCCTTGGTGGCTTAGGTATCCTAGACACGGATCATGAACATACACTTGATGGCGAAGTGGATCTCAAGGCTCCATGACTGTGAGGAAGGTTTGTGGGCTGACATTATTCGAGGGAAATACCTGCGATCTAAGGATCTATTTGTTGACTCATAATCCGAGGTCCCAGTTCTGGAAATCGCGCTAGAAGATCAAACATGTGTTTAGCTTGGGTGCCAAACACATGGTTAACAATGGGGCCTCCACCAAATTCTGGACAGACTGGTGGGCTAGTCCTAGTCCGTTCTGGATGATGTCCCCGTCTCTCTTCGCCACTTCGACTAACGAGGATGCCTCTAATGATAGGGTGCGCGGACCAGTGGGATGGAACCATGGCTTTCCGGCGTGAGTTCAACCTTGGGGAAAGGGTGGAGTGGGTAACCTCATGCGGGAAATCGAAAATTTCCTCCCTTCTCAAGAACCGAGTATGATGATTTGGTCCCTTGAGCCTTTGGGGAGGTTCTCAGGGTGCTCTCTCTGACGTAAGTTGTGTGAGGGCACAGCTCAAAAAAAAATTAGTGCCATATGGCAGTTGGCGATTCTGATGAAGATTCGCATCTTCCTTTGACAACTTGCACGGAAGCACCTACCGACTAATTTCAGGTAGCGTCAAGGCCCCTCCACGGGAAGATGTGCACTTTGTGGAGAGAATGAGGACACAAACTACATCTTTTTTCCCTTGTGTCTTGGCTAAATTCTTGTGGAGCGCATTTAGGGAACTATCGTCTTTCTCCTGGAACCCCTCTTGCTTCGTTGATGTGTTTCGACTCCTTCCGCGTCCTAGGAATCTGTTGTGCAACACTATGTTTGACACTATGAAATCTTAGGAATAAGTTCACGGTCGAGGGAATTATCCCAGCACAAGCAACTGATAGCCTATATAAAATGTCTATCTATCTGCAGATGTGAAAGCCAGTGGCTAGACGGGTTGACCGGGAAGCGATTTAGAAGGCGATCGTCCGGATCTAGGTTCTTCATGTTGGTGTGAGAGACAACCCGGAGGCCCCGAGGCTGCCAGTCTTGTATCGTAGTTTTAGCCTAGCCTATGCTGTGCCCATAGATCTTTGTCTTGGACTTGTGTGCGTTCATGCCCAGCCTTCATGCTGCTTTCCATGTTGTTGCGTTATGTTTGGATATGTTGTATGAATCTTGTTTTGGCTATGTGGGGCTTTCTTAATTTAAAGCCGGCTTCTGCTTAAGCCTTATGTCTAAAAAGAAGGTAAGTGAAGGAAGGATTACGATTTGAGACAACATATAACTCAACGTTTTGCTTGAGAAAGAAAAACCCGAAGTTAGTACTGTTAATGGGCCGAGTTCAGATTCTTAATGGGATAATAATCAGGAATCCCTCTTGTGGTAGTATACGTTCACGGTCATCTTTTCCAGCCCAAAAAGGATTATGGAGAACTACAATTGCTACATATTTTTAGTTTCCTGTCCTCTCATTTTTGTACTTTGTTGGTGTTTTTGCAAATTTATTGTTTGACTTCTGTTTTTTTCTATCGTATTGTACTCCCATTTATCGACTTTTAATTTTCTTTTCATGTTTTTAATTGTTCTGTAAATTTTCTTTATTTACATTTGTAGTTTATAATGTTTTCCCGATACAAATTACGTCCTCCCTTCCATAATTTTTATCGTGGTGGTAGTTCAAATTTAAACTAAACCACAAAAATGTTATGTTACGGAGAAAGTATCTTACAATCAGTCGGCCGAACACTCTCATTCCAGCTCACAAGTCAAATGCCCGTGTATATACAGGCATCATGCATGGTTGTAGTGAGAAAATGGCGCCACAAACGAAATGGCAGCCGTGCAATGGACTTTATACATCATTAGCTTACATATAAGGGTGAAAATGGTGCAGATTATTTTTGATCGACCAATCGGAAGCTTACGGAACACAAAAAGAACTCAGTCGGATATGGCTATTGAGCGACAAACGAATATGAAAAAGAATGTGTTTTACTAATATCTGTCCATATCCAAATACGTACTGTACAATATTTTAAGCATTCGTAGGAGGCACTCACGGCTTGACTTGGGAAAAATTAAGTATCCACAATAGTCGTGGAAGTATGTGTTATTAAATATTATTATGTGTCTTAGAAAATGCATAAAGTTAAATTTGAGTAAGTCGGCCCATATTATGTGCTACATGTCAATCCAAAATGTTTTTCTGCAATCGAACAATATTTGTACTTATCACGTATTCGGTTCTATTCGTAACCGATAGCCATATTTTTTTCTTTATCGAAAAAAATAAGGTTCCATTCGTAACCGATAGGCTTCGATACCATATTCGTATTTACATACTATCCATTTCAAATTCAAATCTGAAACAGAATACTGTAACATACATAGTTTCGCTACTATTCTCCACGCCCATACTTGCATTCTTTTGAAATGGAGGCAAAAACTTTGCCTCATCAATTAATTAAGAAGAGAGTGCTCGGTTTTTAGAAGAAAATCAGGCGAAACCCAACAATAATAGGGCTAAGCCCACACAAACCACACACTCACTCACAACCAAGCCTAATAAAGACCCGAACAACAAGACCGCACCCACTTTACCCAACACAAGGGACCCATGCCGACACAAATGAACTCCAAACATGACACTTCAACACCGCACCGACATTGGCAGGCCTTGACATTGCAGGGCACCAATCAATCAACATCGGATGCAGGGCAGGTAGCAGCCAAGGTGGCAAGAAAATCGAAAACCTCTCTAGCGACGACAGCTCCGGACACCGTTGCCAACAGACTTGACCTAGCAACCTCATCACTAATAGGAACCACATGCCCACCATACTCAATCGAGAGAGAGACAGCAACGTCAACTACACCACTCTTCTCAAAGCCAAGTGTCTCACTTAGCGGAGAAGCCACACCCAAAATATCATGCGGGTCAGACCTCACTTCCTCGACGGAAGGAGGCATAACCATGCCACTACTCAACTCCGGAAGCTCAGGCAGCACTGATGAATCACCACACAACTCATGTAGCACTAGCGTGATCTCAACCATCGATGACTTGTGCTGACCGGAGCCAAACAGAAACGAAGCATGCAAGGTGGCGAGCTCCTGCCCACCAGAAGAACACGCCTTTGTCGGCTACAAAGGAACACCAACGTGTGCCAACAACAGCTTGAGACTTGCCACCTCTTCACGAGGGGGTGAGAGGCCTCCTCGACACGGTTAGCAACCAACTGAGCGAGCTCCAAGCGTAGCAAGGCAAACTGGCACTGAAGGTGAGAGCCGAAACATGCGTTGACGTTGAACTCCTCGCAACACCTTGGAGAGGGCCTTAGCGGCGACGTTTTAGGCGACGGTGAGCGTCCCACGACCTCAGCCCAACTCGGGGACACTGAGGGACGATGAGGCTGTGCAGGCGGGGAGGTGGTTCCGCTAACAAGGAGGACGTGCATCCGGAGGACATGCACGAGTGTTCGGAGAGTGAGAGCGAGCGGTGGGAAGGCGTGCACGGTAGAATCGCTCCTGATGACCAGCACGATGACAACAGATGCATCTGAAGCGCTGCCGGCATGTGCTGATCTGGTGGTCACGCTCGAGGCACCGAAAGCATCTCCCCCAAGCCCAATGCTTGAAGGCGAGACAACACTCGAGGCTTTCCTTCCAAAGCAAAGATGATGGCTCGCGGCTGGAGCGACCGCCCCGATCCACCTGTACCTACCTGTACCTAGTCACCGTCGTCTCCAAGAGCATCAACAGTAGCAGAGAGGCCGTTGCAGGGTTCCTTTGGCGCCTCCTCAACATGGCGCACATCAGCAGTGCCACGAACCTAGTCAGTAACAACGCCACTAGAGGAGGCCAACGACGACTGTGGAGCCAACTCCTCATCATCATTGTCCTCGTCGGAGCCCAAATAACCAACCCAAAGAAAGCTCAGGACCAACATCGCATCGCCGATAGGGGGCACCACGACATGGCCACCCGAGGCAACCGGTGACAACGACAAGGAGCCAAGCACCTCAACCAACACAGCAGTGGCTAATGCATAAACAGACGGATGACGTGCTGGATTGGTGCTAGTTCGGTAGAGTAATCGCTTCTGGATGTGAACTCTAATCTCAATCAATGAAGCCGTGCAATGGACTTTATGTACTGTAGAAAAATGGAATGTTGTGGATGTTCTCGAGAAACCTAGGCCATTGCTTAATTTGTTTGAAGTACATGGCACAACCGGCAAGCTAGGGCATGTACAGTACGCACATGTAGGCGCACGTTCAAAACGTATACGGCCGCACGTACAGGAGGCGGCCGGCCGGGGATTGCGTGTGTTCGCGTTCGGACGCGTAGGTGTACGTACCGCCAACCGAATTCAACAGTGCAGAACAGCAGAGTTGAAAGCCATCTGTGCTGGCTCTATTTTATACGTTGATAGCCATCTGTGCTGGCTCTATTCTGTACGTACGCTCGACACCGATCCTACGTGTCGAACACGCGACGTCTTATCTTGCTTAATTTCCTCGCTGTACTTGGTTATCATCCGAGTCGGTCCATTTCAGGTAGAGTTTCTCCAGACCAAGCTACACGATCTACAATCTGCATCACTCGTCACTCTCAGTTAGTACTCACTGTAGCTCCGAGGAGTAATGCGTATTACTACTGTCTAATTACACCGACGTGTCTTCACGTGACTCCGCCCAATTTTGGAATGCTTATCACAATGCATGACTTGTTTAATTGCCAACCTAACAACTAACAATTGAGAGGGACCAATTTGGTCACACGTCGTAAGTACAATGCTGGTTCTTCCCCTTCTTAATTTCCAGTCAAGATACTCTCTCCCTGAACTTTTGGTACGTACCGACAAATTAACTATGACAATCACATCATTTTAGTTTCTTAATAGCGTACGTAAGTAGGAGCTAGGTATCTTTCTGAAGTACTCCTCTACGTGTTCCAACTTCCAACCGTAGTTCTATACACATGCCGCCCGACCCTTGCCACTTTTCTCTTGGAAGAACCTAGGAAGAAGTTGCATTTCAACAGTGCGAGGATAGGCTCCAGCCTCCAGACCCACTGTTCTGATTAAGTGACTGCAATTCAGCATAGAGCAACAAGTAGGGGTGAAAACTAGTAGTGGATAATCCATATTATCCGATATTTGTATTTAAGAAATTAAAAATGGAAGTGGTAACATCCAAATCCGGACATTGAAGGAAATGGATATGGTAAATATCTAGATCTGTTTTACAAAAACAAATATAAATATGGTATTGAATCTTGAAGAAAATATGGATATGAAAATGAATATATCAGTATCCGAATAAGATTATGTTAGCCAATTTCAGCAATTTGACCCTAATATGCCAATTAACTAATTTAGAGAAACTAACAAATATGTCAAATGTTTTCTTATGTGATTCAACTTGAAACTACTATACATTATATCAGTATATTTACCTCTCTACCATTCTATAGTTGACTTATTATAAGACATGAGTCTATTTTTTTTAATATTTGTATCCGCTTTGTATTGAGAAAACATCCGATCCGTATTCTTATTCGATTAACATCTGCTCCAAATTCGTATTCGATAACATCCACATCCTTAACGGTATTCGTTTTGAAAATATGAAAATGAATATGGAAAGAGCATTATCCGATCCATATCCACCTGTATCAATGAGCGCTAGCTTCTTGGACTCTTGGTCGATTGCATGCTTCACTGTCGTTTGCCCATGCATGCATTAAACTGAAGTTGACAATGTGAAATTACCATTGATTGCACGCCACCTGAGTAAACAGTACCATATATGGAATCTTGTTTTGTGTTTTGAAACGGACTGCTATACATGACGTTAATTAACCCTGGCTGGTTTTGAAGTGGACACATTGACTAACCAGAGCAGATAGCAGCTGATAGATCGAATGAGATTACTAGCACATCATGGGAAACTAGTTAATGAGGAATAGTTTTCGTTTCCAATTTCATGGTGCATCGTGCATGCATGGCCGGTGCAGCATATGAATGAACAGTAGCATACTCTTCAGAGACTTCAGAAAGAGAATTAATTAAACATCATCGTGTCCCGGTCGACCACGATGATCCCATGCTGCTTCATAGCTCCAGTCTTGTCATGCTGTCTGCAGCTTCATGTATGCACGCAGCTCAGCGAGATCGATCACACAAGCCAGAACAAGTCAACAAAACAAGAATAGCTCTGGGCTTGCGTATCCTTACAAACCTCATTTGGTTTCAGTTTTGTCTTCAGTAGATTTTGAGGGCTTCGTTTCCTGTAGCGGATGCGATGTTATCTTGTGCTGGAATTTTGCCTTGGACCTTAGGCAATGTCCCAATACAAATTCTGAATTTTTTTTGGTCTATGTGGGAATGGTAAGGGGTGGGATTAAAGTTTAGTCCCACATTACTAGTTGGGAGAGAGTTGAAGTGATATATAAGGTGGGTTATTCTAGTCCTAGTAAGTGAGTGAGAAAAGAGAGAGCCCTCGCGCACTCCTCCTCCTCCTCCGCCGCTCGTCTCGCACGTTGATGTCTACGGGTGCTTCTATTCTTGTAGACAGTGTTGGACCTTCATGAGCAGAGGTTTGTAGAACAGCAGCAAGTTTCCCTTAAGTGGATCACCCAAGGTTTATCGAACTCAGAGAGGAAGAGGTCAAAGATATCCCTCTCAAGCAACCCTGCAATCACGATACAAGAAGTCTCTTGTGTCCCCAACACACCTAATACAATTGTCAGATGTATAGGTGCACTAGTTCGGCGAAGAGATAGTGAAATACAAGTGGTATGAATAAATATGAGCAGTAGTAACGGCGCCAGAAAAGTGCTTGCTGGCGTGCAATTGATGGTAGTAATATTGCAGGAAGTAAAGATGCGATAAAACGATAAACAAGCGATGATTGCGGTATTTGGAAACAAGGCCTAGGGATCATACTTTCACTAGTGAACACTCTCAACATTGATCACATAAATAAATAAGTTCTCTTTCTTTGTGCTACATATACTCTTGTTTGATAATGAACACCATTCGTTGTGTAGGGCTACAAGAGCACCTCAATGCCGGAGTTAACAAGCTCCACAACATTCGACATTCATATTTAAGTAACCTTAGAGCATAATAGATCTTTGCAATTTAAACCGAGTACTAACATAGCATGCACACTTGTCACCATCACACTACGAAGGGGGAATAAATCACATCAATACTATCATAGTAATAATTAACTCCATAACCTACAAGAGATTATGATCATAGCCTACGCCAAGTACTTGCACGATGCACACACTTGTCACCATTACACCGTGAAGGAGGAATAGACTACTTTAATAACATCACAAGAGTAGCACATAGACTAATAGTGATACAAAACTCATATGAATCTCAATCATGTAAGGCAGCTCATGAGATCATTGTATTGAAGTACATAGGAGAGATATTAACCACATAGCTACCGGTACAGCCCCGAGCCTCGATGGAGAACTACTCCCTCCTCATGGGAGACAGCAGCGTTGATGAAGATGGCGGTGGTGTCGATGGAGATGCCTTCCGGGGGCACTTCCCCGTCCCGGCGGCGTGCCGGAACAGAGACTCCTGTCCCCAGATCTTGGCTTCGCGATGGCGGCAGCTCTGGAAGGTTTCTCGTACCGTGGCTTTTCCGTATCGAGGTTTTAGGTCGAGGAGGCTTAAATAGGCGAAGAGGCGGAGTCGGAAGGCTGACGAGGCGGTGACACAATAGGGGGGCGCGGCCCAGGCCCTGGCCGCGCCACCACCATGTGTGGGCCCCCTGTGGCCCTCCTCTGGTCCCTCTCGGGTGTTTTGGAAGCTTCGTGGAAAAATAGGATGCTGGGCATTGATTTCGTCCAATTCCGAGAATATTTCCTTACTAGGATTTCTGAAACCAAAAACAGCAGAAAACAGGAAGTGGCCCTTCGGCATCTCGTCAATAGGTTAGTGCCGGAAAACGCATAATAATGACATATAATGTGTATAAAACATGTGAGTATCATCATATAAGTAGCATGGAACATAAGAAATTATAGATACGTTTGGGACGTATCAAGCATCCCCAAGCTTAGTTCCTACTCGCCCTCGAGTAGGTAAACGATAACAAAGATAATTTCTGAAGTGACATGCTATCATAATCTTGATCATACTATTATAAGCATATGCGATGAATGCAGCGATTCGAAGCAATGATGAAGATAATGAGTAAACAAATGAATCATATAGCAAAGACTTTTCATGAATAGTACTTTCAAGACAAGCATCAATAAGACTTGCATAAGAGTTACTCATAAAGCAATAAGTTCAAAGTAAAGGCATTGAAGCAACACAAAGGAAGATATAAGTTTCAGCAATTGCTTTCAACTTGTAACATGTATATCTCATGGATAGTTGTCAACACAAAGTAATATAACAATTGCAATAAGTAAACATGTAAGAATCAATGCACACAGTTGACACAAGTGTTTGCTTCTGGGATAGAAAGAATAGGCAAACTGACTCAACAATAAAGTAGAAGAAAGGCCCTTCGCAGAGGGAAGGAGGGATTAAATCATGTGCTAGAGCCTTTTAAGTTTTGAAATCATATAGAGAGTATAAAAGTAAAGTTTTGAGAGGTGTTTGTTGTTGTCAACGAATGGTAATGGGTACTCTAACTACCTTATCAACAAGACTTTCAAGAGCGGCTCCCATGAAGGACGTTATCTCTACCAGCAAGGTAGATCATCCCTCTTCTCTTTTGTTTACACATGTACTTTAGTTTAGTTTTTATTTATTTATGGATGACACTCCTCCCAACCTTTTGCTTACACAAGCCATGGCTAACCGAATCCTCGGGTGCCTTCCAACATTCACATACCATGAAGGAGTGTCTATTTGCAAAATTAAGTTGCTTATCGATGAATCGAGCAAAACATGTGAAGAGAATTATTAATGAAGGTTGATTAATTGGGGGTCTGGGAACCCGCGCCTGACTCTTTTTGCAAAATTATTGGATAAGCGGATGAAGCCACTAGTCCATAGGTGAAAGCTTCCCAACAAGATTGAAAGATAAAACACCACATACTTCCTCATGAGCTATAAAACATTGACACAAATAAGGAGTAATAAAGTTTTGAATTGTTTAAAGGTAGCACATGAAGTATTTACTTGGAATGGCGGAGAAATACCATGTAGTAGGTAGGTATGGTGGACACAAATGGCATAGTTTTTGGCTCAAGGATTTGGATGCATGAGAAGAATTCCTCTCAATACAAGGCTAGGCTAGCAAGGTTGTTTGAAGCAAACTTAAGTATAAAAGGTGCAGCAAAACTCACATATGAACATATTGTAGCTATTATAAGACTTTATATTGTCTCCTTTTTGTTCAAACACCTCAACCAGAAAATATCTAGACTCTAGAGAAACAAATCATGCAAACCAAATTTTAACAAGCTCTATGTAGTTCTTCATTAATGGGTGCAAGGTACATGATGCAAGAGCTTAAACATGATCTATATGAGCACAACAATTGCCAAGTATCAAATTATTCAAGACATTATACCATTTACCACATGCGGCATTTTACTGTTTCCAACCATATAACAATTAACGAAGCAGTTTCAACCTTCGCCATGAACATTAAAAGTAATGCTAAGAACACATGTGTTCATATGCAACAGCGGAGCGTGTCTCTCTCCCACACAAGCATGATGGATCATATTTTATTCAGACAAAAAAAACAAAAACAAACAGACGCTCCAAGTAAAGCACATAAGATGTGACTGAATAAAAATATAGTTTCAAGAGAAATGACCTGATAAGTTGTCGATGAAGAAGAGGATGCCTTGGGCATCCCCAAGCTTAGATGCTTGAGTCTTCTTAAAATATGCAGGGATGAACCACGGGGGCATCCCCAAGCTTAGGCTTTTCACTCCTCTTGATCATATTGTATCATCCTCCTCTCTTGATCCTTGAAAACTTCCTCCACACCAAACTCCAAACAAACTCATTAGAGGGTTAGTGCATAATCAAAAATTCACATGTTCAGAGGTGACACAATCATTCTTAACACTTCTGTACATTGCACAAAGCTACTGGAAGTTAATGGAACAAAGAAATCCATCCAACACGGACAAAAGAGGCAATGCGAAATAAAAGGCAGAATCTGTCAAAACAGAACAGTCCGTAAAGACGAATTTTAAAGAGGAACCAGACTTGCTCAGATGAAAATGCCCAAATTGAATGAAAGTTGCGTACATATCTGAGGATCAAGCACGTAAATTGGCAGATTTTTCTGAGTTACCTACAGAGAGGCATATTGAAATTCGTGACAGCAAGAAATCTGTTTCTGCGCAGTAATCCAAATCTAGTATTGGCTTTACTATCAAAGACTTTACTTGGCACAACAATGCAATAAAATAAAGATAAGGAGAGGTTGCTACAGTAGTAAACAACTTCCAAGACTCAACAAAACAGTAGCAAAATAAAAATATGGGTTATCTCCCAAGAAGTGCTTTCTTTATAGCCATTAAGATGGGCTCAGTAAATTTAATGATGCACTCGCATAAAATAAGAGTTGAAGCAAAAGAGAGCATCAAGAAGCAAATTCAAAACAAATTTAAGCCTAACATGCTTCCTATGCATAGGAATCTTGTAAATGAACAAATTCATGAAGCATGATGCAACAAGCATAGAAAGATAAAACAAGTGTAACTTCAAAAATTTCAGCATATAGAGAGGTGTTTTAGTAACATGAAAACTTCTACAACCATATTTTCCTCTCTCATAATGATTTTCAGTGGCATCATGAACAAACTCAACAATATAAGTATCACATAAAGCATTCTTATTCACATACATAAAAGTATCATTACTCTCCACATAAGCATAATCAATTTTATTAGTAACAGTGGGAGCAAATTCAACAAAGTAGCTATCATTATTATTCTCATCAAGTGTAGGAGGCATAGTATAATCATCATAAAAATTACTCTCCATAGTAGGCGGCACCAAAAGACTACTATCATTATAATCATCATAAATAGGAGGCAAAGTATCATAAAAGAAAATTTTCTCCTCAATGCTTGGGGGACTAAAAATATCATGCTCATCAAAACCAGCTTCCCCAAGCTTAGAATTTTCCATATCATTAGCAACAATGGTGTTCAAAGCGTTCATACTAATATCATTGCTACTAGCATGCAAATAAGGTTCCATAGGTTTTTTAATTTTCGCATTAAACCATTCATGTCTTGACTCAGGAAATAGTCTAAAAAGCTCACAGATGTTTTCCATTATGCCTTACTAGTGTTTAACAAGAAACAAAAAGATGCAATTGCAGGATCTAAAGGAAATAGCTACGAACACTCACACAATGGCGCCAGAAAAGTACTTTACCTGGGACCGGAGTATGAGTGCCTTTTACCTTTCCTCCCCGGCAACGGCGCCAGAAAAGTGCTTGATGTCTACGGGTGCTTCTATTCTTGTAGACAGGTGTTGGGCCTCCAAGAGCGAGAGGTTTGTAGAACGACTGACAAGTTTCCCTTAAGTGGATCACCCAAGGTTTATCGAACTCGGGGAGGAAGAGGTCAAAGATATCCCTCTCAAGCAACCCTGCAATCACGATACAAGAAGTCTCTTGTGTCCCCAACACACCTAATACACTTGTCAGATGTATAGGTGCACTAGTTCGGCGAAGAGATAGTGAAATACAAGTGGTATGAATGAATATGAGCAGTAGTAACGGCGCCGAAAAAGTGCTTGCTGGCGTGCGAGTTGATGGTAGTAATATTGCAGGAAGTAAAGATGCGGTAAAACAATGAAACAAGCGATGATTGCGGTATTTGGAAACAAGGCCTAGGGATCATACTTTCACTAGTGGATACTCTCAACATTGATCACATAAATAAATAAGTTCTCTTCCTTTGTGCTACATATACTCTTGTTTGATAATGAACACCATTCGTTGTGTAGGGCTACAAGAGCACCTCAATGCCGGAGTTAACAAGCTCCACAACATTCGACATTCATATTTAAGTAACCTTTAGAGCATAATAGATCTTTGCAATTTAAACCGAGTACTAACATAGCATGCACACTGTCACCATCACACTACGAAGGGGGAATAAATCACATCAATACTATCATAGTAATAATTAACTGCATAACCTACAAGAGATTATGATCATAGCCTACGCCAAGTACTACACGATGCACACACTATCACCATTACACCGTGAAGGAGGAATAGACTACTTTAATAACATCACAAGAGTAGCACATAGACTAATAGTGATACAAAACTCATATGAATCTCAATCATGTAAGGCAGCTCATGAGATCATTGTATTGAAGTACATAGGAGAGAGATTAACCACATAGCTACCGGTACAGCCCCGAGCCTCGATGGAGAACTACTCCCTCCTCATGGGAGACGAGCGGCGTTGATGAAGATGGCGGTGGTGTCGATGGAGATGCCTTTTGGGGGCACTTCCCCGTCCCGGCGGCGTGCGAAACGGAGACTCCTGTCCCCGGATCTTGGCTTCGCGATGGCGGCGGCTGCGGAAGGTTTCTCGTACCGTGGCTTTTCCGTATCGAGGTTTTAGGTCGAGGAGGCTTAAATAGGCGAAGAGGCGGAGTCGGAAGGCTGACGTGGCGGTGACACAATAGGGGGGCGCGGCCCAGGCCCTGGCCGCGCCACCACCATGTGTGGGCCCCCTGTGGCCCTCCTCTGGTCCCTCTCGGGTGTTCTGGAAGCTTCGTGGAAAAATAGGATGCTGGGCATTGATTTTGTCCAATTCCGAGAATATTTCCTTACTAGGATTTCTGAAACCAAAAACAGCAGAAAACAGGAACTGGCCCTTCGGCATCTCGTCAATAGGTTAGTGCCAGAAAACGCATAATAATGACATATAATGTGTATAAAACATGTGAGTATCATCATAAAAGTATCATGGAACATAAGAAATTATAGATACGTTTGGGACGTATCACACGTCCCGACGCGGGTTGCTGGAATCGAGCCGAGCTTATCTTTTTGTTGTTAATCGAGCCGTCTGGATCATGGGCTGCGTCCCACGACCTTCTCGAACCGCACTATATGTGCGACCGCCTCTTTCCAGTTCATTGGATCGCCGTCTTCGTCTTCCTCATCATGTCCTTCGGCGTGCACCGAGCGGCGGGACAGTTGGACTCCGGAACCCTGCCTCTCGTAGACCTGTACGGGTAGGGGGCAATCGGGTTTTTGGGGAGCGCTTACGCGTGACTACTGGCAACACGACGTCATCCGACGACGAGTTCCCAAACGACGACTTCTTCTCGGACATCGACAACCTCTTCGGCAACCTCAACATGGGTGACAACAACCAGGATGCCGCCAAAATCGTTGTTGCTGCCGCCAACGCAGCAAGGTATGCGTTTATGTTCTCCTCGTTTCAGATCTTGCTAGAGTTTCTAGTACTGCTATTTGGAGTAGATGCGATAGGTTTATCTTGTCTAGATGCTATCTGTTCATCTACTCTGTTGATATGCACGATTAGTTCATCTGCTATTTTTGTAGTCATGATTTGTCAAGTATTAGTTCGGATTAATTCATATGATAATTTGCTTATATATTCAACAATCCAAAAACCTGATTATAAGAAAATGAATTCAAGTGGCATTGCCGCTGCTACTAGGCTGCCTCTCTTTGATGGTTCACCCTATAAGAGGTGGCGCATGAGGGCAGTTCTCTGGTTTCAAAACCTGAACTGCGATAGCGCCCTTCTTGGCAAACCTGAGGGTGATCTTTCTCCTGCTCAGGAGGAAGCTTACAAGAAAGTCGATGTCATGTTTAAGGCGGCTCTCTTCAGTATTCTTTTGGACAACATTGTTGACCGTACATGACTTTTGAGCATGGTAAGGATGCGTGGGATGCACTCGAGGCAAAATTTGGGGTCTCGGATGCTGGCACTGAATTGTATGTCATGGAGCAATACTATGACTACAAGATGACTGGTGAGCGCTCCGTTGTTGAGCAAGCTCATGAGATACAGTCACTTGCCAAAGACCTTTGAGCAGTTTAAGTGTACCTTACCAGACAAGTTTGTGGCCAGTAGCATTATTGCTAAGCTTTCTCCTTCATTAAGGAACTTTGCTACTTCTCTGAAACATAAGAGACAAGAGTTTTCCGTTTCGGATCTTATTGGGTCTCTACATGTGCAAGAAAAAGCGAGAGCAAAGGACACACGTGCTCGAGATTTTGAGGGAGGTTCTAGTGCCAATGTGGTACAGAAGGAAAACTTCCAATCCCACAAGTTCAAGAACAAGAACAAATCTGAAGGCAATGGCAAGTTTGATGGCAAGAACAAGGCCTCAAACTCAACCAACTTCAAGAAGAAGACTGATAATAAGAAAGGGGCTTGCCTCGTGGCCTATGACAGGGTTGAATGGATTTTCGTTGAAAATATGATGAGAAAGTTGGCTTTGCAAAAAGATGGATTGAACTCATGATGGCGTGCGTGAGATCTGTGAGGTACCAAGTGTCCTTCAATTCTGAAGAAACTGATATGTTTGTGCCTACTAGGGCGCTCCGTCAAGGGGATCCCCTCTCTCTTTATTTGTTCATGTTGTGTGCAGAAGGTTTGTCTAGTCTGTTGTTGTCTGAAGAAGAAGTTGGTGGCATCGATGGGATAAGGGTGTGCAGAAATGCACCATCAGTCTCACATCTATTTTTTGCTGATGACTCCCTAATTCTCATGAAAGCTGATATGAGTAATGCAACTTCCTTGCAACAAGTTCTAGATACTTATTGTGCTAATTCTAGACAATTTGTGAGTGTGGCCAAGTCGAGCATTTTCTTCTCTCCAAATATCAATGTGTTGGTAAGGGCGGAAATGTGTGAAATCTTACATATTAATACAGAAGCTATTTCGGATAAATACCTTGGTCTACGGGCTCTAGTTGGTGCTGATAGAAGTGAATGCTTCATACACTTTGTTGAAAGGATCATCCAAAGAATTAATGGATGGAAAGAGAAACAATTATCAATTGGAGGTTAGGATATTCTTCCGAAAGCGGTGGCCCAAGCAATATCTGTATATGCTATGTCAGTCTTTGTTCTTCCTAAGGGTATTTGCAAATGTATGATGTATGCTATATCGCAATTTTGGTGGGGAGATGATGAAAATAGCAAGCATATGCACTGGATGGCATGGTGGAAACTCTGTTACCCAAAATCGGAAGGAGGCATGGGATTCCGAGACTTCCAATCTTTTAATCTAGCTATGCTTGCAAGCCAAATATGGAGGCTTAGAGCATCTATAACAGAGCCCATAAATCCCGGCTGAACTGAACTTTTCTGGTGGATTTACGGGTTCGGGCCGAAACGCGCGCAGAACAGAGCCCGAATACATGGGCCGGCCCGTAAATGGAGTTCAGGGGCCCGAGAAATCGAGCGGACGTCCCGTATTAAAAGGGTTCGCGGAGGGGAGTTCGGTTCGCAAACCCTACTCCCCTCCACCGTTCGTCTCCCTCCGCCGCCGCCAGTCGCCAGCTCCGACAAGCAATCCACGCGCAACCAGCCACCGATCCGTAGCCCCCCGCCGCGCGATGGCCTCCCGTGGAGGTTCCGACGGCCGTGCCGCGGGATTGGGCGGCGGCGACTCGCCACCGCATCCGCCTGTCTTCCGCACGGAGGCGGAGCAACGCAAGTGGAAGAGGAGCGAGGGCACGCGCAAGAGGAGCGCCCGCCACTGGACGAACTGGGGGCTCACGCCCCCAGGGATGCTCGCGCGCTTCGCCAACCAAGGCGAGGGCTCCTCCTTCGGGTATTCTAGCCGCGCACCACGGCTGCCCGTGGCGGCGAGCAGCGAGGAGGACGACCTCGTCCCCACGCGGTCGCCTACCTTCTCCACCGGGGACTACGTCCACGACAGCGACAAGGAGGAGGCCATCATGGCGCAGACCTGCGCCATCAGCTAGGCGTAGGCGAGGGCGCGCTTCCGCTGGGAGGAGGCCGACACCATCCGCCAGGTCAGGGAGTATGAGGCGGCCTGCCGGGAGGCCCACGTCCGCTAGGTCAAGCTCGAAATATTCGAGCTTGACAAGGACGACGCTTGAAGATCTTCCACGCCGCCGACCATCTCCGCCAGCACCGACACCACCGCACGCCATAGGTCATATAGGCTGCATTTTGCTTAGCTAGGTTGCGCTTGCCGGTGCACCAGTATTTACGTTTTCAATTGCAAGAACTATGTAAGTATCGATGCTCAATCGGAGCATCTATATCATCTAGAACTATGATCATCGCCTCAATTTACCCGCGCCAATTCAAATTCCTCTATTCAGTTCCATTTTACGGTTTCTATTCTGCGCCACTGCGAATTTGGTCAGAACTCGCGTTTTCGGTGCACTGATGAAAGAGCAAGATCTATATCCCGTGTTTTGTGTGTTTGTTGACAACACTTGAATGATTCTAACCGTGCACAAAGATTGTCGTTGATGGATTTGTATGTGTACGGTGCCCTCGCTGAACACACTATGATCGGAAGACTGAAGCGTAGATCTTAGGTTTTCTGGTTTTGTGTGTGTAGTCAGGTAACATGGTAGGAGAGGAAAAGAGGAAAAAGCTGTTTTAGCCATAGCGGTACTACCGGTACCAGGAGCGGTAGTACCGCTACCCCTACTGGTACCGCTCTAAGATACCGCTCTGAGGATTGCACACGAGATTGACCCACAGAACAAGTTACGGTACCTTTACGGTACCTTGAGCGGTAGTACCACTTGCAAGCGGTAGTACCGCCCACGGTACCGCTCAAGTACCGTACACGTTACGGCAGTACCGCTTTGGTACCGCTCCGGTACCGCTTTGGATCCGATGAGGTGCGGACCCTATTGCGGTACCTCAAGCGGTACCGCGGCTGGTAGTACCGCTATGTGTCCACGTGGACATGTTCTGTGGGGATTCGAACTCAGAGCGGTAGTACCGCTTACCGGAAGCGGTAGTACCGCTTAGGCAAAAACAGCACATAACGGTTGGATTTGGAGGGACCAATAAAAAGGCCCCTTCTTCCCCAGCTCGTTTTTAGCTCTTCTCTCTCTCTCCTCCATTGTTGCTGAGCTCAAACTGAGGGGGTCTCCCTCCCTACCCAATCAATCTTGCTCATACTTTGAGGAGTGGTGGAGGAGACCCCGATCTATCGTTCTACTGAGAGAAATTTCACCAATTCGTGGTAGTCCTTAGTGGATCTTGGTGGTAGAGTTCCTATGGTGGAATCTTGGAAGAAGTGCATCCATGGAGGCTAGCTTGGTGTTGTACTAGCCCCATGGGTTGTTGGGAGCCTCCTTGTGGTGTGGAGCTCGCCCCAACCTTGTGAAGGAATCACCGCCTCGGCCGGTGCCTTAGTGGAGAAGGGGGAGCACCTTCGTGGAGCTCTCTCGAGGAAGAAGGTGAGGCCTTCCTTCGTGGTGTGGCCGTCTAGTCTCTTGTGTGAGACTAGCACCTCCTCAACGCAGACGTACTTCCTATTGTGGAAGGAAGCTGCGGGAAACAAACCTCGCCTCGTCTCCGCGCCCTCCGGTTGTCCCGCTCCTTACTCTTACTATCTTGTGTGATTCCTTTGCTTGTTGTACTTGTCCAGGATCATTGTAGGAACACCGCCATCGCTAAAGCTATCACCTTTACCTTCCGTTGCACTAAAAAAATGAAAAAAGACTAAAACTTAACGTAGCGTCTATTCACCCCCCCCCTCTTGATCGCTACGATCCATTCAACTGAACTCAGCGTTTTCAGAGCATCTCCAGTCACGTCCCCCAAAGCGTCCCCCAAACCGCACCGGATTGAGCGTTTGGGGGACGTGTTTTGTTCGTGCCGCGTTTGGGGGACGTCGCTCCCCAGCCGTCCCCCAAACGCCGCGCCCAAACATTTTTTAAAGCTTTTTAAACACACAATCATTTATCAAATATAACATAGGAATAAATATGTTTGTGGAGATAGTTTTCAAATTAAAATACAACAAACAATAAAACAACTAAACAAATGTAATAAATAGGGCTAGATCAAGGTGACGCGGCATTTCCTTTGAACCTCCACAAATGCTCAACGAGATCAGCTTGAAGTTGACCATGAACATTGTTGTCACGGATCTTTGCGTGCATGGTGAGGAAATCAGCAAAATCTGCAGGCAACTCATGATCAACCTCCGCAAGAGGGCCCTCACACTCATAGGGACCAACATGTGTCCTAGCATGATTCTTGCGGTCATCCTCGATGATCATGTTGTGCATGATCACACAAGCCTGCATCACCTCCCACATTTGGTCGTGAGACCAGCTTAGAGCGAGTACCGGACAATGGAAAATTGTGCTTGAAGCACACCAAATGCCCGCTCGACATCCTTCACCGCAAGCCTCCTGTCGCGTAGCAAAGTGGGAATTCTTCAGACCTGATGGATTCGATATTGTTTTGACAAAAGTGGCCCATTTTGGATATATACCATCGGCTAGATAATAGCCTTTGGTATCTTGGTGGCCATTGATCTCATAGTTGCATGGTGGAGCATGCCCTTCCACTAGTCTGCTGAACACCGAAGACTGCTGCAACACGTTGATGTCATTGTGTGATCCCGCCATGCCAAAGAAAGAATGCCAAATCCACAGGTCATAATCTGCCACGGCTTCAAGCACCACACTTGCAATATCCATGACGCCCTTTGTATATACCTTGCCAAGCAAACGGGCAGTTCTTCCATGCCCGGTGCATGCAATCGATGCTTCCAAGCATTCCGGGGAATCCTCCGGCAGCATTTTGTGCCATGATCCTTGCGAGTCTCTTCCTCGGTTGGCCCTCTCAAATAGTATTTGCCAAACTTTCCCACCACAGCTCGGCAAAACTTGTACATGCACTCAATGGCAGTAGACTCACTCATGCGAAGGTAGTCGTCCTGTGTATCGGCAGGTGCTCCGTATGCAAGCATCCTCTGTCGGGGCTTGGACTTCTTTCTCCCCGGCCTTGATCCTCCGCGGCGCGGCCTCTTCCTCTTCTCCGCCTCGGCGTCAACCATGTTCTGGAGGGACGCGTGTTGGAGATATGCCCAAGAGGCAATAATAAAAGTGTTTATTGTTATATCTTAGTGTTCATGATAAATGTTTACATCCCATGCTATAATTGTATTAACCGGAAACATGAATACTTGTGTGTTTTGTAAACATAAAGGAGTTCCTAGTAAGCCTCTTGTTAAACTAGCTTGTTAATTATCTTTCAAGCATGTGACTAGTTCACAAGGGATATCATATCACGGTACGAGTAAAGAGTACTTATCAGTAACGAGGTTGAACTAGGTATGGAGATACCGACGATCAAACTTCGGATAAGTAAAATATCGCGAGACAAAGGGAATTGTTATTTTATGTGAATGGTTATTTCGATCGCGAAGTCATCGTTGAATATGTGGGAGCTAATATGGATCTCAAGGTCCCGCTATTAGTTGTTGATCGGAGAGGAGTCTCGATCATGTCCGCATAGTTCTCGAACCGTAGGGTGACACACTGATACGTCGCAAACGTATCTATAATTTCTTATGTTCCATGCTACTTTTATGATGATACTCACATGTTTTATACACACTTTATGTCATTATTATGCATTTTCCGGAACTAACCTATTGACGAGATGCCGAAGGGCCAGTTGTTGTTTTCTGCTGTTTTTGGTTTCAGAAATCCTAGTAAGGAAATATTCTCGGAATCGGACGAAATCAACGCCCGGCATCTTAGAATTCCACGAAGCTTCCGGAACACCGAGAGCCACCAGAGGGGGGCCACAGGGCCACCAGATGACAGGGCGGCGCGGCCCAAGGGGGGGCGCGCCCCCCTACTGTGTGGCTGCCACGTCAGCCCTCCGACTCCGCCTCTTCGCCTATTTAAAGGTCCCTGACCTAAAACTTCGATACGGAAAAGCCACGGTACGAGAAACCTTCTAGAGCCGCCGCCATCGTGAAGCCAAGATCTGGGGGACATGAGTCTCTGTTCCGGCACACCGCCGGGACGGGGAAGTGCCCCCGGAAGGCATCTCCATCGACACCACCGCCATCTTCATCAACGCTGCTATCTCCCATGAGGAGGGAGTAGTTCTCCATCGAGGCTAAGGGCTGTATCGGTAGCTATGTGGTTAATCTCTCTCCTATATACTTCAATACAATGATCTCATGAGCTGCCTTACATGATTGAGATTCATATGAGTTTTGTATCACTATTCATCTATGTGTTACTCTAGTGATGTTATTAAAGTACTCTATTCCTCCTCCACGGTGTAATGGTGACAGTGTGTGCATCGTGTAGTACTTGGCGTAGGTTATGATTGTAATCTCTTGTAGATTATGAAGTTAATTATTGCTATGATAGTATTGATGTGATCTATTCCTCCTTCATAGTGTGATGGTGACAGTGTGCATGCTATGCTAGTACTTGGTGTAATTGCAATGATCTATCATGCACTCTAAGATTATTTAAATATGAACATTGAATGTTGTGGAGCTTGTTAACTCCGGCATTGAGGTGCTCTTGTAGCCCTACACAATTAGTGGTGTTCATCATCCAACAAGAGAGTGTAGAGTGGTTTTATTATGTGATCAATGTTGAGAGTGTCCACTAGTGAAAGTATGATCCCTAGGCCTTGTTTCTAAGCATCGAAACTCCGTTTATTCTTGTTTTGTTGCATGTTTGCTTGCTGCCATATTTTATTCAGATTGTTATTACCACTCATATCCATCCATACTACTTGTATTTCACCATCTCTTCGCCGAACTAGTGCACCTATACATCTGACAAGTGTATTAGGTGTGTTGGGGACACAAGAGACTTCTTGTATCGTGATTGCAGGGTTGCTTGAGAGGGATATCTTTGACCTCTTCCTCCACGAGTTCGATAAACCTTGGGTGATCCACTTAAGGGAAACTTGCTTCTATTCTACAAACCTCTGCTCTTGGAGGCCCAACAACTGTCTACAAGAATAGAAGCACCCGTAGACATCAAGCACTTTTACAGGCGCCGTTGTTTGGGGAGGAAAGGTAAAAGGCACTCATACTCCGGTCCCAGGTAACTAAGTACTTTTCTGTTGCCATTGTGTGTGTGCTCGAAGCTATTTCCTTTAGATCCTGCAATTGCATCTTTTTGTTTCTTGTTAAACACTAGTAAGGCATAATGGAAAACATCTGTGATCTTTTTGTACTATTTCTCGAGTCAAGACATGAATGGTTTAATGCGAAAATTAAAAAACCTATGGAACCTTATTTGCATGCTAGTAGTAATATTAGTATGAACGCTTTGAACACCATTGTTGATAATGATATAGAAAATTCTATGCTTGGGGAGGTCGGTTTTGATGAAAATGATCTCTTTAGCCCTCCGGGTATTGAGGAGAAAGTTTATGTTGATTACGATATGCCTCCCATATATGATGACTATAATGATAGTGGTCTTTTGGTGCCGCCTACTATGGAGAGTAAATTTTATTGTGATTATACTATGCCTCCTACACTGTGGCACCCCCGGGATCAGGGTTAGACAAATACCAGATCTTCGTCCGACATAAGCCTAACCTTGAGCTCGAGAGACTACAGTGAGAGAATCGGTAACACAACAGTGACTCTACGACTCAAAAGAATATATTACAACTCTTAACAGAGTAAGATCCAAATTATTACACGCAGAGGTCACCGACCCAACATTCAACAAGCAACGGAAGCAAATTATGTTATTCTAAATAACAAGATAGCAAAGGGCTTAAGAAGCCATAACATAAAGCGACGTCCCAGCCCATAAGTCGCAGGCTGCTGCACGGGAACTCCAAACTAACCATCGATGTTAACGTAGAAACCACCTTCGGTTGTAGCGACTTCATCCGAAACAAAAGCATGCAAAGCTGAGTACGAGGGACTCAGCAAGACTTAGTACAACCTTTTAGCAAAGCGGGTATGCGGGCTTTTCGGTAGATCTTCTTTTGCATAAAGCCGGTTTTCCTTTGTAAGATAAGAGAGAAGAGAAGCTCGACTACTCAGAACCTTTGAAAGGGGATAAGAGAGCGACATCTCTATCTCTACTGATCATCACCTTGTATCCACCAATCATCATCATCTCGAACCACTATCCTCGGATCACCCCCTCAACACCCGAAGAAGGTGTCAGTAAGCACACATTGGTTGCCAAGTTTTACGATTAGGTTCATGTTCTCTATGATCTCCACGTCCGTTCCCAAGTCGTCCATAACCGTGGACACGGCTTTTCGAAAAGATTCATAACCCTGCAGGGGTGCACAACTTTACCCACACGCGCCAACCGACTCTTAATGCCAATATATATTAGCTCTCTTCCTTGGAGAGCCGGCAGAGGGTGGTCGACCACGACCTTTACCTTGCTGTCGCCGAGACCATGAGCCACGCGCTAAGGATTGTTCCGCCGTAACGGGTCAAGTCCCGAAGTCGGTCCTTAACGATGTGAGGCGAGGTGGGTTTCCCCAGAGGCCGCAACCCCAGCCACCACGGCCACGCTTACCTACCCGTTATGTACCTTGAACCCCCAAGCAAAATGCAATGCATATGACCAGAGTAACGCGCAAACTATGTGACTCATGGAATCTACTAGGCAAGTTAGTGAGTCGAGAGGGTACCATAATAGGGCCTCGTGTGGTTGTACGCTCGGTCTTGGTTCAAGAGGCGAGAACTCGGTTCCTAGGGTCGGCAGAAACGAAACAACCCACCACATCCCAATGTGGCCTCTCGTCCGAGCCTTTAATCATGTTTATCATCATCATCTCTATACTTACCACGTCAACTTTGTCATGCTAGATTCATTTCATGGTAAGGCTCCGGTCCGAAGACCGGAGTAGTAGCGTAACAAACTAAGCATGGCTAAGCATAAGAGATAAAGGCTCTCGCGACGCCCACATGCCAAACCTAGTTATGCTAGGAGCAGGTGGATCGGGGTATCGAGGCTACAAAGGTCGGACATGCAACGAGATAGGGTAACTCTATCTATCGATAAAAGACAGTTGAATCGTATGCGATATGTAGGAACCACAGATAAAACATTTCGAAAACATAGATGAACCAGGTTAGGGCTTGCCTTGTCCCTCAGCGGATGAGTACTGTTCTTCGGTAGTGTTGATGTCGGTCTCCGGCTCAGATCCTATCGCGAAGAACCAAATACCGGAAAGGGAAACAAACATTCACGACATGGCATAATGCAATGCGCATACAATATGAATGACATGTCATGTGAATGGAATTGAGCAACCCTAGGTGCATCATCAGATTAAAGGGTTGCCGACATCGGACACCGCCATATGAGAGGGGTGTATTAGGGTTTTCTACTAAGCTCCACATTTAATGGGTTCAAACATGTATGAGACATGTATAAACGAATAGGAAATGTTTTTCTGATCGAAATGATATATAAATTTGTATTTTTCTGAATTTATATTAATTATTAAACAAATTACTGGAATTAAACAGAAAAAGAAAAAGGAAATATGACATCACACTGACGTCAGCATGACGTCAGCGCGGCCATGAGCTCCCTGGGAGCTCTGGTCGATCTCCAATCGGGCGATTGAGGCCAAATTCGGGCGTGTGAGCGGGGCAAATGACGCTGTCGACGCGGGAACCAAATGGTGG
>NC_061508.1:204290016-204335812 GCF_022539505.1 Lolium rigidum
CCCGAATCTTCTTATTCTTCGGGTAGTGGGCCTTCGATAAACCCCGGGTACTATCTTTGGCAGGCCCATTTGGGATGCCTATGTCAGTGGAGTCCACCATGGACTCCACCCTCCCACTTGGTTGGCTGGTTAGGGTTGGTGGAGTCCAACCGGGACTCCACCTTCCATGGTGATTTCTTCCGGAAAGTTCTAGAACATTCTAGCGCCTTCCATAAATGCACCGGATCATTTCCAAACTTGGAAAGTGACTTCCTATATATGAATCTTATTCACCTCACCATTCTGGACCTCCTCGTGATATCCTGGATCCCATCCGAGACTCCGAACAAATATTCGAACTCCATTCCATATTCCATATCTACTTAAAACGACATCAAACCTTAAGTGTGTCACCCTACGGTTCGTGAACTATGCAGACATGGTCGAGACTCCTCTTCGACCAATAACCAATAGCGGGATCTGGAGATCCATAATGGCTCCAACACATTCAACGATAACTTAATGATCGATTGAACCATTTACATACGATACCGATTCCCTTTGTCACACAATATTTTACTTGTCCGATGTTTGATCATCGGTATCTCCATACCTTGTTCAACCTCGTCACCGACAAGTACTATTTACTCGTACCGTGGTATATCATCTCTTGTGAATTATTCACATGCTTGCAAGCTAATCAGACGACATTCCACTGAGAGGGCCCAGAGTATATCTATCTATCATCGGGATGGACAAATCCCACTCTTGATCCATATGCCTCAACTCATACTTTCCGAATACTTAATCCCATCTTTATAACCACCCATTTACGCAGTGGCGTTTGATGTAATCAAAGTACCCTTCCGGTATAAGTGATTTACATGATCTCATGGTCGAAGGACTAGGTAACTATGTATCGGAAGCTAATAGCAAATTGAACTTAATGACGTGATCTTATGCTACGCTTAATTGGGTGTGTGTCCATTATATCATTCATCCAATGACATAACCTTGTTATTAACAACATCCAATGTTCATGATCACGAAACCATGATCATCTATTAATCAACAAGCTAGTTTATACAAGAGGCTTACTAGGGACTCCTTGTTGTTTACATAACACACATGTATCAATGTTTCGGTTAATACAATTATAGCATGGTATGCAAACATTTATCATAAACACAAAGATATATTATAATAACCACTTTATTATTGCCTCTTGGGCATATCTCCAACACTACTAGTGCGCCAGTTTTAGATAATGTGCATATGTGTGAGGTTAGGGCACATGGTCCTGATCATGGCCACCCCCTTCATCAAACTTGTTGGTGTTGTGATTGTTCGCTAAAAAAGGTGGCCTCCAGTTGATAATTGAATTATCTTTTAAAACATTGGTAAATAATTTAGTAGAAAAGCCGTGTGCATCATTTTAATGTAGAGGCAAAATGTACACCCTCTATTTCCAAAAAAAAGTCCCAGCCGATGTACACAATTTGTAAAACTATGTAGAAAGTGTACATTTCCAAGCTTTGAAAAATTATGGAAAAAATAGTACATATGTATTGAGTTGAAACTTCCTCATGTAACCATATGCAAATTTTGGTAAGTTTCATGAATATGAGAAAATGTGTGCTATGATTTAAATTTAGCCGCAGCCTCTCCTTTTCATCCATGTCATCCAACGAAGATTTACATGTCTAAGTTTTGTAGTAACAAATACCTACGTGCCTGTATTTATTTTGTAACTTTCTTTTTGCAAAGCTTTAGAAATTGGGTTCCTAGTTCCTACCATCAGCTTTACGTAATGAATAAACATATGTTTACTATCAACTCGCCAGCTTAAGATGCTTGCTATATGGTTAATTAGTTTGAGCGATCGAAATACGTTGTACGCGTACCCGGTGCTAAAGCTTTCACACATTATGGGATCCAGGGAAAGGGTATTTTTAGACAACTTATTTCTTATTTTTTTATTAGGTAAGGAGGTTGATTCGAATCTAGGACCTCCAAAACACAAATAGAAACACACCACCACTGTGTACGTCCTGAAAGGTGTATCAAATTTTACAAAAGAAAAACCAAAATGGCCGATATTGTCTCTAGTATGGCACAACCAACACACCGCCCAACCTTAAGCGTGTAAGAGTCGGTGAGTCAGCAATGGGACCGAGTCACCAGAAAGAAGCCATCATTGAGAAGTACCACCAATAATGTACATTGCCCTAGGAAAACCCATACTCAAAGCTCCGCTATGTGTTCTAGAAGGTTGCCTGCTTCAAAAAGAAAGCCACTCCACAAAAGGACAAACTAACCTCTCTCATGTATATAGTAGTTTACATAGCAGTCACCTGCATCTGCTGACATATATGTATGTATGTGCGCGCTCTCTATAGAGCCCCACTTGTTCTGAAATACTCTACAATTCAGATTTAAAATTTATTCTAAATGAATCTACATTTTAGCTTTATAATCAACAAGACAGAAAACGGAGTAGTCCTACTCTTTCTATTGGATGTTATTACTTTTAAAGTATCTTTGGTAGGTTGAAGTAGTATTAACAAATATAGTACTATTTTGTTTGATTTTTTATAAGACGTAGACTAAACACAACGCAGGGATACACTGTTCCACGCTGACTTGTTCTAATTTGTAATCTCGCACCTGCCAACACATGCATGGGGTGATCATGTCTGCGACGATGTTTCGCTCTCCCAAGAGTATACTGTGCATCTGTATATATGCTGCACCGGCCTGCCATGCATGATGCACCATGAAACAATGAAAGCCATCCCTGTTTGCAGCATTGATGTCACATGCTGTGCTAAACTGCTAATGACGTAGTAGTCACATGTAGTGCTAACGTAAGATAAAGCAGTCAGGAACACTTCGTTTTTATTCTGCACAATCTGCTCTCTGGTCTGGTTAGTGAAATAGTGAATGTTGCACGCGTTTATCTCTGTGCTACCTGCTTCGACGGTGCTACTAACAGGACCGTCGGAGTTAACTATCACAGGAATAATTTGCGTCGTGCGCACTGCTGCTCTCCATCAGTAATGATCAGCTCTGGCTCATCAGAAGCGGACAGGTGGCATGCAACCAAAGCTAATTTCACAATGTCCACCTCAGTTTAATGCGTGTATGGGCAAACAATAGTGAAACGATCGACCGAGAAGCTACCGGGTAGATGCAGACGGCCAGCTTCCTTGTCCATTTTCATATGTTGCAATCACAGTGTCAGAACGGTCGAGTCGAGATGAAGCTTCTCCTTCATTCATCCTTTCCAAATGAATGGCGGCGGCATGTATTGGAGAGTACTCGAGAAAGATCTTCACTAGCTGCTAGTGACATTATGAAGAATTAAGACTGCAATCTATGTTACTATCTCTATAGTGGTTACTAACATACATGTCATATGATGTAACTCTATATACTGTATTAGATTGTAGACTCATCTTGTATTAAGAAGTGTGATGCTATGGTAACATAACTAGTTACCACAAGCATGTCTCTTCTCATTTAATAATGACATGTCTAGTTCACATTGTATATGAGTGCATGTTACTATCTTAGTTATTCTTACTATAATTTGTTTCAATAATGTACGACTGCTTTGGTTTCCCTCTTGTTGTTGATTAGTACTACTACCTTCATCCAAGTTCATAAGGCTTGCGTGTATCCCTGCATTGTTAATTTGATCAATATAATATTAATTGTATAATACAAAAATTATATAATTAGAAAGTAGAACATCTAAGCTTTCTAATGGTATATATTTTGTAATATATCTTGTATTATCTTGATTAAATTTACGACATAGGAATATATACGCAAGCCCTATGAATCGGGATGGAGCGAGTACCTCCGTTTCGATGAATATGGTGTACACATATTCTAAGAAGAACTTTGACTAAAAAACTTAGCAATAAAATCCTGATTATATTGTACATAATTAGTACCGATGGGTTTGTATTGAAAACACTTTCCAGTGATGCCAATTTTATACCAACAATCTTCATATATATGGAATAATTGTAGGTTAAAGAAAAAATAAAAATGAATACGCCTTATTCATTCAAATGGAGGGAGTACAAAGTTAAAATGTAGGCTAATATGAACCAAATTTTTAATCTAGTATGTAAACAAAAAAAGAATGGAGGAAGCATAAAATAATATTTAGTAAATGGATCGATTTGAAAATAAATGAGTTCTTAGTCGTAGAATATTATTCTCGTCAGACTTGAACCTAACGAAAATAGGAAAGGTTCATAGAATTTTAGCCCCTTTTCGCGGGCGAGAATGGAGTTTCTACAACGATCGCAGATCCCTCAGATAGAATCTGAGAATAAAACTCAGAATAAAAACCAATTTTGTAATCTAACAATCGACCCTGGTTAGGATGATTAACCGAGTTCATCCAAAACTCTGCTGATACATTCGAATAATTAAACGTTTCACAAGTAGTGAACTAAATTTCTTGTTCACTAACCCTAGATTCTTTCCCTTGATAAAAAATAAATTATATCCTCTCGAGATCGAGCTCCATCGTGTACTATAATTACTTAAAAACAAACAACCCACGCAAATTTGGTTCGGGAGGAATAGAACAGACTATGTCGAGCCAAGAGCATTTTCATTACTATGAAAAATGTCCGTTTAGGCTGCGCCTTAGACGCTTGATCACCGCTAGGCAGTGAGCAAATGCCAACCGCCGTACGCATACTCCAAACTTATACTTATTTGAGAATAGAGGGAGTAGCACCTTTTACAACCTGAGAAACAATGTGAAATAATTGCCAGTGATTGCTGATTGAGCTACACGAGGATATCTTTATGTGCAAAAGAGCATATGCTACGATCGTCGGGCCAAGCGAGTATTTAGGATAATTCTTATCATGGTTTTTATTATAATCAAATGAGTGAATTCCATTTCTACCCTTCAACTATGGATTTCTAACACTTATTACCCCGCAAAGTAAAATTTGTGTAGGTTACCCATTTAAAAAGCTTTAGCAGTTGTTTTCTGATGTGTGACCATTGGATAAGGTTTTTTGAAATGTGACCATTGGCCCCAGCCTCATCAAACTGATGCACATGGCCTTAATGTTATTGCATATTTCAACGTAAATCATTTTTACAACATTGATCACTCAAGGTTGTAGCAAGAACAAGCCATCTAAATAAATAAGAAGAAAGACTTTTAGGCACCTTGAATTCGCTTAGTATGTTGCCAACCACCCTAGCTAAAGATAGCGCGAACAACCGCCATCAGACATTGCAGCCGGTATCCGTAGGTTTCCGCTGCTCCACAAGTAGGAGGTAAGACCACATGTTAATTGAAGAAGCCGCCATGTGTATAACCAATAAAAAATGGTTTTGTCCGTCTGTTAAAAACAACATCATTTCGGCAATTCTATATCGCCCAAACTAAAGCACAAACTCCCACTAGAATTCAAGCTTTTGTTGTTTTATCAATCTCATTAAACCAATTTCCAAACAAATTTGTAACATTAGCTGGAGAAGGGATGCTATATGTAAAGTGTACGCCTCTTCAAACAAGAAGTGTAAAAGGACATGAGATAAAAAAGGTGGTCAATAGTTTCATGTGAACCACAAAACACACACTTAATGCACCCATTCCATCATCTTTTCATCAGTTTATCTTTAGTTAGAATCACTTTTTATAAAGGAACCTCATAAAAGTCTTTATCTTTAGTGGCTCCTTAATTCCCCACAAATATTTTTAAGGAAAATTGTATGTCCACTAGTATAATCAACATACATAGACTTAATCGGAAAAAATCTGTTTGTGGTCAAGCTCCATTTAAAACTATTTTGTTCACCATTCAGAAGTACTCCAATTAATTGCCGCAGAAGATATATCCAATTGTCCCATTACCCCCCACCCCCGGTAAGAAGACGAGTGAATCAAAGGTCTATTGGGTAAGACGTCGCCTACAAACACATCTTTATGCCTAACAATATTGTGTAGTGTTGGATATTGGGATGCTAATGAGGAGTCACCAAGCCACGTGTCTTCCCAAAAACAAATACTCATGCCATCTCCTATGAAAAAAGGTCCCTGCTAGAAAACTCATTTTTACCCCCATAAACCACTTCCAGAAGGGAGAATCTTTTGGTTTTACTTGGACATGCGAGTGAGTCTTGCCGTGGAGATACTTATTATGTAGAAATTCTTGCCACATACCTTTCCCAGAGAGAAGTTTAAAAAGCTATTTACTTAGTAAACATCTATTTTTATATCAAGCACCTCAATGTTGAGATCCCCTTGATTTTTAGGCCAGCAAATTATGTTCCATTTTGTTAGCCGGCATTTATTTTGAGATCACCGCTTTGCCAAGAAAAGCGAGACTTGTAAAATTCTATTCTTTACTCACCCCTTTGGACATCTCAAATAAAGATAGTAGGAACATTGGTAGGCTAGTTAGTAATTTTTTTATAAAAACAAGTCTATCTCCATATGAGAGCAGCTTTCCTAACCAAGATACGAGTTTCCGTTCAAAACAAATCTCCACTTACTTCCATTTTTTTTTATTAAGAAACCATCTAAAATGTATAGGGATGCCTAAGTACTTAAACGGCAGGGCTCCTACGTCACATCCAAAGATGGTTCGATAATCATCTTCTGCCTCTTTTGCCTTACAAAAAAGTTCTCGCTTTTGTGATAGTTTATTAACAAGATAGTTGCTAAAAAAACTTAGAATCAACTTCATGTTTACGGTATTCTCAAGATCATGCTCCATAATAAAAAAATGTATCATCCCCATATTACAAGATTAAAATCCCCCCATTAACTAAATGAGGTACTAAGCCACCAACTTGACCATTTTCCTTTGCCCATGCAATAATAATGACCAACACGCCATCGATAATATTAAATAAAATAGGGGACATCGAATCCCCTTGCCAAAGACCTTTCAGTGTTTGGATGTAATGGTCCAGTATCATCATTAACTCTAATCCCTGCACCCCCTCCTTGAATAAACCTCCCTACTATTCGCACCACTGCGGTGGGAAGCCTTTCGTTCTTAATGCTTGTTGCAAGAAGGACCATTTAACTTTAACATATGCTTTTTAAAAATCTATTTTTAAAAGTACTTCATCTTTTTTTTTGTCTATGAAGTTCATGGATAGACTCGTGGAGAGTAACTACCCCTTTTAGTATATTTCTCCTGGGAATAAAGGCTGTTTGAGTCGGTCTAACAACCTTGCGAGCAATCTAAGTTTCACCAGTAGTTTCAACTTTTGTGAAAATTTTGGAACTAATATTGAGTAGACAAATGGACCTATATTGCTCAGTTCTACTCGCATCTTTCTTCTTAGGTAAGAGTGTAATGATCGAAAAGTCATATTGGATCATGGGCACCAGTGCTCTCACCGTATTAAAAAATTCTAAAATTATATTTATATGTTTAAAAAAATTATGTAACAAAATTCTAAAAGTACCTAATGATGTACCCCACTAACCTATAAAATCTCAATTTTAAATGTTTTGTTTTTTGACCTATACAAAAATGACAAAATCTGTTTTCTTTTTGTAGATTTGAATCACTATACTCAGATCTATGCATTTGTTATTTTTGTGCAACCTAAAATACGCATTATTTTCAGTTGAAAATTTACACGATTATGGGATACAATACCGGCTACATCATGATTTATTTTCAGATTTTTTTGAAGCTTACAAATATGATTTTTAATTTATTTTTTGAAGTGAGATCACTGGTGCTCATGTGCACCAAATCTCTGTCCATCTGTAATGATTCCAAAGTTTAACCGATGTAATGGCAGCTCATCACTTTGCAATTGCAAAAATAACTTCATTAAATCCTTCTTAATAACCTCTTGTTAAATAAAAATCAGGATAATAATTGTTGTACGGATGAATACGTACCTAGGATTCCTACGAACAGGTGTTTTTCAACTGTTCTGCACTGTTGCGCTGGTTGCGGAAGCCTACGTCCGGGAGCGCGCGTTGAACACGGAACTCCTGTTGCCTCCGTTGCGTGTGTGCGCATGCGGTGCACCTAGTCGTACTCGGTTAGACCTCTTGAGACCTGGCCTCCTATATAAAGGTCAGGAGAGGGGCTGCCGAGGGACACGATCAATCTTAGCAACCTTAGCCATCAAAAGCTACTCCCTCCGCCGCCTCGCTCCACCTTCTCCAACGAGGAATCCGCCTCGCTCCAGCGCCGCTTCGCCCGAGAAATGTGACCCCATGGCTAGCCGCGGTAGCTCTTCTAGGGGTGGCGCAGGTTTGGGCGGCAGGGACTCGCCGCCGCGGCCCCCCGTGTTCCGCACGGAGGGGGAGTGGCGGAAGTTCAACCGCTCGGGGGCGGAGCAGCGGAATTTCAACCGCTCGAACTGGGGGCTCACGCCCCCAAGCAAGCTCGCGAAGTACGCGAACAACGGAGGTGAGGGGTCCTCCTCCGGTTGGTCGAGCCGCCCCCTCGCCCCGCCCGTCTACTACAGCTCTGAGGAAGATGACGATGCGGCACCGGCGCGGGAGCCGACGTTCTCCGCGGGCGACTACGTCCACGGCTCCGACGAGGAGGACGCCGTCATCGTGCAGGTGGCGGCCATCACGGAGGCGGAGGCACGAGCTTGCTGGCATTGGGAGGAGGCTGACGCCGTCCGCCAAGTCAGGAGACGGCGCGCCAGGAGGAGCGCGTCCGCTGCGTCAAGCTCGAGATCGTCGAGCTTGACTCCAAGTAGGAGCTCGACGCCTTCCTCCGCCACCACCGGCACCGCCGCACGCAGAGGCCATCGAGGCCGCATTTTGGTCGAAATTAGATCGCGCGGTTAGGGCTGTTAGTTAATTTAGTTTTTTAGTACATATTATGTAAAGTTATCGGATCATCAAACTATCATCTATATGTGTTCATCGATGAATTCTCCCGTGATAATTTAATTTCATTTTTTCAGTTCGTGTTTTACGGTTTCTGATCTGCGCTAGTGGCAAAACCATCCTAACGGACGTTTTCGGGAGACCGAATTCCACTTTTTCGGTTACTGTTAGAGATGCTCTTCTGGCATTGGCGCAGCACAACAAGTGGGGCGGCGACACACACCATGATTTCGTTTTTCTCGTTGTGCTGTTTGAGTAGGGGTGTAAACGGATCAGATCGGATTGGATCGAATTTTGCTTATATACCATATATTTTTCTCGAATTCAGATCAAAGCGGATATTGATGAATTTCGGATTCGATTGCGTATATATCGGACCGCGAATTCTTTACAATTGGATATGGATATCATAAAAAAGATTCAGCACCGATTTTGGTATGAAAATTATTATATCCGTTTACACCCCTATCTTTGAGCTACCTCCGTGCTCTCAGTTTTTGGGGTGAAAATCCTACGTCCAATCTTCATTGTTAGCGGTAAAGATAAAGATAACTTTTTAATTGTTTCTTTTTTCGAGATATAGTTTTGGAGAACCCTTACAAGCAATTTAGGTGTTTTTTTTGAACAAATAAATATATTAAGCTAGCAAGCCGCTTCAAAAAACCTTCCAGTTCTCTTCGGTATCCTGGCAAGGAAAAGAGACGTCTGAAACTTGCTGCCACAGTCAAATAACGGTTACATCGTTTAGTAGCTTATCTAAAATAAAGCTAAGGGGTTCATCGACCCAATTACATGGTAGAATATTCAAAACGGAATTCTGGGCCAACTCATGAGCTATCTGATTAGCTTCTCAAACATTACCAATAGAGACCACTTTATCGACACAATCTGCATAGATAGCAGCAGGCTCGCTCCACCATGTTTCTTCTCCTGAGAGCGCCGCCACTACTTCCATTGAATCTGATTCTGCAATTAATCTGCTACATCCCATGCGGCTTGCTAGATCAAGTCCTTCCTTTATTGCATGAGCTTCAGCCATAATCGCGGAGTCGACATTGGGCTAAAAGGAAGAAAATGCTGCGATAAACACTCTGTGGGGATCACGAAGAACAGCACCTGTCGCCCCAACCTTTGACATCCTCATGGTAAGAGGCATCCACATTGAGCTTGATGTACCGCGCCTCCGGCCTTTTCCATCGATTTACTGATACATTACTTGCTTTTCCTACAACTCTAGCGGCATTAGCAACTATAGCTAGGATAGAGTGTTTGCACTTGCCAACAGGAGGAACTGCTTCATCACGCGTGCGCCGTAGTCTCATCCACCACAGATACCAACAGGTGGTCATCACCACCTCCTTCAAATCTATCATGGTGAAGTCTTGGATTGAGTTCTCAGTTTACATAAAATGTGTTCAAGTATCGGCGATCCAGACCGATCGACTATCAGGGCCTCATCAATCATCTCTTTCAATCCTAGCACTTCCCAGACTTGTTGAGCAGCTGGACATAGAAACAATAAGTGTCGGACATCCTCTGCTTCTTGATTACAAATAGGGCACTCTCCACTATGTCTAATATGGCGATTGGATAGGATACATTTTAAAGGAATGATTCCATGCAATGCTCTTCAAATGAAAATTTTGATTTTGCTTGGTAGTTTCAGTTTCCAAACCACTAACCATACAGGATTTCGGCCAGATGTGCCAGGCAAATTCAGATTTTATGCTCCAGCTCTGAACTGATGTTTCCACTGGAGATGATAACCTAACTTTACTGTGTATCTTCCATGGTGCATCTCTCCCCATGCTATGAAGTCACCAAAAGCTTGATTATTAATCGGGATACGGAGTATACGTCCGACATCCACATCAGTAAAGAGCTCCCTTTTCGAGAGTACGCCAAAGGCGTACCATATCTTTATAGAAGGTAGAGGTTTGAGTACAAGAACGGCACCACTCGCTACAAGCAACGAGCGTAACCCCACACAACACCGCCTACAGACCAAACAACCACAACACGAAGAACCTGTCCTAAGCAAAAAACCAAGCCACGTCTCGACCGACGCCAAGCACCTCCGAAGAGGAACAGCTCCAAAAGGATCTTCCTTGTCAACGCACCATCCGAAGGAGATCAATGGCGGAACTTATCGGATCCTAGAAGTTGTCCTCCAGAACATGCTAGCAGTGGCGTGCATAGCGCCTTGAAGCACTGCCGTGGACCGTTGCATCACCGGATTAAAGCCGCCAAGGACCTCTGCACCGTGTCTTCCAGCACGAAGCTCTCAACAGAGTCACGACGTCGTAGACGCCACCATCGTACCGATCCGCACCGGGTCAAGGCTTTCGCCCGCAGACAACCAAACTCCATCAGGGTAGGGAGAGGCCGACACTCCACGGTGACGCCTCCAAGGAGGGGAACGACACCCACGGGCGCCGTTGCCACTGGCCCGACCCAAGCCGAGCATGACTTTCGTCCGAGTCGTCGACCAACTCCTAAACACCCAGAGCATGGGGCAGTCCGCTATTGAGCCTCGCACCGCTGCCACCACAGCGCCTCGTCGATGAAGTCGCAAAAAACTGCAGACCACTCCGACACACCCCGCAAAGCCGAGGATCCGGTCAACCTCCCTCTCCACCCCCAGCCCGACCAAGCTCTGCAGCCACCGCGCTCCCCTCCGGCCCGAGCAAACTCTGCACGCAGCGGTCTCGCCCACTCCAGGCACCAGCCCACGTGCAGGTCACCCCAGCCCATCAGGCCCAGATCGGGCCTTGAAGCCCAGATCGGGCCCGAAACTCCAGCTTCCGCTCCCGGCCGCCGGGCGACGCAGGCAACACCGAACTTGAGGCGGAGGACCTCTGCTCGCCCCCGGCTCTCCCTGGCCGAGCTTCTCCGCGCCCCCGCCTTCGGCACCGGCCGCTCCCTTGCCTCCTGACGCCGCCACCTCTCCACTCTGCCGCCTGCTCGCCGCTGCAGATCTCGCCGGACTCCGCCACCACGCCACTCCGCCACTCCTCCCGGACCCCAGCCCTGCGTCGCAGAGGCCCTCGAAGCCCCATGCCGCCGTCCGCACTCGCCAATCGCGCCGCCCGTGACTCCCCGCCTCCGCTTGCAGGGGACCCGTCGGGGCGCGCCCGCCCTCACCCTCCGTCTTCGACGGCCGGGCGTGGCCGCCACCACCGGCACAGGCGGCGGCAGCGGCCGGAGGAAGAAGACCTGGCGGTGGCCTCTAGGGTTTGGAGCGGCGCCTCCGGAGTCGCCCGTGCGTGGCGACCCGGGAGGGTTTTTTTGTGTGTCTCGATCGTCCCATTGTCCTGTCAAAGGACTAATAAGGTCACTGACCTTTGTATAAAGTGCACCAGCTCTTGGCGAGACCACTTTCCTATTCTGACCGGAGGGTATCCAAGGATCTGTCCAAATATTTAACGCCTCCCTGTGCCTATGCGCCAAATATCCTCTTTTAAAAGTAGGGAGACCCGCAAGAATACTCTGCCAAGTGTAGGGAGAGCCAGATTTTGGACCAGCCTTTAAAATGTCGCCATCCGGGTAATATTTAGCCCTCAATACCCGGGCACAAAGAGATTCAAGATCTGAAATAAGAGCATCTCTAGTAGAGCTCGAAAAAACGCAAACTGAGAGCATCTCCAGTCGCGTCCCCCAAAGCGTCCCCCAAAGCTATTTGGGGCGCACCGGACAAAAAAAACGCTTCCAGCCGCATCCCCCAAACCCGTTTTTTGTCCGGCACGCCCCGATACGGTGTCCGGCGCCCCGAGGCCGTCCCCGTCCCACAGGGGACGCACCGGGCACGCCGGACACAACGAAAAGCGAGGCGAAGCGACGCGGGCTCCCACATGTCGGCGAGTATTTGCATAAACCGTTGATTCACGCCTTTTTCTCGTCGCGCCTTCCTTCCCACGCCTCCCACCCCTCCGCCGCCGCTGGATTTGCCAGCCGTTTGGGCGTCTGATCTCTTCTGAGAGTCGGCACCGTCGCCGCGGCTGGCGCTCCCACCGGTCGTTCCGCCGCCGCCGCTTCGCCATCGCGTCCCAGAACGCGGCATCAAATCCGCCCCACCTCTGCGCACACAAGGTGCTCGATGACCTGCCAGGTAGGCGCGATTGGCCGCTGTTCATTGCGTCGACTGCCTCGGCGCAATTTTAACCATTGATTTTGCTTTAGACATGGATAGAGACAATGAGATGGTTGTCCTGCTGCTGGAGGACGAGCAAGCCTTCGACGATGACCTCCGGGAGCATTTGCTGATCATTGCGTTGTAGGGATTCGTAGCATAGAAAACAAAAAATTTCCTACCGCAAGATCGAATAACAAGCCAAGATCTAATCTAGTAAATGGTAGCAATGAGGTGAAGATCAACATACCCTCAAAGATCGCTAAGCGTTAACGAGATAAATCTCGTGGTGGATGTAGTCGATCACTTGCCGCTTTCAAAAGCGCGTTGAAGATCTTGACGGTGCCACAATCGGGCAGCACCTCCATCCTCGGTCACACGTACAGTGTTGATGAAGACGTCATTCTCCCCGTTGCAGCGGGCAGCGGATGTAGTAGACCTCCTCGGAATCCCGCCAGCATGACGACGTGGCGACGGTGGTGGTGGAGATCTCCGGCAGCGCTTCACCGTAAGCACCGCGGGAGAAGAAGGCGGAGGGAGTAGCTAGGGTTTGGGAGAGAGGAGGGCACTTGGGCGCCGGCCTTGGGTGCCTGATACGTCTCCAACGTATCTATAATTTCTTATGTTCCATGCTTGTTTTATGACAATACCTACATGTTTTGTTCACACTTTATATCGTTTTGATGCGTTTTCCGGAACTAACCTATTGACGAGATGCCGAAGGGCCAGTTGCTGTTTTCTGCTGTTTTTGGTTTCAGAAATCCTACAAAGGAAATATTATCGGAATCGGACGAAATCAACACCCAGAACCTTATTTTTCCCGGAAGCTTCCAGAGAGCCAGAGAGGGACCAGAGGGGAGCCCTGGGGGCCCCACACGTGGTGGCGGTGCGGCCCAGGGGGGGCGCCCCCCTACTGTGTGGGACCCCCGTGGCCCTTCCGACTCCGACTCTTCGCCTATATAAGCCTCCCTGACCTAAATCTTTGACACCGATTGACGAAAAAGCCACGATACGAGAAAAGTTCCAGAGCCGCCGCCATCGCGAAGCCAAGATTCGGGGGACAGAAGTCTCTGTTCCGGCACCCTGCCGGGACGGGGAATTGCCCCCGGAAGGCATCTCCATCGACACCACCGCCATCTTCATCAACGCTGCTGTCTCCTATGATGAGGAGGGAGTAGTTCTCCCCCGAGGCTAAGGGCTGTACCATAGCTATGTGGTTCATATCTCTCTTATGTGATCTTTATGTGATCATGAGATTTGTGATCTAGTTGAATATCATATATGTGCTACTCTAGTGATGTTATTAAAGTATTCTATTCCTCCTCCATGATGTAATGGTGACAGTGTGTGCATCATGTAGTACTTGGCATAGGCTATGATTGTGATCTCTTGTAGATTATGAAGTTAACTATTGCTATGATAGTATTGATGCGATCTATTCCCCCTTTCATAGCCTGATGGTGACAGTGTGCATGTGTTGCGGTCAAAACCCACCGGCGGGCAGCGACGGGCAACACAGTAGAGCCGGGAACAACTTAGGGCTGCGGCTGGCCCTGGTCCCTCCGAGCGACGGCCCGCAAAGCCTCTGGTACACACGTCCGATGCCGATGCGGGGCGTGCCACCCGACCTATACCCGGTCGGGAAGGTGATGGAGATGCCTCGCTTAGTTTCCTGCATGGCATACACGTAAACATTAAATACGAGCCTCGATCGGCTCTCGGGTTATCCTGTGAATCGGCTCAAGGAGCCGATCCACCCATGATTCGTACGAGGTGCACGAATATATGGTGGTCCTGCTTGATCAAGATAAAGCTAATGAGATCTACGACGATTTAGGGTTTTCACCGCATAATCGGATCATCCTACTCACGGTAGGGCCTCGCGGCCACGCACGGTGATCGTAAGCCGATCCTAAACAAGGCCTAAAAACCAACACTAGGTTGATCCCCGGAACATCCTGTTTAGGACTAGCGAACGACACCCTACGTGCCGCTGGATCCTCCCACCCTTTGTAAGGCCTAACTATTGCGGATATTAAACTAATCCTTGTAGAACAAGGAGCAACCGTAACGGATCGGATCTACTAAATAATGATCAAGCGGGTGTCGCCCCTACACCTAAGATAGGTGTAAGGGCGGCTAGATATGCAAGGGTTGCACTACGACAGACATATGATACGAAGAACAATGCTAACCCTAACATATCTATGATAACTACGTTGCTCGCCATCAAAAAGGCTTCAGTACGTGCAACGCATGAACAACATAAAGCTTATGCTGCCTAGATCGCAAGATGCGATCTAGGAAGCATGTTGCTTACCGGTAGAAACCCTCGAGACGAAGGAGTTGGCGATGCGCCGAGATTGATTTGTTGGTTGAACGTTGGTTGTTTATTTCATAAACCCTAGATACATATTTATAGTCCAGGGGACTTTCTAACGTGGGAATAATCCCAACCGTGCACGAAGCCAACTCTAACTAAAACGACACGTAATCTACTATGTTACAGATACACGGGCCAACTAGCCCATATTTTGCATATAAAGGCCGATTCACATATTTCTTCCATGTATATTCTTCAAATCCATCTTGATCGCGGCCCACCTCTGACTCGGTCAAATTCTGGTGATAACACATGCCCCCCTGGTTTTGGAAATGACATTTCCAAAATCACTCTGTTTTTCTTCGTCTGGTCATGTTGTAGCAGAGCAGAAATCGCCACAGTATCCTTCATCATGATGCCTTGCCTCTTCCACTTCTCCGCGTGGCCTGACAAAATTTTTCTCCTTTGAGGCACCACTTCCTCGGAAACTGCTGTGGCATTAAATCTCCACTATATCCCCTTTTATTTAACCGTTCCACACAGTTCGCTTCTCCCTCATCCTCTTCGCATTAGCACCCAAAAAACCCTCCTGCGCCACCATGTCTTCTTCCTCCTCTTGCTCTTCCGGTTTTTCCTATCGGTCTTCCTCCTCCCGCGAGACGCCACCGGACGTACGCGCACCAGAAGAATGGGACCAGGAGGACCATGCCTCCTCCGTCTGGTCTGAGGACGACAAGTCCTTGACCAGCGGGGATGAAGATCTCCAGTTCCTCGCCGATGGGGAACTGGAATCGGAAAGCGAGGATGACTTGTTCCCCCGGGACGGCTGCCCCTCTTCGAAGAAGAGAAGGAGGAAGACGACGACGACTCCCTCGAGGGCTACCCGCCGGCGAAACGCCTCCGCATGTGGTGGGACGACGACGACAGCGATGATGATGAGGAGGATGAAGCTCCCGTAGAGGACTACGGGAGCAGCGACGAGGAGCCCATCGGCAGCAGTGCCAATGAGAGCTCCGAGGACGACGACGAGGGCAGCGACCGTCCGTAGATAGGATCTACTAGTGTAGGTCTAGTAGTAGCAGTTTGGTCAGCAGACCCCTCTTTTGTTCTTCTCCCCTTGAACAATCGACTCTTTCTTTGTAAGAAACCTTGTTTATCAATGAAGAATTTCTCCAATTTGACTTTGCCGATTCCTTTTATGCTAATTTAGCCGATTGTCAACTCGGTCAATGTTTAACGAGCCGATTGCCACGCATCGGTTCCTCATAATCCGCTCTTCATCTCTTTGACGTCGGAGTGATCGTGAATTTGGTCACTGCTCAATAAGTCAATGTCAACGTATCAATCCTTCACGATCTATCCTTTACCTTTTCGACCAATGACTTGGAGCTCTGGTGGACAATGAGGCAGACCAACGCCTTCAAGAGAGCCCCAGAACCGCTGCTGAAACGACTTGACGCTGAAGCCAATACCTCTGGATATTCAGATATTCAGTGATACTCCTCAAACCTGCCCAATCCCTTTGAAGAAGATTATGATGGAGGGCCAGCCGATGAAATCTCAATCGGTTTCTTAAGAACAGAATATCTACGCAGTCAGTTGCCCCCCGAGCCTCCATCAAGGCGAGAACAGCGATAAGCCAACCAAATGTGCCACCATCGGCTTCCAAGTCATGATGCAGAGCCAGCCGATTTCAACAAAATCGGCTCCCCAGAGCAGAGAACTTTCAGGGTGAGCTGCCCCCCGAGCTTTTCCAGTCCACTTCTTGCGCCTTGCTGATCAGATCAGCTCCTTTCCTTTGGCAGATTGATGTAACCTATCCTTAACCTGATCTGCACGTCCATGCTGCTCTTGGTATTGGTCAGGGTCATGATCCCCCAAACTTGCCCCAGCTGATGCTGCGGACTCGAATACTTGCAAAAAGAATTTGAAGGTTCTTGAAGAGAGGATCTGAGTCACCAAACCATTTCATTGAGGAGTTCTTCCAGTAGAGTCTCTCTTCGTGACCCACTTCCTGCTCCGTTGAGTCTCTGCTCATAACAGTTGTACCTCTTGAGTCGATGGCCATGCATCGGCTTTCGCATCGAATTTTTTATTTTTATTTGGCCGATCTTTTTTTTTTCCTATCAGCCCCGAATGTTTTACTGCACAGATGTTCCATCTGCATATGTTCATCTGATTAGATGCCCCCCGAGCCGAATCTGGCAGGTTACTGCAGATATCGGCTTTGTGATTAGCCAAAGCATTGTATTTGCACGTCGGCTCCGTTAGGATTCGTGCCGACTCTCATCCGCCGACGTGACCACTGCCCAACAAATCGATGTTGAACACAAGTGAACACAAGCAGAACATGTGGTGAAGATAATTTTGGCCGATTGCTGGAATCGGCCTCCATATTGATTGGAGCGCTGAGTGAAGGTTCTGTAATGTCCCTTCATAGATTTTTGGGGCCGATCACAAGGATCAGCCTCGCCACCTTTGCTCATTGCTGTGCTTCAACTACATGGTTAGGCCAGTGGATAAAACCAGCCCAACCTCTGACTTTATCATGTCGATGCGCTTGCTGTCGTCCACCTCGAGTGCATCGTGTAATCGCGGAGCACTAAGCTCCGTCGGAAGGACGAGCACCATGTTTGTGCCAGCCGATGATGAATCATCGGCTTTCCTTTGCTTGGGGCGCCACTCCACTTTCCGTGGACGGCCCTCTTCGTCCAGGGTTCGCTGAACTTTCGCAGCCAGATCAGGTCGTGCCTTCCTTAACGTATGCAAGTATAACCTTTCGGCTTCCTCCAGGCCGCGCAATCGCTGAACCCTGCGCTTTTGGGAACGGCTGAGTCCATCAGGGCACCACCTTGGCCGGTGGTACCTGTCTTCTTCTTCTTGTTCCTCGTCTTCTGAATCCTCGAGATCTTCCCATCGAGGGGACTCAGCGCGTTTGCTTTGTGGTGGGAGAGGCCCTAAGCGCTTGAACACGGACACGTTGGCTGCCTCCTTCTTCTTCTGGTTGCATTCTGGGCAATTGCCGATTGTGGGTAATCGGCTCATTCCTGAATCCCAGCGAGTGTACCGAAGAAGGGCAGTCCCAGTGCCTATCGTTGTCGTCTTGCTCCCTTGATTCTCCTTTGGCACGGCGCTCGTGCTCCTCCTCATCGCGATCGTGCCAACGATGTCTTCTGGCTTCTCTAGCCAGACGATCTCTTTCATCATCATCGTTGGATCGTCGGCGTTGGTCATGCTGACTCACATACTTGTTGAGGAGGTGATCAGAGAGGGGTCACTGATATCTTATGTTCTTCACTTCTCCCTCTGTGACGTAGCGCTTGCCATCATGACGGAGCCGATCGCGTGGAGCGGCCTCCTCTCGTGTCCTTGCTACGAGAGCGAGCTGCCCTCGTCTCCATCCTTGCCGAGTGGTGCCCAGGTCCTACCATGTTGATGCTGAACGAGGATCCTGGCTGGCAACCTTCAGGGTAAGTGCACTCCACCATGTTAACGGCGGGGAAAGGTTGGGTGTCGACCTTCATGGCGTACTGGTTGAAAATCAGACGTCCTTGTTCTATCGCCATTTGGATCTGCTGACGCCAAACCCTGCAGTCGTTGGTGGCATGGGAGAGCGAGTTATGCCATTTGCAGTATGGCTTTCCGTTCAGCTCCTGTACCGTGGGGAATTTGAGACCTTCGGGTATCTTCAACTGCTTTTCCTTGAGTAGGAGGTCGAAGATTTGTTCAGTCTTGGTCACGTCAAAATCAAACCCCCTGGGCGGGCCTGGTGGCTTTACCCATTTGCAGGACACGGGGGTTGCCCCCCGAGTCCATTCAGCCACTGCTACCTCTTGATCTCCCGTAGAAACTTCGTCTTCCTCTGCCTCGACCAGGACTACTGCACGCTTGAATTTGTCCTGGTACAAGTCCGGGTGGCGCTGTTCATATGCCGACAGTTTCTGAACCATGTGCGCCAGTGAGGGGTAGTCTGCTTGGGAGGCCATGTCCTTGAGCGGTGTTGCGAGGCCCGCTACTGCCAACTCGACTGCTTCCTTTTCAGTTACACGAACCGAATAACATCGGTTCCTAAGATTCCTGAAGCGCTGGATGTATTCTATCACAGTTTCTCCACGCTTCTGACGTATTTGTGCTAGATCGGCAATGCCGGACTCGGAAGCCTCTGAATGGTACTGCATATGGAACTGTTCTTCCAACTGCTTCCAAGCCCGGATCGAGTCTGGTGGCAACGAGGTGTACCACCCGAAAGCCGATCCCGTGAGGGACTGTGAGAAGAACCTCACGCGCGTAGTTGATCCGACACCGAGGCCGGTCCTAGCTGTGCTAAATATCGGCCTATGTGCTCGATGGAGCTGGAACCATCCGATCCACTGAATTTGGAGAAATCGGGGAGCCGATATTTAGGTGGTAGCGGGATCAATTCGTAGTCGTCGGGGTACGGCTTGGAATAGCCGATTGCCCTCCTTTTCGGCACCATGCCGAACCGGTCTCTCGGCATGGTACTGATCTGATCCGCTGTGCTGGCTGCAGGAGTTGAACTCTGAAGATTCGCCGGGGTGGCGTACTTAGCCAGCCATGTTTGCTTTTCCAGCTCTGAGCCAACTGCAGGAGCTGAGCTCTGGAGGTTCGTCGGGGTGGCGTACTTAGTTAGCCACGTCTGCTTCTCAAGATCTGTCGCTGACGTCCCTCCTGTTTTCCCAGAAGTCCCTGATGTTGTGGCCTGGTTCGTGAGCGCCCAGTTACCGCAATCTGGCACATACGTGCACGTGTACCCGTGAGGGATCTCCTTAGGCGCCTCATGCAAGAACTGGCAGTCACTAGGGTCACCACCAATCTTGTAGACGACGAATGCCGGTGAATTCGGCACTTCCGGTGCTGCCAACGCAAATGGCAGCGGTGGACGGGACTGGAGTGGCAACTCTCCTTGATGCGTCCCGAGAGCTGGTCCTGACGGCGAGTACTGGTGCCTCATGATCTCCTGGATCACCCGAAGAGCGACACGCTCCAACGTGTTTACCAGGTTCTTAGAGTGGCGGTGTAGCGAGTGAGCCACCAAGTAGTTGATCTCCTGCCGCAGGGACCTGGTGCGTTCTTCTGACAGGCGCAGAGGTCTATCCCATCGAGTGCACCATCAGGCGAGAACCCCTTCCACCCGATGCCATGTGAACGGGTTCTCGTGAAAAGAGCCGATGAGGTCGGCTTCGAGGATGGTTTTGACCTCGTCATACTTCTTCTTGAGCTCGTCGGTCAGATCCTCGTACGTGACTGGCGTGCCGTCCGCCATCTCAGATGTAGATGGCGATGTGGTTGATGACGAAGCTTGTCCCACCGGGCGTGCCAGAATGTGTTGCGGTCAAAACCCACCGGCGGGCAGCGACGGGCAACACAGTAGAGCCGGGAACAACTTAGGGCTGCGGCTGCCCCGGTCCCTCCGAGCGACGGCCCGCAAAGCCTCCGGTACACACGTCCGATGCTGATGCGGGGGCGTGCCACCTGACCTATACCTGGTCGGGAAGGTGATGGAGATGCCTCGCTTAGTTTCCTCGCATGGCATACACGTAAACATTAAATACGAGCCTCGATCGGCTCTCGGGTTATCCTGTGAATCGGCTCAAGGAGCCGATCCACCCATGATTCGTACGAGGTGCACGAATATATGGTGGTCCTGCTTGATCAAGATAAAGCTAATGAGATCTACGACGATTTAGGGTTTTCACCGCATAATCGGATCATCCTACTCACGGTAGGGCCTCGCGGCCACGCACGGTGATCGTAAGCCGATCCTAAACAAGGCCTAAAAACCAACACTAGGTTGATCCCCGGAACATCCTGTTTAGGACTAGCGAACGACACCCTACGTGCCGCTGGATCCTCCCACCCTTTGTAAGGCCTAACTATTGCAGATATTAAACTAATCCTTGTAGAACAAGGAGCAACCGTAACGGATCAGATCTACTAAATAATGATCAAGCGGGGTGCCGCCCCTACACCTAAGATAGGTGTAAGGGCGGCTAGATATGCAAGGGTTGCACTACGACAGCATATGATACGAAGAACAATGCTAACCCTAACATATCTATGATAACTACGTTGCTCGCCATCAAAAAGGCTTCAGTACGAGCAACGCATGAACAACATAAAGCTTATGCTGCCTAGATCGCAAGATGCGATCTAGGCAGCATGTTGCTTACCGGTAGAAACCCTCGAGACGAAGGAGTTGGCGATGCGCCGAGATTGATTTGTTGGTTGAACGTTGGTTGTTTATTTCATAAACCCTAGATACATATTTATAGTCCAGGGGACTTTCTAACGTGGGAATAATCCCAACCGTGCATGAAGCCAACTCTAACTAAAACGACACGTAATCTACTATGTTACAGATACACGGGCCAACTAGCCCATATTTTGCATATAAAGGCCGATTCACATATTTCTTCCATGTATATTCTTCAAATCCATCTTGATCGCGGCCCACCTCTGACTCGGTCAAATTCTGGTGATAACAGCATGCTATGTTAGTACTCGGTATAATTGCAATGGTATATTATGCACTCTAAGGTTACTTAAATATGAACACCGAATGTTGTGGAGCTTGTTAACTCCGGCTTGAGGGAGCTCTTGTAGCCCTACACAATGAATGGTGTTTGTCATCCAACAAGAGAGTGTAGAGAAAGTAGTATTTGTTTATTCAGTTATGTGATCAATGTTGAGAGTGTCCACTAGTGAAAGTATGATCCCTAGGCCTTGTTTACACCACAGAGAATTGCCTCCCACGCCGGCAAGCTATTTTCCGGCACCGTTTGTTTACTATTTTATCGCATCTTTACTTCCTGCAATATTACCACCATCTATACCACCTGTGTTTCACTATCTCTTCGCCGAACTAGTGCACCTATACATCCGACAAGTGTATTAGGTGTGTTGGGGACACAAGAGACTTCTTGTATCGTGATTGCAGGGTTGCTTGAGAGGGATATCTTTGACCTCTACCTCCCTGAGTTCGACAAACCTTGGGTGATTCACTTAAGGGAAACTTGCTGCTATTCTACAAACCTCTGCTCTTGGGGGCCCAACACTGTCTACAGGAATAGAAGCGTGCGTAGACATCAAGCTATTTTCTGGCGCCGTTGCCGGGGAGGTAAGGTAAAAGGCACTCACACTCCGGACCCCGGCAACTAAGCTATTTTCTGGCGCCGTTGCCGGGGAGGTAAGGTAAAAGGTATTGACATCCTCCGACTACTAAGCTATTTCCTAGCACTGTTGCCGGTGTGTGAGTGCTCGAAGCTATTTCCTTTAGATCCTGCAATTGCATCTTTTTGTTTCTTGTTTCACTAGTTAGGCTTAATGGAAAACAACAAAAATATTAGAGATCTTTATAGTATTTACCTTGAGTTAGGACATGATGTGTTTGAAGAGAAAATTAAAAAACCTATGGAACTTTATATGCATGATAATGCCAATGTTATTAGTATGAATGCTTTGAACACCATTGTTGCTAACGCTATGGAAGAATTTAAGCTTGGGGAAGCTGGTTTTGATGAGCATGATATTTTTAGTCCCCCAAGCATGGAGGAGAAAATTTACTTCGATGATACTTTGCCTCCCATTTATGATGATTATAATGATAGTGGTATTTTGGTGCCACCTACTATGGAGGATAAAGTTTATTATGATTATACTATGCCTCCTATATTTGATGATGAGAATAATAATGATAGCTACTTTGTTGAATTTGCTCCCACTACAATTAATAAGAATGACTATGCTTATGTTGGGAGTAGTAATTATTTTATGCATGAGACTCATGATAAGAATGCTTTATGTGATAGTTATATTGTTGAGTTTGTTCATGATGCTACTGGAAATTATTATGAGAGAGGAAAATATGGTTGTAGAAATTTTCATGGTACTAAAACACCTCTCTATATGCTGGAAATTTTGAAGTTACTTGTGTTTTATCTTCCTATGCTTGTCACTTTGTTCTTCATGAATTTGTTTATTTACAAGATTACTTTTCATAGGAAGTGGGTTAGACTTAAATTTGTTTCATACTTGCTTTTGATGCTCTCTTTTGCTTCAACTCTCATCCTTATGTGAGCATCATTAAAATTACTGAGCCCATCTTAATAACTATAAAGAAAGCACTTCTTGGGAGATAACCCATGTTTTATTTTGCTACTGTTTTGTTGTGTCTTGGAAGTTGTTACTACTGTAGCAATCTCTCCTTATCTTTATTTTATTGCATTATTGTGTCAAGTAAAGTCTTTGATAGTAAGGTTGATACTAGATTTGGATTGCTGCGCAGAAACAGATTTCTTGCTGTCACGAATTTCAATAGGCCTCTCTGTAGGTAACTCAGAAAAATCTGCCAATTTACGTGCGTGATCCTCAGATATATATGCAACTTTCATTCAATTTGAGAATTTTCATCTTAACAAATTAAGTGCCTCAAAAAAAACGTCTTTACAGACTGTTCTGTTTTGACAGATTCTGCCTTTTATTTCGCATTGCATGTTTTGCTATGTTGGATGGATTTCTTTGTTCCATTAACTTCCAGTAGCTTTGTGCAATGTCCAGAAGTGTTAAGAATGATTGTTTCACCTCTGAATATGTGAATTTTTGATTATGCACTAACCCTCTAATGAGTTTGTTTTGAGTTTGATGTGGAGGAAGTTTTCAAGGGTCAAGAGAGGAGGATGATACAATATGATCAAGAAGAGTGAAAAGTCTAAGCTTGGGGATGGCCCCGTGGTAATCCCTGCATATTTCAAGAAGACTCAAGCATCTAAGCTTGGGGATGCCCAAGGCATCCCCTTCTTCATCGACAACTTATCAGGTCACCTCTAGTGAAACTATATTTTTATTCCCTTCACATCTTATGTACTTTACTTGGAGCGTCCGTGTGCTTTTATTTTCGTTTTGTTATTTTCATTCTCTGAATAAATTCAAGCTTATGTGGGAGAGAGACACGCTCCGCTCGTTCATATGAACACTGGTGTTCTTAGCTTTACTTTTAATGTTCATGGTGAGGGTTGAAACTGCTTCGTTCATTGTTATATGGTTGGAAACAGAAAATGCTTCATGTGGTAATTGGTATAATGTCTTGAATAAATTGATACTTGGCAATTGTTGTGCTCATATAGATCATGTTTAAGCTCTTGCATCATATACTTTGCACCTATTAGTGAAGAATACATAGAGCTTGTTAAAATTTGGTTTGCATGATTGGTTTCTCTAGAGTCTAGATATTTTCTAGTAAGGTGTTTGAACAACAAGGAAGACAATGTATAGTCTTATAATGCTTGCAATATGTTCTTATGTGAGTCTTGCTGTACCGGTTCATACTTGTGTTTGCTTCAAACAACCTTGCTAGCCTAAGCCTTGTATTGAGAGGGAATACTTCTCGTGCATCCAAAATCCTTGAGCCAAAAACTATGCCATTTGTGTCCATCATACCTACCTACTACATGGTATTTCTCCGCCATTCCAAAGTAAATTACTTGAGTGCTACCTTTAAAATTCTATTCTTTTTCTTTGCAATATATAGCTCATGGGAAAAATAGCTTAAAAACTATTGTGGTATTGAATATGTACTTATGTATCTCATTTCTTAATAAGTTGCTTGTTGAGCGATAACCATGTTTCTGGGGACGCCATCAACTTTTACCTTTGTTGAATATCATGTGAGTTGCTATGCATGTTCGTCTTGTCTGAAGTAAGGGTGATTTTCATGATCAAATGGTTTGAGTATGCATATTGTTAGAGAAGAACATTGGGCCGCTAACTAAAGCCATGATTCATGGTGGAAGTTTCAGTTTGGACAATTAATCCTCAATCTCTTATGAGAATATTATCTGTTGTTGAATGCTTATGCATTAAAGAGGAGTCCATTATATGTTGTCTATGTTGTCCCGGTATGGATGTCTAAGTTGAGAATAATCAAAAGCGAGAAATCCAATGCGAACTTTCTCCTTAGACCTTTGTACATGCGGCATAGAGGTACCCCTTTGTGACACTTGGTTGAAACATATGCTATGCAATGATAATCCATGTTAATCCAAGCTAATTAGGACAAGGTGCGAGCACTATTGGTAATCTATGCATGAGGTTTGCAATTTATAGGATATCTTATACATAACACATATGCTTTATTACTACCGTTGACAAAATTGTTTCTTGTTTTCAAAATAAAAGCTCTAGCACAAAAATAGTAATCCATGCTTCCCTCTGCGAAGGGCCAATCTTCTACTTTATTGTTGAGTCAGTTTACCTATTCTCTCTATCTCAGAAGCAAACACTTGTATCAACTGTGTGCATTGATTCTTACATGTTTACCTATTGCACTTGTTATATTATTTTGTGTTGACAATTATCCATGAGATATATATGTTGAAGTTTAAAGCAACTGCTGAAACTTATATCTTCCTTTGTGTTGCTTCAAAGCTTTCTACTAAGAATTTATTGCTTTATGAGTAACTCTTATGCAAGTCTTATTGATACTTGTCTTGGAAGTACTATTCATGAAAAGTCTTTGCTATATGGTTCATTTGTTTACTCATTGTCTTCACCATTGCTTCGAATCGCTGCATTCATCTCATATGCTTTACAATAGTATTGATCAAGATTATGATAGCATGTCACTTCAGAAATTATTCTTTTTATCGTTTCCCTACTCGAGGACGATGACATGGGCATAACCCATCGGGTACTCGAAATTGCCATACCCGGTGCAAACTATGAAGGTGGACCAGCACGAGGACTCGACAAGCTGGACAAGCACGCGCCTCAACTTGGACTACAAGGAAAGAAGACTCCAATATGAATCATACTAGGACTCTTGTAAACCCTAGCTTGGCTGATATATAAAGCCAGGCAGGGGCACCCCTTAGGGACACGCACAATCAGAAACATAATTGTAGAGGCAACACGCCTAGACACCGCAACCCGCGGATTAGAACTAGACTAGATCCAACAACTCCGCCTATGGCGGCCCCCTGTATACATATATATTCATATAGTGGATTGCTAGCAGGACGTAGCGACCCTCCACCGCGGGGGCGTGAACCTGGGTACGTCGTGTACCGCCTCGCTCCCGGAACTTCCGTCGTCGCCTTTCTCTAAAACCCAAGCCCCTCAAGGTGGGCATTGCCGAGGAACCGCCTCGTCAATTGGCGCCGTCTGTGGGAATCGCGGCGACTGAAATTTGTTATCCGGGCGGGACGCTTCATCATCAACAACCTTCAAATTTTCGAGTTCATCGTCAACAAGATTGGAAAATCAGAAAATTCGAATCAGCGGCAAGCTGAAGAATATCACACGCACCCATGCGCGCTGGCTTTGTCCTCGTCAAACTTCGGTCAAATAAGCAGAACGATTTTAATCCTCGAGTGCTGCTGCCAGGGACCGTTTCGATCCATGGTTTAATCAATTGATAAAGTATCAGAAGGTCAGATCCCGAGGAAGAGCAGCAGCGGCCTTTTTCAATGTCGTGGAGAATCGATTCCGGCTCGTTTTCCTCCCAGCTGAAAAGAGATGCAAGAAGGAAAGGCAAAGAGAAATATGGGCTAGTACTATTCGTCTACGTGAAGCATCTCATCAAAGAGATCAAGTCAATTGATCAAGGCCACTGGTCCATCTAAAGCATTGCAAGGAACTATCGTGACCGGAGATAGATGCTGAAGAACGTCCAAGATCAACTCGGATGCAAAGATAATAAAAATAGTACGGATTGAGTATGGGAGCGGGATTTGCAAGTTCGCCAAACGCCACCCCACTTCGTCCATGCCGCGATTCGCCCAACGCGAATTGATCATCGGGTGCTATACTTCTGATTAATCTCTACTTACAAAATTTATTTCGCCAAATATTTGGCTCGTATTATTATTTGGGCGCAGGTTTTTGTGTCGTAATATAAGTGCAGATTGGAACAAGCTTCGACTGCTTCACCGCGCATAGTCGCCACGCTCGGGGCTCGCTCGTTGCATCACGGACTTGATGTATTCGGGAGCTCGCCCGTCGACTGCCCTGCTCGGCTGACCGCGCCCGCCATCGCGCACTCTTCTTACTCGAGGGCTCGCCTGCCATGGACCCGACATTACGGACCCGATATATTCGGATGCTCACCCGCAGCGGATCGGCTATGTCAACCGCGTCCTCTTCATCGGCCATGTTTGCCTGGCGCCCGCATGGACTATCTTGGATGGCGGGATTATTTCGGCTGCGCCCGCCGGCATGAATTATCTTTGATGGCGGGATTACCTCGGATGCGCCCGTCGCATGAATTATCTTGGATGGCGCAATTATTTTGGCTGCGCCCACCGCACGGACTATCTTTGGCCGTGCAACTATTTCGACTGCGCATGCGGAACTAAGTGTTCCTCTTTCTTTCGCCACACCCGATGATTGGGGAGGCGTCATTACATCGTTACCTCCAGTACTCTCGATTACTTGGTGGATTTATTTTCCCTGAATCAGTGGATTTATTTTCTCCATCATCTATGATTACTCAATGGACTTATCTTCTTCGGCTCTGGATATATCTCCTCCCGATGCACTCTCGGGTTGGTGGATTCATCATCTGGAATATTCAATGGATATCATCTTATTTAATATCGACCCGATGCGATCCCATCGGGAGCGCTGGAATTACTCGGGGGCTTTTGGAATATCTTCGAGCTATTGCGGTTACTCCCATCGGGAGCGCTGGTTCGTTGGAATTCAGGAAGATTTGAAGACTATTACTCCCATCGGGAGCGCCGGTTCACTGGAACCTAAGAAGATATGAAGACTATTACTCCCATCGGGAACGCCAGTTCGTTGGAACCCAAGAAGATATGAAGACTCAAGTTTTGAAGAATTGCAGTAATTCGGGACACCCGAATTACATCGTCAGGAACCTTGTTCGTATATTTCAACGAACATCGGTGCGATGGAAAATACGCCCAGAGATTGCACTCTAAAAAAGCCTCTGAAACTACGAGTGCTATGATGCAAAATCAACGGGGACATTGCTCTTTTCCTTTGCTATAGATGCCTCAAAGAGTGCCGCAAATAGCAAGGATCATGAAGCAACGAAGACCTTGCTCTTTTCCTTTGCTATAGATGCCTCAAAGAGTGCCGCAAATAGCAAGGATCATGAAGCAACGAAGACCTTGCTCTTTTCCTTTGCTATAGATGCCTCAAAGAGTGCCGCAAATAGCAAGGATCATGAAGCAACGAAGACCTTGCTCTTTTCCTTTGCTATAGATGCCTCAAAGAGTGCCGCAAATAGCAAGGATCATGAAGCAACGAAGACCTTGCTCTTTTCCTTTGCTATAGATGCCTCAAAGAGTGCCGCAAGTAGCAAGGATTATGAAGCAACGAGGACCTTGCTCTTTTCCTTTGCTATAGATGCCTCAAAGAGTGCCGCAGATAGCAAGGATCATGAAACACGTACGAAAACGACCCACGGTCAAGACATGCATCGGTTGAAAGCAAAGTTGCACATACAACGGGTTTAGCAAGACCTGCAACACGAGCTGATCACTCAAACAATTTGCTGACCAATGAATACACATACGCTTAAACAGGCAATTAAGATTTGCTCCTTCAAAATTTGCCAACGGCATTGACATGGTAAAAGTGCATATACATGTACCTACCAAAAAATTTACAAACAATGGCATCAACGATGCTCAAGGTGCGTTTTGCCCCTTGAAATAAACAACAATGTGTCAACGGCACCTGAAGAAAACTGTAAACATCGGGTTGCTCGACTTGAGTCTACTCACGGTTACAAGCATCAGTGCCCAAACTCGGGGGCTGCTTCCATCGGGAGCGCTGGATGCGCACCCGATAAAATCATCAGCTCCTCTGAGCCATCACCCCAATCATCGGCTCCTCTGGGCCATCATCTAAATCATCGGCTCCTCAGGGCCATCATCTAAATCATCGGCTCCTCAGGGCCATCATCTGAATCATCGGCTCCTCTGGGCCATCACCCCAATCATCGGCTCCTCTGGGCCATCATCTCAATCATTGTCTCCTCAGGGCCATCATCTCAATCATCGGCTCCTCTGGGATATCATCTGAATCATCAACTCCTCTATCTATGGCATCACCAGAGTCATCGGCATCAAGTTCTCGGAACTTGAAAAAGTCTACGGTGTTTGACTTAGCATTTTTTACACCCTATACATAACTATTTCATATTTATCTACAGGCTCGGGGGCTACTCCCATCGGGAGCGCTAGTCGCGCACCCGATAAAAAATATGGCAACCTCGCCAACAAAGAAGAATAAAGTTGAAGACATCGGCATCAACAATCAAGATCTTTGAGTAGTACAACTTGAGTCTATGCGTGGCTGCAAGCACCCGCCCATAGACTCGGGGGCTACTCCTATCGGGAGCGCTTCGCGCACCCGACCAAAAGCAACTTCGACTCTACATCAAGCATAAGATTCAACAGATGATCAAGTCATTCGGCGAAGACAACTTTAGTCCCTGCCCGAAGCTTCACTTCGGCCAGACACTCGGGGGCTACTGACGTGGGCATAACCCTTCGGGTACTCGACATTGCCATACCCGGTGCAAACTATGAAGGTGGACCAGCACGAGGACTCGACAAGCTGGACATGCACGCGCCTCAACTTGGACTACAAGGAAAGAAGACTCCAATATGAATCCTACTAGGACTCTTGTAAACCCTAGCTTGGCTGATATATAAAGCCAGGCAGGGGCACCCCTTAGGGACACGCACAATCGAAACATAATTGTAGAGGCAACACGCCTAGACACCGCAACCCGCGGATTAGAACTAGACTAGATCCAACAACTCCGCCTATGGCGGCCCCACGTATACATATATATTCATATAGTGGATTGCTAGCAGGACGTAGCGACCCTCCACCGCGGGGGCGTGAACCTGGGTACGTCGTGTACCGCCTCGCTCCCGGAACTTCCGTCGTCGCCTTTCTCTAAAACCCAAGCCCCTGAAGGTGGGCATTGCCGAGGAACCGCCTCGTCAGACGAGTAGGAACTAAGCTTGGGGATGCTGATACGTCTCCAACGTATCTATAATTTCTTATGTTCCATGCTTGTTTTATGACAATACCTACATGTTTTGTTCACACTTTATATCGTTTTGATGCGTTTTCCGGAACTAACCTATTGACGAGATGCCGAAGGGCCAGTTGTTGTTTTCTGCTGTTTTTGGTTTCAGAAATCCTACAAAGGAAATATTATCGGAATCGGACGAAATCAACGCCCAGAACCTTATTTTTCCCGGAAGCTTCCAGAGAGCCAGAGAGGGACCAGAGGGGAGCCCTGGGGGGCCCACACGTGGTGGCGGCGCGGCCCAGGGGGCGCCCCCTACTGTGTGGGACCCCCGTGGCCCTTCCGACTCCGACTCTTAGCCTATATAAGCCTCCCTAACCTAAATCTTCGACACCGATTGACGAAAAAGCCACGATACGAGAAAAGTTCCAGAGCCGCCGCCATCGCGAAGCCAAGATTCAGGGGACAGAAGTCTCTGTTCCGGCACCCTGCGGGACGGGGAATTGCCCCCGGAAGGCATCTCCATCGACACCACCGCCGTCTTCATCAACGCTGCTGTCTCCTATGATGAGGAGGGAGTAGTTCATCCCCGAGGCTAAGGGCTGTACCGTAGCTATGTGGTTCATCTCTCTCTCTTATGTGATCTTTATGTGATCATGAGCTTTGTGATCTAGTTGAATATCATCTATGTGCTACTCTAGTGATGTTATTAAAGTATTCTATTCCTCCTCCATGATGTAATGGTGACAGTGTGTGCATCATGTAGTACTTGGCATAGGCTATGATTGTGATCTCTTGTAGATTATGAAGTTAACTATTGCTATGATAGTATTGATGCGATCTATTCCCCCTTTCATAGCCTGATGGTGACAGTGTGCATGCTATGTTAGTACTCGGTATAATTGCAATGGTCTATTATGCACTCTAAGGTTACTTAAATATGAACACCGAATGTTGTGGAGCTTGTTAACTCCGGCTTGAGGGAGCTCTTGTAGCCCTACACAATGAATGGTGTTTGTCATCCAACAAGAGAGTGTAGAGAAAGTAGTATTTGTTTATTCAGTTATGTGATCAATGTTGAGAGTGTCCACTAGTGAAAGTATGATCCCTAGGCCTTGTTTACACCACAGAGAATTGCCTCCCACGCCAGCAAGCTATTTTCTGGCACCGTTTGTTTACTATTTTACTGTATCTTTACTTCCTGCAATATTACCACCATCTATACCACCTGTGTTTCACTATCTCTTCGCCGAACTAGTGCGTTCTTCTGACAGGGCAGAGAGGTCTATCCCATCGAGTGCACCATCAGGTGAGAACCCCTTCCACCTGATGCCATGTGAACGGGTTCTGTGAAAAGAGCCGATGAGGTCGGCTTCGAGGATGGTTTTGACCTCGTCATACTTCTTCTTGAGCTCGTCGGTCAGATCCTCGTACGTGACTGGCGTGCCGTCCGCCATCTCAGATGTAGATGGCGATGTGGTTGATGACGAAGCTTGTCCCACCGGGCGTGCCAGAATGTGTTGCGGTCGAAACCCACCGGCGAGCAGCGACGGGCAACACAGTAGAGCCGGGAACAACTTAGGGCTGCGGCTGGCCCTGGTCCCTCCGAGCGACGGCCCGCAAAGCCTCTGGTACACACGTCCGATGCTGATGCAGGGCGTGCCACCTGACCTATACCTGGTCAGGAAGGTGATGGAGATGCCTCGCTTAGTTTCCTGCATGGCATACACGTAAACATTAAATACGAGCCTCGATCGGCTCTCGGAGTTATCCCGTGAATCGGCTCAAGGAGCCGATCCACCCATGATTCGTACGAGGTGCACGAATATATGGTGGTCCTGCTTGATCAAGATAAAGCTAATGAGATCTACGACGATTTAGGGTTTTCACCGCATAATCGGATCATCCTACTCACGGTAGGGCCTCGCGGCCACGCACGGTGACCGTAAGCCGATCCTAAACAAGGCCTAAAAACCAACACTAGGTTGATCCCCGGAACATCCTGTTTAGGACTAGCGAACGACACCCTACGTGCCGCTGGATCCTCCCACCCTTTGTAAGGCCTAACTATTGCAGATATTAAACTAATCCTTGTAGAACAAGGAGCAACCGTAACGGATCGGATCTACTAAATAATGATCAAGCGGGGTGCCGCCCCTACACCTAAGATAGGTGTAAGGGCGGCTAGATATGCAAGGGTTGCACTACGACAGCATATGATACGAAGAACAATGCTAACCCTAACATATCTATGATAACTACGTTGCTCGCCATCAAAAAGGCTTCAGTACGAGCAACGCATGAACAACATAAAGCTTATGCTACCTAGATCGCAAGATGCGATCTAGGCAGCATGTTGCTTACCGGTAGAAACCCTCGAGACGAAGGAGTTGGCGATGCGCCGAGATTGATTTGTTGGTTGAACGTTGGTTGTTTATTTCATAAACCCTAGATACATATTTATAGTCCAGGGGACTTTCTAACGTGGGAATAATCCCAACCGTGCACGAAGCCAACTCTAACTAAAACGACACGTAATCTACTATGTTACAGATACACGGGCCAACTAGCCCATATTTTGCATATAAAGGCCGATTCACATATTTCTTCCATGTATATTCTTCAAATCCATCTTGATCGCGGCCCACCTCTGACTCGGTCAAATTCTGGTGATAACAGCATGCTATGTTAGTACTCGGTATAATTGCAATGGTCTATTATGCACTCTAAGGTTACTTAAATATGAACACCGAATGTTGTGGAGCTTGTTAACTCCGGCTTGAGGGAGCTCTTGTAGCCCTACACAATGAATGGTGTTTGTCATCCAACAAGAGAGTGTAGAGAAAGTAGTATTTGTTTATTCAGTTATGTGATCAATGTTGAGAGTGTCCACTAGTGAAAGTATGATCCCTAGGCCTTGTTTACACCACAGAGAATTGCCTCCCACGCCAGCAAGCTATTTTCTGGCACCGTTTGTTTACTGTTTTACTGCATCTTTACTTCCTGCAATATTACCACCATCTATACCACCTGTGTTTCACTATCTCTTCGCCGAACTAGTGCACCTATACATCTGACAAGTGTATTAGGTGTGTTGGGGACACAAGAGACTTCTTTTATCGTGATTGCAGGGTTGCTTGAGAGGGATATCTTTGACCTCTACCTCCCTGAGTTCGATAAACCTTGGGTGATTCACTTAAGGGAAACTTGCTGCTGTTCTACAAACCTCTGCTCTTGGAGGCCCAACACTGTCTACAGGAATAGAAGCGTGCGTAGACATCAGTGCCCTTGGTGGTGCGGCTCAAGAGGTATTCAGCCCCTCCCTCTCCCCCTAATTATATAGGTGGAACCCCCGAGGGTTTGCCCAAAATCCGAATAAGAGTCCAACTCAAAAACTTCCATATTGGTGAAACCTAGGGGAAGTGGGACTCCTCCCTTTCCTTCCCCTATGGCCGGCCATGGTGGTGGAGTCCACCATGGACTCCACCTTCCCCTTTGCTCGGCCTAGGGTTTGTGGAGTCCATCCGGGACTCCACCTTCCATGGTGATTTCTTCCGGAAGGTTCTAGAACATTCTAGCGCTTTCCATAAATGCACCGGATCATTTTCAAACTTGGAAATTGACTTCCTATATATGAATTTTATTCTCCGGACCATTTCGGAACTCCTCGTGATGTCCTGGATCCCATCCGAGACTCCGAACAACATTCGAACTCCATTCCATATTCCATATCTACTTAAAACGACATCTAACCTTAAGTGTGTCACCCTACGGTTCGAGAACTATGCGGACATGATCGAGACTCCTCTCCGATCAACAACTAATAGCGGGACCTGGAGATCCATATTAGCTCCCACATATTCAACGATGACTTCGCGATCGAAAGAACCATTCACATAAAATTACAATTCCCTTTGTCTCGCGATATTTTACTTATCCGAAGTTTGATCGTCGGTATCTCCATACCTAGTTCAACCTCGTTACTGATAAGTACTCTTTACTCGTACCGTGATATGATATCCCTTGTGAACCAGTCACATGCTTGCAAGATAATTCGATATCATTCCACCGAGAGGGCCCAGAGTATATCTATCCATCATTAGGATGGACAAATCCCACTATTGATACAAGTGCCTCAACCGTACTTTCCGAACACTTAATGCCACCTTTATAACAACCCATTTACGCAGTAGTGTTTGGTGTCATCAAAGCATCCATCCGGTGTAGGTGATTAACAAGATCTCATGGTCGAAGGATTAAGTTACTATGCATATTAAAGCTTGAAGCACAAAGAACTAAATGACTTGATCATATGCTACACTTACTATGTGTCAACACCCGGATTTTTAGGTCCAGATGCCTATTATGCCATACATCGCAATCCCAGGAATATTGTTTTTGCGAGACATAATAGATTGATATCACAGAACATCATTCATTACAAACCATAATAGTCTTACATCATAGGATCGCATGATCCAGTTTTAATACAACAATTGATCTAAAGATCAAATACATAGCACATAGCGGAAGAACGTAGTAGCGGTCCATCTGTTCCACAGGCAACGCTTGACGTCAGAAGGTAATCCTAGTTATCATAGACGTCCCGCGGTCCATCTTCCTGGTACTGGTTCTCCTCTTCATAGTCTGGCCATTTGAATAGCCAGGGACAAAGCCATGAGTACTTTTAAAGTACTCGCAAACTACCACTAATAGAAGTACTAACATCTCTAATGGATTCTAAGCTTTTGGTTCATTTGCACAAAGCTAGTTTTATTTCATAAACACTTTGTAGTCAAAGACTCCTTATTTGCCTAAATTTACTCAAGTGGGAACATTAGTGTCATTCCCACAACTCTGTTGTGATTCAAGTCAAAGTCACAATTAAAATTCAAATCACAAGTCACCAGTCACCAGTCACATGTCACATTTTGAAAAGTTCTGATGACGGGACAGTATGACCTTTCCAACTGTCCATGACCGCGGACGCGGCTATTCGAATAGTTTAACACTTTGCAGAGGTCGTACACTTGTGCCACAATATTTGCAATAATCCGTCAGGGGTAACTAGCCCAGATTTATCACACTCAGTGTGCGGACTACCAATCATAACCTTTCAATTACATATCCTAGTACAGGCACCTCTCCCTATGAGTTTGGCCTCCCAGTCATGGCAAACCGCCATCCTGGGAACTGCAAAGGGCTTGGGTTGGACATTCACCTCATTTCACGTCATTTCACTTTTCACGGAGGCAGTCTCGGCATAACCCCTATGACGCTTGTTCAGATGGAACCCATACTAAAATACATAATTTTCGAGTTAAGCCCTACCCAGATTCAGGTATTGTGGGGGTACTTGAAAATTGGAATGGTATCACATCCGAACCCAACCATCAATTTTTGTCAAAGAGTCACCTTGTTCACCAAAGTTCATATTCACCTTCAAAACTTTCAATAGAATGAATCATCATTCCAAGGTTTTCAAAATCATTTGATTCACAAGTTCCCATCTAGAGTAGTCAATTTTAGTTTTAGCACTAGCCACTAGTCATGAGGGGTGCTAACTAAGTTTTAGCTCTCTAGGCTAAGTTTGAAGCTCTTGTAGTATTCTATCTCTAGATCAACATCAATTATAAGAAAAGCTTTGGTAAACAAAGTAAATGATTGCAAGGTAAAAACTTGGGCTTGGAAGAATAAATCTTTAAACCAAAATGAATATTGCAAGGGTAGCTTGCACTTTGCATTAGTAGAGCTTGCATTGGTAATAGCTTGCCTTGGTTGGTGTAATGATCAAAGTGTTCCTCCTCTTCTTCGTAGAAGACCTCCTCCTCCTCGTAACCTTCGGTACTAGCGTCTATAAACGGATACGAGGTAGCAATCACCAAACAATACTTAAGGAGACTATCTAGCCATAATGGCTCACACATGATGATCTAACATCATCACAATCATCACTCAACCTCATACTAGGGTTTTCTATCTAGTTTGGGAAAAGTAATTTCCTCTCATGGACCATTACTAAGATTTAATTTCCTCCAATAAATAAGTATGAGATCATGTTGACCAAAGTCACCACTTCATATTTATCCATTTAGGAAAATGATTTAAATGAGATACTACATCTCATACAATTTAAATACTACTTTGGAAAGATTTAATATCTCAAGTAATAACATAGGGGGTCATGAAGACTAATGTCATCACCTCACATTGAATTTCTTGTGAAAGTGATTTAAATGAGATGCTACATCTCATAGAATTTAAATACTACTTTTGAAATAATTTAAATGAGCTAGAAATGACTACATAGCCATTATTTGATTCTAGCCCATGATCATATGAAACAACTATGTTATATTTTTGCATAATCAATTAGAGTTTTTGAAATGTGAATTATGAGAATTGGAATCTCCTCAAAATTCATTATGGTTGATTTTTAATAATTGTTTGAATTCTGAAAAGGTACCGCCTTGTTATTTTCATTGCAATTGTTCTATGATAAATCTAGGGTTGAGACCAGTGTAGTTGGCTAGATAATTTCATAAGCTTTCCAACAATATTAAATTCATCAATTTTGGCTTAGTAGATTTTGTTCTATTGCAATTTGAATTGAGCACCAATACTGAATTTAGATTTAAATGACTTAAACGAATTTGAATTCCTGGGCTTCGGCGGGAAAATAACTGGGCCAGAGAGGGAAAAGGTAAACATGCCGGCCCAGCAGTGCGTCTCGCACACGTGGGCGAACTAACAGTGGGCTCCACCCATCAGTGGCTCATAACACCCGAAGCGGTAAGTTTTAAAGCGAGCCGTAGGATTAGAAACGAGATCGACGGCTGAGGCTTATCGTCTATGTCGACGAGATCCAACCCTACTGGCGATGGCGGTGGGGAGGTCGGAGGCTCACCTGGGCTCCGGCGAGGGTTGGCGAGGTGGGCAACTGGCGTGGAAGACGACGGCGAGCTCAGCGAGGGTCGAGGGAGGTGCTGAGGTGGTCGGAGTCGTCGCCTCCGTCTGGCTACTGCCGCGGCGGGCTCCGGTGAAATTCCGGCGAGGGAGTGGGTAATGTGGAGGGGCGAGGGTGATACGCGTGAAGCACACGTCCGTTGGGAACCCCAAGAGGAAGGTGTGATGCGTACAGCAGCAAGTTTTCCCTCAGTAAGAAACCAAGGTTATCGAACCAGTAGGAGTCAAGGAACACGTGAAGGTTGTTGGTGGCGGAGTGTAGTGCGGCGCAACACCAGGGATTCCGGTGCCAACGTGGAACCTGCACAACACAATCAAAGTACTTTGCCCCAACGTAACAGTGAGGTTGTCAATCTCACCGGCTTGATGTAAACAAAGGATTAAATATATAGTGTGGAAGATGATGTTTGTTTGCGAAGAACAGTAAAGAACAAGTATTGCAGTAGATTGTATTTCAGATGTAAAAGAATGGACCGGGGTCCACAGTTCACTAGTGGTGTCTCTCCGATAAGATAAATGGCATGTTAGGTGAACAAATTACAGTTGGGCAATTGACAAATAGAGAGGGCATAACAATGCACATACATATCACGATGACTACTATGAGATTTAATCAGGGCATTACGACAAAGTACATAGACCGCGATCCAGCATGCATCTATGCCTAAAAAGTCCACCTTCGAGGTTAGCATCCGCACCCCTTCCAAGTATTAAGTTGCAAACAACGGACAATTGCATTAAGTATGGTGCGTAATGTAATCAACAAAAATATCCTTAGACAAAGCGGTGATGTTTTATCCCTAGTGGCAACAGCACATCCACAACCTTAGAACTTTACGTCGGTCTCCCGAGATTCAATGGAGGCATGAACCCACTATCGAGCATAAATACTCCCTCTTGGAGTTACAAGTATCAACTTGGCCAGAGCCTCTACTAGCAACGGAGAGGATGCAAGAACATAAACAACACATATATGATAGCTTGATAATCAACTTGACATAGTATTCCATATTCATCGGATCCCAACAAACACAACATGTAGCATTACAAATAGATGATCATGATCATGATAGGCAGCTCACAAGATCTAACATGATAGCAGAATGAGGAGAAGACAAACATCTAGCTACTGCTATGGACCCATAGTCCAGGGGTGAACTACTCACACATCAATCCGGAGGCGATCATGGTGATGAAGAGTCCTCCGGGAGATGATTCCCCTCTCCGGCAGGGTGCCGGAGGCGATCTCCTGAATCCCCCGAGATGGGATTGGCAGCGGCGGCGTCTCTGGAAGGTTTTCCGTATCGTGGCTCTCGGTACAGGGGTTTTCGCGACGAAGGCTTTAAGTAGGCGGAAGGGCAGATTCGGAGGGCTGACGAGGGGCCCACACCATAGGGCGGCGCGGGCCCCCCTTTGGCCGCGTGGCCCTATGGTGGCGGCGCCTCGTCGCCCCACTTCGTATCCCCCTCGGTCTTCTGGAAGCTCCGTGGAAAAATAAGACCCTGGGCGTTGATTTCGTCCTATTCCGAGAATATTTCCTTTGTAGGATTTCTGAAACCAAAAACAACAGAAAACAGCAACTGGCTCTTCGGCATCTCGTCAATAGGTTAGTGCCGGAAAATGCATATAAACGATGTAAAGTGTGTATAAAACACGTGAGTATCATCATAAAAGTAGCATGGAACATAAGAAATTATAGATACATTTGAGACGTATCAAGGGGTCGAGGAGGCTCAGCGAAGAGTGGGGAGTGAGATGGTGTGAAAAAACAGCAAGGGATAGGCCTCCTTTTATAGCTGGCGAGAGGGGGCGGCTCGGCACGGGCAGGTCGTCCATGGCGACGACGCTACAGGGGCGGAGAGGCTCGGGCGATGACGCAACAGTGTTCTATACGTCATGGCGACCATCATGAGCTTGATTGCACAGCAAACGGTGGTCAGATGAGACGGGGAGCGTGACGGGAGCTGGCAGTACTGCGGCGGAGATCGTCGTCGGTGACGACGGCTATAGGGTTCGGGCGAGGAAGTGGAGGTGTCCTGGGGGTAGCTAGCATCGTGGCGAGTGCATGTGCGAGAAGAGAGGGTGAGAGGAGGTCTGAGGCGACGGGGCAATGACGCGCTCTGTCGTGTCCAGGGACGTGTCCATGCGCGTCCTGGCGCGTCTGGGCGTCGTGGGCACGTCTTGGCCTGGGCGTTCCAGAGCCTCTCTTCGAACAGGGATGGTGCTGGCAGGTTTGTGGGAGTGAGGGAGAGCTAGTGGACATGGTGAGAGGGACCAGAGAGAGAGGGTGACATGGGTAGCATGGTGAGTGGCATGAGTGATTGGCATGGGCATGTACTAGCCATGGTCATGCATGATCATGGTCTCTAGTGCTTGGCATTGCTCAGTGGGTGCAAGAGGGTGCTGAGGAAGGTCAGAGAGGTGAGGGTTTGGGCTTAAAACCTCTGGATAATTGAGTGTATGGAGTTGGTAGGTTTGTGCACACAAGGTGCTCGACACAATGGCCGCACGAAATATATTTTTGAATTTTTCCAAACTCTTTTGTGGGTGTTGTTCAAATAATGTTGGGCATCTCCTGGTGGCCTTGGTTTGCAAAGTGGTGGTGGTTTGGTGAAAAATCAAAATGGGGAGGATCTATAGTCTGATTCAATGTTGCCACTTGGCATGCTTATAATAAGCAATTGAAAAAGAATTTGGATGGATGGTCAACACCAAATGTGATCACCTTGATGAGTTCTTGGATGAGGTGCAAATAGATGAGAAAGTTTATTTTAGAAAAGCTTAACTACATGGGCACAAAGTGGGTAACATGTTAAAATTGTCACATATGACCATTATCATATGTGACTTGCATTTGCATTTTCTTTTCTTTTGTTTTGATTTTCTTTGACCAAAATGTATTATTTTGAGTTTAGAAATGTTTTCAAACCATTTACACAAAGTAATCATGGCCTAGGTCAAGATTTGCAAATAAGGCTATATGCCCAGATATGTGCCTCTCTTTTTATTTTCTTTTCTTTTGTTTCTTTTTGATTTTTAAAAGGGGTAGGGTTTAGGGTTTTGAAAATATGTTCAACACTTCAAACAAACATCACATGGCAAGGATCACCACATACATGCATGCACATTATGCACATAGGGTAATGCAATTCAAAAAAATTGTTGGCTCCAAATTTTGGAAATAGGGAAATTCATTTTCTTCTTGGTTTTGAAATTTGGGGTGTTACAAACCTTCCCCCCTTAAACAAAATCTCGTCCCGAGATTTAAGAAAAGTTAGGAACCTAAGAGAGATTGGGCAATTGAGTTAACAGGAAAACATACTCTGCATGGCATTGGGTGCTTCCTGGGCTTCGGTTGCACTCATGCGGTAGAGACGGCCATTGCGGTTGTTCGGGTTCCTTCCAGTTGAGACACGACGCTGTTGCTAGGCAGGTGCAGCGGTATTGGGGACTGTCTTTGCTAGCTTCTTGGGGCACTCATTAGAGTAATGCCCGGTAACTCCGCATGCATAGCAGGTCATAGTTGACTTGTCCTTTGGGGCAATGGGGACAGCATTGCTTCCAGTCCTTGGGGCAGTGCTGGTGTTGTTGTTGTTACCAGTATGGTTGTTGTTGTTGTTGTTGTTGTTGTTGTTGTGGTTGTTGTTGTTGTGATTGTTGTTGTTGCCTCCAGGCTTCGGGTGTCCTCCATTGTTGTTGGTGTAGTTTGGACGGAACGTCGGAGCAGGTTGCTTGTTGGGTAAATCCTCCGCTTGAGTTGGGGAGATACCTTGATGTACTCTTGGGTCCATTCTGGTTCATCATTCTGCGCTTGCGGTTCTCATTGGCTTGATGGAGCTTTCCTTCCATCTGGATGGCAGAATCCACTAGGGCTTCCAGGTCAGCAAACGGAATGTTCACTAACACTGTCTGCATCTCATCATGCAGTCCGTTCAGAAATCTTTCCTTCTTCTTCTCATTGGTGTCGGTTTCGTCCGGGGCGTACCTAGACAGAGTGAGGAATCTGTCACGATATTCCACCACGGACATCCTTCCTTGTTTGAGTTCGCGAACCTCATCTTCTTGATCAGACCCGGTGGCACATGGTATCTGCTGAACTTGAGCTTGAAGTCCTCCCAAGTCATCATTTGTCCTCCATTCATTGCACGGGCAATGTTCCACCAGGCTCTGGCAAGTCCTGACAGGTAGTGGGTGGCAAACAACACCTTCTCAGCAGCTTCAACTCCTGCGACTTCCAGGTTGTTCTCCATTGTTTGGAGCCAGTCATCTGCATCTAATGGCTCTTCAGTCTTGCTAAACATTGGAGGATTAGTTTTCTGGAAATTCTTCAACTTAGATCCAGGATGATCCTAGTGTCCATGTCCTTGGTTGTTCTGGGCTATCTGCTGCAGTGCAGCAAGGTTGGCTTGTCGCTCAGCTCTTTCGAATTCTCTATCTGCCATCATCATTTCTAGCATCTGCAGCATTGCATCTTAGTTGGTGCTGCGGGTTGGAGGGGCCATCTGAACATTTGAGGTAGATCATAAGATAAGAGGGAATTTTCTATGGCTTGTTTGGTTTAAGTTCAAAAAAGTTTCAAAACTTTGAGTAGTGCTGAGGTGGTAAAAACTAACAACACTTTGTCATTCATTCCAAACAACACACATTACAAACTAACACACCAATGGTTTTTAAGAACCATTCATTCGTTCTACGATACAAGGGGACAAATACAAACTCACACCTACGCGAGTGCTCTAGTGATACTACTCTTCATCCGGAATGGTGGGTTCTTCGTCTTCATGGGTAATGTGCTTGGCAAAAGGCGCGGGCGTTGTCCAACTCCTTGCGGGTCTTGTACAGCATGAAGTCCAAGTATGCAACATAGTGGTTCATCTCCGGGTGCGGTGGCATGGTTATTGGCCTTCCCATGGGGTCATGTCTTGGGTAGTAAAAGAAGCGAGTGTTCTTGATCTTGTTCACATTCTGTCCACACAGACGGGCAAGTGCTTCTGCATGGCTTTGGCTATCCCTTCCTTCCAAGTGTTTCCCCTTACAGAAAACCATATGGTTTCCCAAATTGGGGCTCCCAGCTTGCCTCTCAGATCTGCAGTAACTTCCCACTGAGGTTGTTGATTGGTGTCGGTTTCATCCGGGCTTACCTCACGCAGTGAGGAATCTATCACGGTATTCCACCACTGACATCCTTCCTTGCTTGAGTCTCCCGAACTCATCCCTCATCTTCCCGATCAAACCCGGGCACATGTACTTGGCTGAACTGAGATTGGTTCTCCAAGTCATCATCCGCCCGCATTCATTGCGTGGGTACTAGTCCACCAGCTCCGGCAGGTCCCGACAGTAGTGGGTGGCAAATGAAGATTTCTCTTCCACAGTCCCTTCAACTCCCCAACTTCCGAGTTGTGTTCTTCCTCGCTAGCGTGTAGTTGATGGGAGTTAGAAATCTTGTGGTGTAACTTTCTGCTCTCGCAACGGCGCCGTAAATTTAGCTGATACGCCGCGCACACACGCCCGTTGGGAACCCTGCGGAAGGTGTGATGCGTGTAGCAGCAGCTCTCTCAGTAAGAAACTGGTTTATCGAACCAAAGGAGTCAAGGATCACGTGAAGGTCGTTGGTGACGGAGTGTAGTGCGTAACACCAGGATTCTGTCACAACGGAACTCGTAATAATATTAATCAAAGTACTTGGTCTTCTAACGTAACAGTGAGGTTGTCAATCTCACCGTTTGCTGTAAACAGTGCTGGATCGTACGCATGGTGTGGATGAATGATGTCGTTGCTTGCATAAGAGCAATGCATGACATAGATTGGCAGTAGATTGTATTTCGTGATGTAAAAAGAATGGACCGGTCCATACCACTATGTAGGTGCCCTCCAAAGAAGATAAATAGCATAAGTTGGGTGAACAAATGTACAGCTGGGCAATTGACAAATAGAAGAAGGTGGTAACAACGCACATACATATCATGTGGTGATGAGTACTATGAAGATGCTGATTACTTATTTGACGTGTTTACTGAATAAAAGTACATAGACCGCTATATCCAAAGATGCATCTATGCATGCAAGTCCACTTTCAGCTAGTCATCCTAGACTCCCTTCCAAGATAAGTTGCAAAACAATGTACAACTGCATTAAGCATGGTGTATATGTAATCAACACAAATATCCTTCAGACAAAGCATTGATGTTTTATCCTCAGTGGTACAAAGCACATCCACAACCCAGAACTTCAGTCACCGTCCCGATTCAATGGAGGCATGAACCGACTATCGAGCATAAATACTCCTCTCTTGGAGCCACAAGCATCAACTTAGGCAGAGCCTCTACTACAACGGAGAGCATGCAAGAACATAAACAACATATATGATAGATTGATAATCAACTTGACATAGTATTCAATATTCATCTGATCCCCAAACAAACACAAACATGTAGCATTACAAATAGATGATCTTTGATCATGATAGGGCAGCTCACAAGATCTAACATGATAGCACAATGAGGAGTAGCACAACCATCTAGCCACTGCTTATGAACTACAGTCCGTGTGGGGTGAACTACTCTGCTACCGATCCTAGAGGCCATCATGGCTGATGAAGAGCCCCCCTCCCAAGAGATGCATTCCCCTCCCAAGTAGGGCGCTGGAGGCGATCTCCCGAATCCCCCCGAGATGGAATGGCGGCGGCGGCGTTCCTCCGGAAGGTTTTCCATATTGCGGCTCTCGGTGCGCAGGGGTTTCGCAACGAAGGCTTCTTTGCGAGAGAAGAAGGGCGGAGTTCTGAGAGCCCACGGGGGCCCCAGCCACGCCAGGGCCGCGTGGGCTCCCTTAGGCCGCGCCGCCCCCAGCGTGGCGCGCCCCCGTGGCCCCACTCCCCGTTTCTTCCTTGGTCTTCCGGCTTCGTGGAAAAAATAAGACCCCGGGCGTTGATTTCCACCCACCCGAGAATATTTCTTTAGGATTTCAAACCAAAAACAGCAAAAACAGTAACCGGCTCTTCACATCTCTTTCGTCAGGGTTAGGCTGAAAATGCACACATGACATAATGTATAAAACATGTGAGTTATCATCAAGCAAAGACATGGGAACATAAGAAATTATGATACGTTGAGACGTATCAAGCATCCCCAAGCTTAGTTCCTACTCGCCCTCAGCAGTGTAAACGACAAATGTATGATACTGTATGACATGCTATCATAATCTTGATCATCACTATTGTAAATCATATGAGATGAATGCAAGCATTCGAAGCAATGATGAGTTATTAATGAGAAACAACTGAATCATATAGCAAAGACTTTTCATGAATAATACTTTCAAGACAAGCATCAATAAGACTTGCATAAGAGTTACTCACAAAGCAATAAAATTCTTAGTAGAAAGTCAGAAACAACACAAAGGAAGACATAAGTTTCAGCCAAGGTTAACTTCAACAGTATACATTCATGGATAATTGTCAACAAGCAATGTAATATAACAAGTAATAGGCAAACATGTAAGAATCAATGGCCATGCTGACACAAGTGTTTAAGCCTGGGATAGAAGGAATAGGTCAACCGATCAACAATAAAGCATAGAAGAATGGCTCCTTTGTTAAGAGTGGTAGCGCATGGATTACTATTTCCTTGTGCTAGAGCTTTTTCATTTTGAAAAATACAGAAAACAATTTTATTGACCAGTAGTAATAAATCATATGTGTTATGTATAAGATATCCTATAAGTTGCAAGCCTCATTATTAGCATGTAGCCAATAGTGTTCTGCATCTATCCTAATTAGCTTGGATTAACACGGATTATCATTGCATACCATATGTTTCAACCAAGTGTCACAAAGGGGTACCTCATGCCATCAGAGCAGAGGAAGTTCATGTATTAAGTTCGCATTGATTTCCTTCTGCTTTTGATTATTCTCAACTTAGGACATCCATACCGGGACAACATAGACAACATATAATGGACTCTTTTAATGCACAAGCATTTAACAATGATAAAATTCTCATAAGAGACTGAGGATTTGTGTCCAACCAAACTTCCCCATGATTCATAATATAGTTAGCGGCCCAATGTTCTTCTCTAACAATATGCATATACTCAAACCATTTGATCATGAAAATCGCCCTTACTTTTGTATTAAGACGAACATGCATAGCAACTCACATGATATTCAACAAAGTTGTAAACGTTGATGGCGTCCCTAAAACATGGTTACCGCTCAACAAGAAACTTGTTAAGAAATAAGATGCTACAAGTACATATTCTTCACTACGTAGTTTTTAAGGCTATTTTCCCATGAGCTATGTATTTGGGAAGGGCAAAAGAATAGAAGTTTAAAGGGTAACACTCACACTTACTTTGGAATGGCAGAGAAATACCATGGTAGGCAGGCATGTGGTGGACAAATGGCACAGTTTTTGGCTCAAGGATTTGGAAATGCACGAGAAGAATCCCTAATACAAGGCTAGCAAGGCTGTCCGAAGCAAACTCAAGTATAAATGG
>NC_061508.1:204335912-204390527 GCF_022539505.1 Lolium rigidum
AGTTGTAATAGTTGGTGGCACGTCCCAGAAACATGGTTACAGCTCAGCAACAGCAACAAAATGAACATAAGCTACACTATTCTTTGCCACAAATGATTTTAGAATATTTTCCATGACTATGTTGCAAAACAAAGAATAAGTACACCGAAATTAACACTCAAGTAATTTACTTTGGAATGAGAAAATACTATTATATAGTAGATGATATGAGTGGACACAATAAGCATAGTTTGCGGCTCAAGGATTTGGATTACCACAGTAATCCCTCTCCAACTGCAAGAACTGAGGCTAAAGAAGTTGTTTAAGAGCTTAATCTAAAGTATAACCGATTACAGCAAAACTTACACTTAGGTATCCTTATAGCGCAGTATAAGACTCTCGTTTATCTCATATTTGAATTTCAAACACCTTAACAAAATATCTGAGCTACAGAGAAATCAATGTGAACCAAATTTATAGCTCTATGTGATTTCTTCATTAATAGGTGGTGCAAAGTACATGATACAGAGCTTAACGATATGAGCACAACAATTGCCAAGTATCAAAATTATTCAAGACGATACTTCAATTACCATGAAAGCATTTTATTTCCAAACGCCAACAATGGTGGCGAGTTTCTTCTTCATGTGAACATTAAAAGTAAAGCTAAAGAACATGTGTTCATCCCAACTTGTGGGCGTCATCTCTCTCCCAAACAAGGAATGCACAGGATCGATTTTATTCAAGCAAAAGTAAAAACAAAAGCTTAACCAGGCGCTCCAGTAAGCACAGATGTCTTATTTGTTGGTCAGAAACCTGGCAGTGACAGCCAGCGCCTCTGGCCATTCAGGCTCCCGGAGTCTGGCTGACCCTTGTTCTCAGCAGCAGCCACATAGGAGCTGTTTCTGCTCATCAAATGCTGGTGCATAGGCGTGCCACCTGGCTCCTCTGCAGTCAGGAAAGATTGTTAGTTTGCTTCGCTTAGTTTCTGCATGGCATACATGTAAACATTAAATGCGAGCCTCGATCGGCTCTCGGGTTGTCACAGCAGATCGGCTCAGGCAGAATCCACCCCATGATCCGTATGAGGTATGCGATCAATGGTGGTCCTGCTTGATCAAAATAGGCTAAGCGACCTAAACGTTTACAGGGTTCCTGCATAATCGGAACATCTGCGTGATTGAGCACAGCGGACGGGCAACACAAGAGAGCCGGGAGGCTCCCGAGACTGCGGGCTGGCCCCGGTCCCTCGAGCGACGGCCCGCAAAGCCTCGGCACGCACGTCCGATGCTGGTGCAAGGGCGTGCCACCCGACCTATACCTGGTCAGGAAGGTGATGGATTTGCTTCGCTTAGTTTCCTGCATGGCATACACGTAAACATTAAATACGAGCCTCGATCGGCTCTCAGGTTGTCCTGTGAATCGGCTCAAGGAGCCGATCCACCCATGATCCGTATGGGGTATACGATCACATGGTGGTCCTGCTTGATCGATATAAAGCTAAAACGACCTACGACGATTTAGGGTTTTCACCACATAATCGGAACATCCTACGCGTGATTGAGCCTGGCAGCCACGCACGGTGATAATAAACCAACCCTAGATAAGGCCTAAAAACCAACGTGAAGTTGATCCCCGGAACATCTCATCTAGGGCTAGCAAACTACACCCTACGTGCTACTCGATCCTTCAACCCGTTTGCAAGGCCTAACTATGCAGATATTAAACTAATCCTTGAAGAACAAGGAGCAATCATAACAGATCGGATCTACTAAATAATGATCAAGCGAGGTGCCGCCCTTACACCTAAGATAGGTGTAAGGGCGGCTAGACGTCTAAGGGTTGCATGGATGAAAGCATGTGACACGATGAAACAATGCTAACCCTAACACATCTATGATAACTACGTTGCTCGCCATCAACAAGGCTTCGAGCACGAGCAACGCATGAACAATGAATAAACGTGTCTTGCCTAGATCGCAAGATGCGATCTAGGCAGCATGATGCTTACCCGGAAGAAACCCTCGAAACAAGGGGTTGGCGATGCGACTAGATTGGTTTGTGATGAACGTGATTGTTGTCTTTCTCAATAACCCTAGATACATATTTATAGTCCGTAGACTTTCTAACGTGGGAGTAATCCCAACCGTGCACGAGCCAAATTCTATCTAACCGACACGTATCCTACTATATTTACAGATACACGGGCAAACTAGCCCAAACTTTGTATACAAGGCCGATTCATGTAATTCTTCCAGGTATATTCTTCAAGCCCATCTTAATCGCGGCCCACCTCCGATCCGGTCAAATTCCGGTGATAACACATGCCCCCTGGTTTTGGAAATGACAATTCCAAAATCACTCGCTTTTTCTTCGTCGGGTCATGTCGTGGCAGAAGCGAGAACCGTCACGATATCCCTCATCATGATGCCTTGCCTTATCAACTTCTCTGCAAGATTTGATAGCTTTAACATCACTTCCTCGGAAACCGTAGTGGCATTAAATCTCCACTATACCCCTTTTATTTAACCGCATCAAGCAGTTTGCTTCTTCATCCCATCCTCATCCTCTGTTCCTCTGTAGTACTCGAAAACCCTTCTTCCACAATGGACTCCTCCTCCTCTTCCTCCTCCGATCTTTCTTTCCGGTCTTCCTCCTCCCGCGAGCCGACGCCGGAGAACATACGCGCCCCGGAGCGATGGGACGAGGCGGACTGGGACTTCTCCGTCTGGTCAGAGGATGATGAATCTCTGACCGATGGGGAAGACAACCTCCATTTCCTCATTGATGGGGATTCGGAGGAGGAGAGCGACGATGATGCTCTCTGGGGCGAAGACATCTCCTCCAATGAGGAGGATGAGGAAGCGGAGGAGGACACCTCTTCCGACGAGTACCCACCGATGAAGCGCTTCCGCGCCGGGTCGGATGATGATGACGATGACGATGACGAGGGGGAGTACGGGGCCCCTGCCGAAGGCTACGGCAGCAGCGACGAGGAGCCCGCCGGCAGCAGCGCCGACATCAGCCACGACAGCACCGATGAGGGCAGCAACGGCCCTTAGACTAGGACTAGTAGCATAGGACTAGTAGTAGTAGTGCATTAGGCATCGGATGATCCTTTTGAGAGCCATCGGCTCTTTCTTGTAAAGCCGTTCCCTTGAATTAATAAGATCTGTTCTTCCAATTTGACTCTCCATTTATCCAATTTCAAGTCTTCCATTTGCCGTACCAAGAACCGATAGCAACGTATCGGACTTTTCGCCTCAAACGCCCATGAAGCCAGACTCAAATACCAATTTAGACAGTCATCCAAGCACTCCTCAAATTCAGACTGTAATTTAATATCTGACCATAATACTTCGCAACCCTAAAGCCGATGGCTGTTCATCGGCTGTTTTGAAAATCCAGTCTCCTTCAGGTTAGATAGTTTTGCCGATGATGTCCCTTCATCTCCTTGCAGCAACAGGACGGTCCAGACCCTGTAGGTGATGACAGCTCCCCTTTCAGATTCCTCCCAACAGCTCCGGTGGTCCTCTTTTGCAAAATCTCACCATCTTTGAAGAAGATTGTGATGCAGAGCCAGCCGATGACACCTAAATCGGCTTCAAAAAGCAGAGTGTCTACTAAGTCAGCTGCCCCCCGAGCCTCAGTCAAGGCGAGAACAGCGGTGAGGAAAGTAGCTGCCAGGAAGACTCTGAGGCGCCAAAGCCCTACTCCAGCTAAAGAAGGCTTGCACGTAAATTCCGCCCATGCTTTGGCTGATTTCATTCATCCTTCTAGGCTTCTGCAGCATACTCGTAGTTCTTCTACAAACCTCTACTGAAGAAAACTCTAGTGAGGACACATAGTTCAATCGAAGAAACTCGAGCTCGGGCAATTCTGAGAAAACCACCACGCAGAGTCAGCCAGACTCGCCACTGTCGGCTTCCAAGAAAAGGTCAGCCACTGAACCTGCCGTTTCCCAAACTCCGATTAGAGCGGGGCAGGGCAGCCTACGCACAGAGAGCCAATGCATAAAGAGAGCCCGCAAGGAACCGCAAGCCTCTCTATTTGCAGACTGATGACACCTCCAATGGGGAAGTCGAGGAGGTACCCATGCCATCCGCCACTCTGGCCCTAGCAACTTCTACGAGTGTAGTTGAGAAGGTGGCCAACTTGGCCAAACCGACAGCAGAACACCAGAGCCGATCATCTCTTCTTCCGTTGAAAGCCGATATTGCAGACCAATGCCAACGCTTAATGAGCAACAGGCTGCCTTGGACGCCAAAACTGACACATCTGACAGCACCGCTGAACTGGCGACCCTGCGCAAAGGGATGGAGGTACTCGAAGAGAAGGTTCGGGCAACAAAAATAGCTCATTGAAGCTGAGGAAGCTCTCATCGTTCACTCCCTCGAGGAAGCAGAAGGCCTCGAAGCTGAACTGAAGATCGACTTGGCCGAAACCCGCGCCTTGAACACGCTGCTGGTAGATCCTGCGTAATATGTACTAGAGTCGATGGCTGTGCATCGGCTTTGTTTCTTAGTTCTAAAGTCGATGTCTGTGCATCGGCTGTACATTATGAAAATTCTTTTCCTTTTTTTTTTGTGTGGCCGATTTTTCTATCGGCCCACAATGTTTGTGTGGCCGATTTTTCTATCGGCCCCCAATATTTCACTGCACATGTATCGCACATGTTCATCTGATTAGGTGCCCCCCGAGCCGAATCTGTCAGGTAAGTGCAGATATCGGCTCTGTAGTTAGCCCAGGCACTGTACTTGAACATCGGCTCCATCAGGACCAATGTTGACTTCTTCCAGCTCGTCAGCCGACGTAAACCTGTATCCCCGCTTTCCGCCGCCCGTTAGATCGACGTTGAACACGGGCAGAACGTATGGTGAGGATAATTTTGGCCGATTGCTGGAATCGGCCTCCATGTTGATTGAATTGCTCAATGAAGGTTTACATCTTGGTCTTGCTTCAGTATAACTACGTGACATGCTTGAGACGAGATTATCCCTTTTTATTTCTTGGGGCCGATCACAAGGATCGGCCTTGCCACGTACGTCCATAGATTTTGCTCTTGTTACACGGTCAGGCCGGTGGATAAGACCAGCCTCACCCCGTCCTTCGTCACATCGATGCGCTCGCAGTCGTCCAAAGTGATGCCCGAGAGTGGCTCTTGGCCTGTCGTCTCCCAAACGTTCATGCCGGCCGTTGAAATCTCGGCTGAGTCATCTCGCTTGGACGACCTCTACTTCATCTCCATCCCACTGTATTAAACATTGGTGCATCGTGGATGGAATGCAACAGTTGGCGTGGATCCAATCTCTCCCTAGCAGGACAGCATAGGTGCTCTTGCTATCGACAATAAAGAACGTCGTAGGGATGGTTTTTCTTCCTATGGTCAGATCCACGTTCAGGACACCTTGTGCTTCAGATGCTTGGCCGTTGAAATCGCTCAGTGTAACGTTTGTCTTGATTAGATCCGAGCTAGAGCGTCCCAACCGACGTAGCATGGAGTATGGCATAATGTTGACTGCCACTCCGGTGTCCACCAGCATCTTATTGACAGGCTGCCCATTGATATAGCCTCGTAGGTACAGGGCCTTCAGGTGTCTGTAGCTTCTTTCTCGTGGCTTCTCGAAGATAACTGGCCGTGGGCCGCAGTCAAGTTGTGCCACAGGTGCTTCGTCTAATCCTGGAGCACTAAACTCCGCCGGAAGGATGAACACCATGTTTGTGCCAGCCGATGTCTCATCATCGGCTTTCCTTTGTCTGGGGCACCACTCTTTCTTTTGTGGCCGACCTTCTTCGTCCGTAGTTCGCTGAATTTTCGCGGCCGGATCAGGCCGCGCTTTCCTTAACGTGTGCGGGTATAACCTTTCGGCTTCCTCCAAACCACGTAGTCGCTGAACCCTACGCTTTTGGGAACGGCTGAGTCCATCAGGGCACCACCTTGGCCGGTGGTACTTATCTTCTTCTTCTTCATCATCGTCTTCTAACTCCTCGAGATCTTCCACCCGAGAGGACTCAGCGTGCTTGTTCCGAGGCGGGAGAGGCCCTAGACATTTGAACACGGACACGTCACCTGCATCCTTCTTTTTCTGTCTACATTCGGGCGGCTTGCCGATTGTAGGCAATCGGCTCATTCCTGAATCCCAGCAGTGTCTGAAGAAGGGACAGTTCCAGTGCCTCTCCACGTCGTCTTGCTCTCTTGACTTTCCCTTGGCGTGGCGCTCATATCGCTCCTCATCGCAATCCTACCGACAATGTCTCCTGGCGTCCCTGCTAGCCAGATGATCTCTTTCGTCATCGTCGTCATATCGTCGGCGTTGGTCGTATTGACTCACGTATTTGTTGAGGAGGTGATCAGAGAGAGGTCGCTGATATCTCACATTCTTCACTTCTCCCTCTGTAATGTAGCGCTTGCCATCGTGCCGGGGCCGGTCGCGTGGAACGGCTTCCTCTTTGTCCTTGTTGTGAGAGCAGCTGCCCTCGTCTCTGTCCTTAACAGAGTGGTGCCCAGGTCCCACCATGTTGATGCTGAACGAGAAACCTGGCTGGCACCTCCCAGGGTAAGTGCACTCCACCATGTTAACGGCGGGGAAGGGGTGTGTGTCGACTTTCATGGCGTACTGGCTAAAAATTAGACGCCCTTGTTCTATCGCCATTTGGATCTGCTGACGCCACACCCTGCAGTCGTTGGTGGTATGGGTGAACGTGTTATGCCACTTGCAGTATGGCTTTCCGTTCAGCTCCTGCGCCGTGGGGATTTTGTGGCCTTCGGGTACCTTTAGTCTGCTTCTCCTTAAGTAAGAGGTCGAAAATTTGCTCAGCCTTGGTCACGTCGAAGTCAAACCCTCTTGGAGGACCTTGTGGCTTAACCCATTTGCAGGACACGGGGCTTGCCCCCGAGTCCATTCAGCCACTGCTACCTCTTGATCTCCCGCAGAGCCTTCATCTTCATCTGCCTCAACCAGGACCACCGCACGCTTGAATTTATCCTGGTACACCTCTGGGTGGCGCTGTTCATATAATGACAGCTTCTGCACCATATGCGCCAGTGAAGGGTAGTCCGCTTGGGAGGCCACATCCTTGATCGGTGATGCGAGACCCACCACCGCCAATTCGACTGCTTCTTTTTCAGTCACACGAGCCGAATAGCATCGGTTCCTAACGGTCCTGAAACGCTGGATGTATTCCGACACCTGTTTCTCCGCGCTTCCGTCGTACTTGTGCTAGATCGGCAATGCCAGCCTCGGAAGCCTCCGAGTGATACCGCATGTGGAAGCTGTTCTTCCAACTGCTTCCAAGTCCGGATTGAGTCCGGTGGCAGCGATGTGTACCACCCGAAAGCCGATCCTGTGAGGGACCGTGCGAAGAACCTCACACGTAGTTCATCTGATGCTGAGATCGTGCCCAGCTGCGCCAAATATCGGCTCACATGCTCGACTGAGCTGGAGCCATCCGACCCACTAAACTTGGAGAATTCGGGGAGCCGATATTTGGGTGGTAGTGGGATCAAATCGTACTCGTTGGGGTACGGCTTGGAATAGCCGATTGCCCTCCTTTTCGGCACCATGCCGAACTGGTCTCTCAAGATTGTACTGATCTGATCCGCGGTGCTGGCTGCAGGAGTCGAACTCTGAAGATTCGCTGGAGTGGCATACTTAGCCAGCCACGTCTGCTTCTCAAGATCTGTTCCAGAAGTTCCTCCTGCTGTTCCAGGAGTCCCTGTTGTTGCAGTCTGGTTCGTGAGTGCCCAGTTACTGCAGTCTGGCACGTATGTGCACGTGTATCCGTGAGGGATCTCCTTAGGCGCCTCATACAAGAACTGGTAATCACTAGGGTCACCACCGATCTTGTAGACGATGAATGCCGGTGAATTCGGCACTCTCGGTGCTGCCAACGCGAACGGCAGCGGTGGTCGGGACTCGGAGTGGTATCTCTCCTTGGTGAGTCCCTAGAGCAGGTCCTGGCGGAGAATACTGATGCCTCATGATTTCCTGGATCACCCGAAGGGCGACACGCTCCAAAGTGTTCACCAGGCTCTCAGAATGGCGGTGCAGCGAATGAGCTACCATGAAATTAATCTCCTGACGCAGAGACCTGGTGCGTTCTTCTGAAGGGGCGGACAGGTCCACTCCATCGAGCGTGCCTTCAGGTGAGAACCCTTTCCACCTGATGCCGTGTGAGCGGGTTCTCTGGAAAGAGCCGATGAGGTCGGCTTCGAGGATAGCTTTGACCTCGTCATACTTCTTCTTGAGCTCCTCGGTCAGATCTTCGTACGTGACTGGAGTACCTTCCGCCATCTCAGATGTAGATGGCGATGCAGTTGATGTCGAAGACTGTCCCACCGGGCGTGCCAGAATGTGTTGCGGTCAGGAACCCACCGGCGAGCAGCGACGGCAACACAGTAGAGCCGGGAGGCTCCCAGGACTGCGGCTGGCCCTGTTCCCTCGAGCGACGGCCCGCAAAGCCTCGGCACGCACGTCCGATGCTGGTGCAAGGGCATGCCACCTGACCTATACCTGGTCAGGAAGGTGATGGATTTGCTTCGCTTAGTTTCCTGCATGGCATACACGTAAACATTAAATACGAGCCTCGATCGGCTCTCAGGTTGTCCTGTGAATCGGCTCAAGGAGCCGATCCACCCATGATCCATATGGGGTATACGATCACATGGTGGTCCTACTTGATCGATATAAAGCTAAAACGACCTACGACAATTTAGGGTTTTCACCACATAATCGGAACATCCTACGCGTGATTGAGCCTGGCAGCCACGCACGGTGATAATAAACCGACCCTAGATAAGGCCTAAAAACCAACGTGAAGTTGATCCCCGGAACATCTCATCTAGGGCTAGCAAACTACACCCTACGTGCTACTGGATCCTTCAACCCGTTTGCAAGGCCTAACTATGCAGATATTAAACTAATCCTTGAAGAACAAGGAGCAATCATAACGGATCGGATCTACTAAATAATGATCAAGCGAGGTGCCACCCTTACACCTAAGATAGGTGTAAGGGCGGCAAGACGTCTAAGGGTTGCATGGAAGAAAGCATGTGACACGATGAAACAATGCTAACCCTAACACATCTATGATAACTACGTTGCTCGCCATCAACAAGGCTTCAGCACGAGCAACGCATGAACAACGAATAAACGTGTACTGCCTAGATCGCAAGATGCGATCTAGGCAGCATGATGCTTACCCGGAAGAAACCCTCGAAACAAGGGCTTGGCGATGCGCCTAGATTGGTTTGTGATAAACGTGATTGTTGTCTTTCTCAATAACCCTAGATACATATTTATAGTCCGTAGACTTTCTAACGTGGGAGTAATCCCAACCGTGCACGAGCCAAATTCTATCTAACCGACACATATCCTACTATATTTACAGACACACGGGCAAACTAGCCCAAACTTTGTATACAAGGCCGATTCATGTAATTCTTCCAGGTATATTTTTCAAGCCCATCTTAATCGCGGCCCACCTCTGATCCGGTCAAATTCTGGTGATAACACTTCCTTTCTTGTTAGCTCATAGCTTATTATTCTGAAGTTAAAATTGTTTGTGCTTACAAGAAAGATGCATGATTATTTCTATCATATGTATATTCGTTTGTTTCCCTCAACTTTTGTGCTTGCTAATTAACCTTGCTAGCCAAAGACCTGTACTGAGAGGGAATGCTTCTCGTGCATCCAAACCTCAACCCAAACCTATGCCATTTGTGTCCACCATATCTACCTACTACATGGTATTTCTCCGCCATTCCAAAGTAAATTGCTTGAGTGCTACCTTTAAAATTTCTATCCTTTACCTCTGCAATATATAGCTCATGGGATAAATAGCTTAAAAACTATCGTGGTGAAGAATATATAATTATGTGTCTTATTTCTTAGTAAGTTGCTTGTTGAGCGGTAACCATGTTTTCTGGGGACGCCATCAACTCTTTTACCTTTGTTGAATATCATGTGAGTTGCTATGCATGTTCGTCTTGTCTAAAGTAAGGGCGGTTTTCACAATCAAATGGTTTGAGTATGCATACTGTTAGAGAAGAACATTGGGCCGCTAACTAAAGCCATGATTCATGGTGGAAGTTTCAGTATGGACAGCTAATCCTCAATCTCTTATGAGAATAATAATTGTTGTTGAATGCCTATGCATTAAAGAGGAGTCCATTATCTGTTGTCTATGTTGTCCCGGTATGGATGTCTAAGTTGAGAATAATCAAAAGCGAGAAATCCAATGCGAGCTTTCTCCTTAGACCTTTGTACGGAGCGGCATAGAGGTACCCCTTTGTGACACTTGGTTGAAACATATGCTATGCAATGATAATCTATGTTAATCCAAGCTAATTAGGACAAGGTGCGAGCACTATTAGTATACTATGCATGAGGCTTGCAACTTATAAGATGTCTTATACATAACACATATGCTTTATTACTACCGTTGACAAAATTGTTTCTTGTTTTCAAAATGAAAAGCTCTAGCACAAAAATAGTAATCCATGCTTCCCTCTGCGAAGGGTCTGTCTTTTACTTTATGTTGAGTCGGTAAACCTATTCCCCTCCATCTTAAGCAAGCATTTGAGTTGTTGTGATCAAACCATTATATTGTGATTTACTTCATCATGTCTTTTACTCTTCCTTGTTTAGTACAAGTTTTATCTGAATGAATATAGCTTTGAAAGTTATCAATGATTACTATGATTGAGTATGCAAGTTTACCATAAGCTCTCCATAGATAAGTATAATCTGTTAACTGTTCTCTGACCAAGAACAAAGTTTGCCATCACCAACTATGATTTCTTATGCACCTTTATTTGTGATTACCTTATACTTGTTTCAAGTTGAGTTATATGAGGAAGTTGTTCACTAGAATGTCTTGTGTGAATGAATATGATGCTTCTTGTCCGTATTTGATTTATCGACTCTTCACTCCATAAACATGTGGTCCTGTTTACCGAGTTCGGTTTCGCTTGGGGACAAGCGAAGTCTAAGCTTGGGGGAGTTGATACGTCCAATTTGCATCACTATTTTATATCATAATTTGCTGTTATTCATTGATATATTTCATATTTGGAGATGATACTTATGTTATTTCATCTATTTTGCATGTTTCATGATTATTTGGGGATCGCGCACCGGAGCCAGGATTCTGCTGGAAAAAGCACCGTCAGAATGCAATATTTCGGAAGATCAATAGTTGACGGAAGTTATACGAAAAATCCTATTTTTCCAGATGACGAAGGGAGCCAGAAGGGGGAGCCGAGGGGACCCGAGGTGGGCCCACCTCATAGGCCGGCGCGGCCCAAGGCCTGGCCGCACCGCCCTATGAGGAGGGGGCCCACAGCCCTCTCTCGCCTCCTTTTCTTCGCGTACGCCTTCGTCCCGAAAACCTAAGCTCCAGGGGTACATCGCGAAGAGCCACAGCCGCCTCTGCGGGGCGGAGAACACCGAGAGAGAAAGAGCTCTCCGGCGGGCAGGAATCCGCCGGGGAAATTCCCTCCCGGAGGGGGAAATCGACGCCATCGTCACCGTCATCGAGCTGGACATCATCTCCATCACCATCATCATCATCTTCATCATCATCACCGCCGTCTCCACCGCTGCACACCGTCACCGCTGTAACAATTTGGGTTTGATCTTGATTGTTTGATACGGGAAACTCTCCCGGTATTGATTTCTACTTGTTATTGATGCTATTGAGTGAAACCGTTGAACCAATGTTTATGTTCAGATTGTTATTCATCATCATATCACCTCTGATCATGTTCCATATGATGTCTCGTGAGTAGTTCGTTTAGTTCTTGAGGACATGGGTGAAGTCTAAATGTTAGTAGTGAAGTATGGTTGAGTAATATTCAATGTTATGATATTTAAGTTGTGGTGTTATTCTTCTAGTGGTGTCGTGTGAATGTCGACTACACGACACTTCACCTTTATGGGCCTAGGGGAATGCATCTTGTACTCGTTTGCCAATTGCGGGGTTGCCGGAGTGACGAAACCCGAGCCCCCGTTGGTATATCGATGCGGGAGGGATAGCAGGATCTCGGAGTTTAAGGCTGTGGTTAGATTTATCTTAATTACTTTCTTGTAGTTGCGGATGCTTGCAAGGGGTATAATCACAAGTATGTATTAGTCCTAGGAAGGGCGGTACATTAGCATAGGTTCACCCACACAACACTTATCAAAACAATGAAGATTAATTAGCCGTATGTAGCGAAAGCACTAGACTAAAATCCCGTGTGTCCTCGAGAACGTTTGGTCATTATAAGTAAACAAACTGGCTTGTCCTTTGTGCTAAAAAGGATTGGCCACTTGCTGCAATTATTTCTCTCGCACTTTATTTACTCGTACTTTATTCATCTGTTACATCAAAACCCCCTAAATACTTGTCTGTGAGCATTTACAGTGAATCCTTCATCGAAACTGCTTGTCAACACCTTCTGCTCCTCGTTGGGATCGACATTCTTACTTGTCGAAGATACTACGATACACCCCCTATACTTGTGGGTCATCAGTTGTCTTCCCGACTGAGTATTGAGTGGCACTCCAAAGAACTCGGGATACGGGCGTCCTAAATATTCAACTAGTTGCTCCAAATCCTTCTCGAACATTAGGTCTCCTCCGTGGCCAAGATGATAGAACTCATAGTTGTACTCCATCTATGAACAATTAGGATGAGTAAGTTAGTGAAGTGATCAAGTATGCCAAATTTTATGTAGAATTACAAGGAAAAGTAGAGCATTGATTTCTCATTTTGAAAATATCTCAAGGACAAGAGTGAGAATAAGTTTTCATAAATATTCACTTCATTTGTTTTGAAACTAAGTTTTCCAGACGTCCATTCTAACTAGGGCCTCCTAAGGTCAAACAATGGCTCTGATACCAACTTGTCAACACCCAGATTTTTAAGTCCAGATGCCTATTATGCCATACATCGCAATCCCAGGAATATTGTTTTTGCGAGACATAATAGATTGATATCACAGAACATCATTCATTACAAACCATAATAGTCTTACATCAAAGGATCACATGATCCAGTTTTAATACAACAATTGATCTAAAGATCAAATACATAGCACGTAGCGGAAGAACGTAGTAGTGGTCCATCTGTTTCACATGCAACGCTTGACGTCAGGAGGTAGTCCTAGTTATCATAGACGTCCTGCGGTCCATCTTCCTGGTACTGGTTCTCCTCTTCATAGTCTGGCCATTTGAATAGCCAGGGACAAAGCCATGAGTACTTTAAAAATACTCGCAAACTACCACTAATAGAAGTACTAACATCTCTAATGGATTCTAAGCTCTAGGTTCATTTGCACAAAGCTAGTTTTATTTCATAAACACTTAGTAGTCAAAGACTCTTTATTTGCCTAAATTTACTCAAGTGGGAACATTAGTGTCATTCCCACAACTCTGTTGTGATTCAAGTCAAAGTCACAATTCAAGTTCAAGTCACAAGTCACCAGTCACATGTCACATTTTGAAAAGTTCTGATGACGGAACAGTATGGCCTTTCCAACTGTCCATGACCGCGGACATGGCTATTCGAATAGTTTAACACTCTGCAGAGGTCGTACACTTGTGCCACAATATTTGCAATAATCCGTCAGGGGTAACTGGCCCTGATTTATCACACTCAGTGTGCGGACTACCAATCATAACCTTTCAATTACATATCCTAGTACAGGCACCTCTCCCTATGTGTTTGGCCTCCCAACCATGGCAAACCGCCATCCTGGGAACTTCAAAGGGCTTGGGTCGGACATTCACCTCATTTCACATCATTTCACTTTTCATGGAGGCAGCCTCAGCATAACCCCAATGACGCTTGTTCAGAGGGAACCCATACTAAAATACATAAGTTTCCAGTTAAGCCCTACCCAGATTCAGGTATTGTGGGGGTACTTGAAAATTGGAATGGTATCGCATCCAAACCCAACCATCAGTTTTTGTCAAAGAGTCACCTTGTTCACCAAAGTTCATATTCACCTTCAAAACTTTCAATAGAATGAATCATCATTCCAAGGTTTTCAAAATCATTTGATTCACAAGTTCCCATCTAGAGTAGTCAATTTTAGTTTTGGCACTAGCCACTAGTCATGAGGGGTGCTAACTAAGTTTTAGCTCTCTAGGCTAAGTTTGATGCTCTTGTAGTATTCTATCTCTAGATCAACATCAATTATAAGAAAAGCTTTGGTAAACAAAGTAAATGATTGCAAGGTAAAAACTTGGGCTTGGAAGAATAAATCTTTAAACCAAAATGAATATTGCAAGGGTAGCTTGCACTTTGCATTAGTAGAGCTTGCATTGGTAATAGCTTGCCTTGGTTGGTGTAATGATCAAAGTGTTCCTCCTCTTCTTCGTAGAAGACCTCCTCCTCCCCGTAGCCTTCGGTACTAGCGTCTATAAACGGATACGAGGTAGCAATCACCAAACAATACTTAAGGAGACTATCTAGCCATAATGGCTCACACATGATGATCTAACATCATCACAATCATCACTCAACCTCATACTAGGGTTCTCTATCTAGTTTGGGAAAAGTAATTTCCTCTCATTGACCATTACTAAGATTTAATTTCCTCCAATAAATAAGTATGAGATCATGTTGACCAAAGTCACCACTTCACATTTATCCATTTAGGAAAATGATTTAAATGAGATACTACATCTCATACAATTTAAATACTACTTTGGAAAGATTTAATATCTCAAGTAATAACATAGGGGTTCATGAAGACTAATGTCATCACCTCACATTGAATTTCTTGTGAAAGTGATTTAAATGAGATGCTACATCTCATAGAATTTAAATACTACTTTTGAAATAATTTAAATGAGCTAGAAATGACTACATAGCCATTATTTGATTCTAGCCCATGATCATATGAAACAACTATGTTATATTTTTGCATAATCAATTAGAGTTTTTGAAATTTGAATTATGAGAATTGGAATCTCCTCAAAATTCATTATGGTTGATTTTTAATAATTGTTTGAATTCTGAAAAGGTACTGCCTTGTTATTTTCATTGCAATTGTTCTATGATAAATCTAGGGTTGAGACCAGTGTAGTTGGCTAGATAATTTCATAAGCTTTCCAAAAATATTAAATTCATCAATTTTGGCTTAGTATATTTTGTTCTATTGCAATTTGAATTGATCACCAATATTGAATTTAGATTTAAATGACTTATACGAATTTGAATTTCTGGGCTTCGGCGGGAAAATAACTGGGCCAGAGAGGGAAAATGTAAACAGGCCGGCCGAGTAGTGCGTCTCGCACACGCGGGCGAACTGACAGTGGGCTCCACCCGTCAGTGGCTCATAACACCCGAAGCGGTAAGTTTTAAAGCGAGCCGTAGGATTAGAAATGAGATCGACGGCCGAGGCTTGTCGTCTACGTCGACGAGATCCAACCCTACTGGCGACGGCGGTGGGGGGGGGTCGGAGGCTCACCTGGGCTCCGGCGAGGGTTGGCGAGGTGGGCAACTGGCGTGGAAGACGACGGCGAGCTCCGCGAGGGTCGAGGGAGGTGCTGAGGTGGTCGGAGTCATCGCCTCCGTCCGGCTACTGCCGCAGCGGGCTCCGGTGAAATTCTGGCGAGGGAGTGGGTAATGTGGAGGGGAGAGGGGTCTAGGAGGCTCAGCGAGGAGTGGGGAGTGAGATGGTGTGAAGAAACAGCAAGGGGGAGGCCTCCTTTTATAGCGGGCGAGAGGGGGCGGCTCGGCACGGGCAGGTCGTCCATGGCGACGATGCTACAGGGGCGGAGAGGCTCATGCGATGATGCAGCGGTGTTCTATACGTCATGGCGACCATCATGAGCTTGATTGCACAACAAACAGTGGTCAGATGAGACGGGGAGCGTGACAGGAGCTGGTAGTGCTGCGGCGGAGATCGTCGTCAGTGACGATGGCTACATGGTTGGGGCGAGGAAGTGGAGGTGTCCTGGGGGTAGCTGGCATCGTGGCGAGTGCGTGTGCGAGAGGAGAGGACGAGACGAGGTCTGAGGCGACGGGGCAATGCCGCGCTCTGTCGTGTCCAGGGACGTGTCCATGCGCGTCCTGATGCGTCTGGGCGTCGTGGGCACGTCCTGGCCTGGGCGTTGCAGAGCCTCTCTTCGACCAGGGCTGGTACTGGCAGGTTTGTGGGAGTGAGGGAGAGCTAGTGGACATGGTGAGAGGGACCAGAGAGAGAGGGTGACATGGATAGCATGGTGAGTGGCATGGGCATGTAATGGCCATGATCATGCATGATCATGGTCTCTAGTGCTTGGCATTGCTCAATGGGTGCAAGAGGGTGCTGAGGAAGGTCAGAGAGGTGAGGGTTTGGGCTTAAAACCTCTGGATAATTGAGTGTATGGAGTTGGTAGGTTTGTGCACACAAGGTGCTCGACACAATGGCCGCATGAAATATATTTTTGAATTTTGCCAAACTCTTTTGTGGGTGTTGTTCAAATAATGTTGGGCATCTTCTGGTGGCCTTGGTTTGCAAAGTGGTGGTGGTTTGGTGAAAAATCAAAATGGGGAGGATCTATAGTCTGATTCAATGTTGCCACTTGGCATGCTTATAATAAGCAACTGAAGAATTTGGATGGATGATCAACACCAAATGTGATCACCTTGATGAGTTCTTGGATGAGGTGCAAAGAGATGAGAAAGTTTAGTTTAGAAAAGCTTAACTACAGGGGCTCAAAGTGTGTAACATGTTAGAATTGTCACATATGACCATTATCATATGTGACTTGCATTTTTCATTTTCTTTTCTTTTGTTTTGATTTTATTTGATCAAAATGTATTATTTTGAGTTTATAAATGTTTTCAAACCATTTACACAAAGTAATCATGGCCTAGGTCAAGATTTGCAAATATGGCTATATGCCCACATATGTGCCTCTATTTTATTTTCTTTTCTTTTGTTTATTTTTTATTTTTAAAAGGGGTAGGGTTTAGGGTTTTGAAAATATGTTCAACACTTCAAACAAACATCACATGGCAAGGATCACCACATACATGCATGCACATTATGCACATAGGGTAATGCAATTAAATTTTTTTGTTGGCTCCAAATTTTGGAAATAGGGAAATTCATTTTCTTCTTGGTTTTGAAATTTGGGGTGTTACACTATGGGTGTATGTCCATCACATCATTCACCTAATGATATGACCTTGTTATTAATAAAATCCAATATTCATGATCAGGAAACCATGATCATCTATTAATCAACAAGCTAGTTTAACAAGAGGCTTACCAGGAACTCCTTTATGTTTACAAAACACACAAGTATTAATGTTTCCGGTTAATACAATTATAGCATGGGATGTAAACGTTTATCATGAAAACTAATATATAACAATAAACACTTTTATTATTGCCCCTTGGGCATATCTCCAACACGCGTCCACTTGCACTAGAGTCAATAATCTAGTTTACATTTGTAAAGATATAACACCTTGACCTTATGGTGTTTATTATGTTTCTTATGGGAGAGGTTTCAGTCAACGAATCTGACATACTCATAAACGTATGTATTTTGCAATTCATTTGCGTCTCTACGCATTACTCAGTTTTTCAAATGAGTCGGCATTAAACGTATATGTTTGGTCTTCTGGTGGAACCTTAATTCCGGGGTCTGAAATATAATACCAATATTGTCACATACAATATAGTTTCATAGTTCTGACACTACCGGAACTACACCAAGTTCTCAAATAACTCTTCGACTCAAACACCTTTGATTATTGTCAAAATAATTGATCATTATCAAAACAATGAGATACTCTGCCTTCATTTGTAGAATCCGTCACAATATTTAGAACTTATCTAAATCTAGCATAGACTCTTTCTAGCCCATTGTGCTACCTTTTAATGAACACATTAGCTTAATTGAGATTGAAATTTCATTTTTATACGTGACCAAACTAATATCGGTGTAACACCTTACAACGATTCGTTTGTCATTACCCCATATAAAACTATATATATTTATATCCTCGACTAAACACTCAGGGATATTTTTACTTTTATCCAATGATCATCATATGTATCATTGTGATATATGCTCGTAACACCTTAGAGCATAGGACATCTGATTGTGTACATATTATTCGTGATCTAAAATCACTCATGTGTTTTTACTCATTGAGTGTCAAATACACTCAAGTCTTGTTTAAACCTCCACATGGAAAACAACACCTTCTTAACATTTTCATATTGAACTACTTCAATATTCATTCTATGTACTTTGACTTAAACTTATTATGCGTTTCAACCTATCTTCATAGATCTTGACGCTAAATATGTTTTTAGTCCATATCCTTTCATTGAAGTTGATTTTCAATGAAACCTTCTAATCATATCAAGTAATGATTACATTATTTATAATCAATGATATGTCATCTACATAAAGTATTATAAATATGTCTCAGCGCTCCCACTTAATTTCTTGCAAATGCAAGCCTCTTCATCGTTTATGATGAAATCATAACTCTTTGATTATTTCATCCGGTGAAGATTCCAACTCCATGATACTCATTCATCCAGTGAAGTTTGTATACCTTTCTGGCATTCTACGGACTAGCAAAACTCTCAGTTGTATCTTGTATACACCTTTAATACATACTTCTGTTGGAGATGTGCCCAAGACGCAATAATAAAGTGGTTATTATATATCTTTGTGTTTATGATAAATGTTTATATATCATGCTATAATTGTATTAACCGAAACATTGATACATGTGTGTTATGTAAACAACAAGGAGTCCCTAGTAAGCCTCTTGTATAACTAGCTTGTTGATTAATAATGATCATAGTTTCATGATCATGAACATTGGATGTTATTAATAACAAGGTTATGTCATTATGTGAATGATGTAATGGACACACCCAATTAAGCGTAGCATAAGATCACATAATTAAGTTATTTGTTATAAGCTTTCGATACATAGTTACCTAGTCCTTCGACCATGAGATCATGTAAATCACTTATACCGGAAAGGTACTTTGATTACATCAAACGTCACTGCGTAAATGGGTGGTTATAAAGGTGGGATTAAGTATCCGGAAAGTATGAGTTGAGGCATATGGATCAACAGTGGAATTTGTCCATCCCGATGACGGATAGATATACTCTGGGCCCTCTCGGTGGAATGTCGTCTAATTAGCTTGCAAGCATATGAATGGTTCATAAGAGACCACATACCACGGTACGAGTAAAGAGTACTTGTCAGGAGACGAGGTTGAACAAGGTATAGAGATACCGATGATCAAACCTCGGACAAGTAAAATATCGCGTGACAAAGGGAATCGGTATCGTATGTGAATGGTTCATTCAATCACTAAGTCATCGTTGAATATGTGGGAGCCATTATGGATCACCAGATCCCGCTATTGGTTATTGGACGGAGAGAGATCTCAACCATGTCCACATAGTTCGCGAACCGTAGGGTGACACACTTAAGGTTTGATGTCGTTTAACTAGATATGGAATATGGAATGGAGTTCGAAGTTTTGTTCGGAGTCTCGGATGGGATCCAGGACATCACGAGGAGTTCCGAAATGGTCCGGAGAATAAGATTCATATATAGGAAGTCATTTTATAAGTGTGAAAATGATCCGGTGCATTTATGGAAGATTCTTATGTTCCATGCTACTTTTATGATGATACTCACATGTTTTATACACATTATATGTCATTATTATGCATTTTACGGCACTAACCTATTGATGAGATGCCGAAGAGCCAGTTGCTGTTTTCTGCTGTTTTTGGTTTCAGAAATCCTACAAAGGAAATATTCTCGGAATTGGACGAAATCAACGCCCAGGGTCTTATTTTTCCACGAAGCTTCCAGAAGACCGAGGGAGATACAAAGTGGGGCCACAAGGTGGCGACACACTAGGGCGGCGCGGCCCAGGCCCTGGCCGCGTGGCCCTAGCGTGTGGGCCCCTCGTGACGCCCCCGACTCTACCCTTCCGCCTACTTAAAGCCTTCGTCGTGAAACCCCCAGTACCGAGAGCCACGATACGGAAAACCTTCCAGAGACGCCGCCGCCGTCAATCCCATCTCGGGGGATTCAGGAGATCGCCTCCGGCACCCTGCCGGAGAGGGGAATCATTTCCCGGAGGGCTCTTCATCGCCATGATCGCCTCCGAATCGATGTGTGAGTAGTTCACCCCTGGACTATGGGTCCATAGCAGTAGCTAGATGGTTGTCTTCTCCTCATTGTGCTATCATGTTAGATCTTGTGAGCTGCCTATCATGATCAAGATCATCTATTTGTAATGCTACTTGTTGTGTTTGTTGGGATCCGATGAATATTGAATACTATGTCAAGTTGATTATCAATCTATCATATATGTTGTTTATGTTCTTGCATGCTCTCCGTTGCTAGTAGAGGCTCTGGCAAGGTTGATACTTGTAACTCCAAGAGGGAGTATTTATGCTCGATAGTGGGTTCATGCCTCCATTGAATCTGGGAGTGACAGGCAACCTCTAAGGTTGTGGATGTGCTTGTTGCCACTAGGGATAAAACATCGATGCTTTGTCTAAGGATATTTGTGTTGATTACATTACGCACCATACTTAATGCAATTGTTTGTTGTTGCAACTTAATACTTGGAAGGGGTTCGGATGATAACCTCGAAGGTGGACTTTTTAGGCATAGATGCATGCTTGGATAGCGGTCTATGTACTTTGTCGTAATGCCCTGATTAAATCTCATAGTACTCATCATGATATATGTATGTGCATTGTTATGCCTTCTTTATTTGTCAATTGCCCAACCGTAATTTGTTCACCCAACATGCTATTTATCTTATGGGAGAGACACCACTAGTGAACTCGTGGACCCCGGTCCATTCTTTACATCTGAAATACAATCTATCGCAATTGTTCTTTACTTGTTCTTTGCAAACAACCATCATCATCCACACTATACGTTTAATCCTTTGTTTACAGCAAGCCGGTGAGATTGACAACCTCACTGTTACGTTGGGCAAAGTACTTTGATTGTGTTGTGCAGGTTCCACGTTGGCGCCGGAATCCCTGGTGTTGCGCCGCACTACACTCCGCCACCAACAACCTTCACGTGTTCCTTGACTCCTACTCGGTTCGATAACCTTGGTTTCTTACCGAGGGAAAACTTGCTACTCGTACGCATCACACCTTCCTCTTGGGGTTCCCAACGGACGTGTGTCTCACGCGCCATCAAGCATATTTTCTGGCGCCGTTGCCGGGGAGATCAAGACACGCTGCAAGGGGAGTCTCCCACATCCAATCTCTTTACTTTGTTTTTGTCTTGCTTTACTTTATTTTATTTACTGCTTTGTTTGCTCTTTATATCAAAAACACAAAAAAATAGTTGCTAGTTTTACTTTATTTACGGTCTTGTTCTCCATATTAAAAACACACAAAAAATTAGTTACTTGCATTTCATCATGTTTCCTCCTAAGTACACTCTAAAAGACATACCGGTGGGACGAGGGTCTATAATTGGAAGAGATAATATAGAAGCATTTTTCACCAATGTTAGTATGGATGAAGATTTTGAAGATACACCTTTAGTAAAAGTTGCTTCTACTTATGAGAGTGCTACTGCCTGTTTGATACACATGTTGGAAACTAGATTTGTTAATCTCAATCCTATAATTCAACATATGTTTCTTACACTCTCTGATATGGAAAGGGGAGAAAAGAGAAATTTTGTTCTAAAAGTCCTTCGTAGAGAATTTGAAGATATAGCTAAAGAAGCTAGAAAAGTTTTTATTAAGCATAAGAGGCTTGGCTTTTATACCGACTTTGCAAGAACACTTGAAAAGATGGACATGGATAGAATAAAGTACACTAATAATGTTAATGATGGAGGGGAGATTAAAGTACCGATACCTAGTAAGCTCCTAGGAATGCATGAAGCTCTAGAAAATAACTATGGTTGGCTTGTTCCTGAAAATTTGTTTGATGAGAATAGCAAGCCTAAGAGTAATGAAAAAGGAGCCTCTGAAACTTACATAGATAAGATACAATGCATAGTTGAGAAAACTCCAAACCCCTCTGTTGATGCTTCATCTCTTCACAATACTTGATTCTCACTTTCTGCGCCTAGCTGAAAGGCGTTAAAGAAAAGCGCTTATGGGAGACAACCCATTATTTTACTTCTGCACTTTTATTTTATATTTGAGTCTTGGAAGTTGTTACTACTGTAGCAACCTCTCCTTATCTTTATTTTATTACATTGTTGTGCCAAGTAAAGTCTTTGATAGTAAAGTCAATACTAGATTTGGATTACTGCGCAGGAACAGATTTCTTGCTGTCACGAAATTGAGCCGCCCAGCTTGTAGAAAATTTAGAAAAATCTGCCGGTTTACGTACGTGATCCACGGATATGTACGCAACTTTCATTCAATTTGGGAATTTTCATCTGAGCAAGTTAAGTGCCCCGAAAAATTCGTCTTTACGGATCGTTCTGTTTTGACATGATTCTGCCTTTTATTTCGCATTGCCTCGTTTTGCTATGTTAGATGGATTTCTTTGCTCCATTAACTTTCAGTAGCTTTGTGCAATGTCCAGAAGTGTTAAGAATGATTATGTCACCTCTGAATATATGAATTTTCAATTATGCACTAACCCTCTAATGAGATTGTTTTGAGTTTGGTGTGGAGGAAGTTTTCAAGGGTCAAGAGAGGAGGATGATACAATATGATCAAGAAGAGTGAAAAGTCTAAGCTTGGGGATGCCCCCGTGGTTCATCCCTGCATATTTTAAGAAGACTCAAGCATCTAAGCTTGGGGATGCCCAAGGCATCCCTTCTTCATCGACAACTTATCAGGTCACCTCTAGTGAAACTATATGTTTATTCCGTCACATCTTATGTGCTTTACTTGGAGTGTCTGTTTGTTTTTGTTTTTGTTTTGTTTGAATAAAATCGGATCCTAGCATTCTTTGTTTGGGAGAGAGACACGCTCTACTGTTTCGTATGAACACATATGTTCTTAGCTTTATTCTTAATGTTCATTGCGAAGGTTGAACTACTTCGTTCATTGTTATATGGTTGGAAACAGAAAATGCTGCATGTGGTAATTGGTATAATGTCTTGAATAATTTGATACTTGGCAATTGTTGTGCTCATATAGATCATGTTTAAGCTCTTGCATCATGTACTTTGCACCCATTAATGAAGAACTACATAGAGCTTGTTAAAATTTGGTTTGCATGATTGGTCTCTAGAGTCTAGATATTTTCCGGTTAAGGTGTTTGAACAACAAGGAGACGATGTAAAGTCTTATAATGCTTACAATATGTTCATATGTGAGTTTTGCTGCACCGTTTTATACTTGAGTTTGCTTCAAACAACCTTGCTAGCCTAGCCTTGTATTGAGAGGAATTCTTCTCGTGCATCCAAATCCTTGAGCCAAAAACTATGCCATTTGTGTCCACCATACCTACCTACTACATGGTATTTCGCTGCCATTCCAAAGTAAATTACTTGAGTGCTACCTTTAAAATTCTATTCCTTTGTCTTTGCAATATATATAGCTCATGGGAAAATAGCCTTAAAAACTATTGTGGTGAAGAATATGTAGCTATGTATCTTATTTCTTAATAAGTTACTTGTTGAGCGGTAACCATGCTTCTGGGGACGCCATCAACTTTTACCTTTGTTGAATATCATGTGAGTTGCTATGCATGTTCGTCTTGTCTGAAGTAAGGGCGATTTTCATGATCAAATGGTTTGAGTATGCATATTGTTAGAGAAGAACATTGGGCCGCTAACTAAAACCATGATCCATGGTGGAAGTTTCAGTTTGGACAATTAATCCTCAATCTCTTATGAGAATTTTAACCGTTGTTGAATGCTTATGCATTAAAGAGGAGTCCATTATCTGTTGTCTATGTTGTCCCGGTATGGATGTCTAAGTTGAGAATAATCAAAAGCGAGAAATCCAATGCGAACTTTCTCCTTAGACCTTTGTACAGAGCGGCATAGAGGTACCCCTTTGTGAAACTTGGTTGAAACATATGCTATGCAATGATAATCCATGTTAATCCAAGCTAATTAGGACAAGGTGCAAGCACTATTGGTATACTATGCATGAGGCTTGCAACTTATAGGATATCTTATACATAACACATATGATTTATTACTACCGTTGACAAAATTGTTTCTATGTTTTCAAAATGAAAAGCTCTAGCACAAAAATAGTAATCCATGCTTCCCTCTGCGAAAGGCCTATCTTCTACTTTATTGTTGAGTCAGTTTACCTATTCTTTCTATCCTAGAAGCAAACACTTGTGTAAACTGTGTGCATTGATTCTTACATGTTTACCTATTGCAATTGTTATATTACTTTGTGTTGACAATTATCCATGAGATATACATGTTGAAGTTGAAAGCAACCGCTGAAACTTATATCTTCCTTTGTGTTGTTTCAAAGCTTTCTACTAAGAATCTATTGCTTTATGAGTAACTCTTATGCAAGTCTTATTTATGCTTGTCTTGAAAGTATTATTCATGAAAAGTCTTTGCTATATGATTCATTTGTTTACTCATTATCTTTGCCATTGCTTCGAATCGCTGCATTCATCTCATATGCTTTACAATAGTATTGATCAAGATTATGATAGCATGTCACTTCAGAAATTATCCTTGTTATCGTTTACCTACTCGAGGGCGAGTAGGAACTAAGCTTGGGGATGCTTGATACGTCCCAAACGTATCTATAATTTGTTATGTTCCATGCTACTTTTATGATGATACTCACATGTTTTATACACATTATATGTCATTATTATGCATTTTACGGCACTAACCTATTGATGAGATGCCGAAGAGCTAGTTGCTGTTTTCTGCTGTTTTTGGTTTCAGAAATCCTACAAAGGAAATATTCTCGGAATTGGACGAAATCAACGCCCAGGGTCTTATTTTTCCACGAAGCTTCCAGAAGACCGAGGAGATACGAAGTGGGGCCACGAGGTGGCGACACACTAAGGCGGCGCGGCCCAGGCCCTGGCCGCGCGGCCCTAGCGTGTGGGCCCCTCGTGACGCCCCCGACTCTACCCTTCCGCCTACTTAAAGCCTTCGTCGCGAAACCCCCAGTACCGAGAGCCACGATACGCAAAACCTTCCAGAGATGCCGCCGCCGCCAATCCCATCTCGGGGGATTAAGGAGATCGCCTCCGGCACCCTGCCGGAGAGGGGAATCATCTCCCGGAGGGCTCTTCATCGCCATGATCGCCTCCGGATCGATGTGTGAGTAGTTCACCCCTGGACTATGGGTCCATAGCAGTAGCTAGATGGTTGTCTTCTCCTCATTGTGCTATCATGTTAGATCTTGTGAGCTGCCTATCATGATCAAGATCATCTATTTGTAATGCTACATGTTGTGTTTGTTGGGATCCGATGAATATTGAATACTATGTCAAGTTGATTATCAATCTATCATATATGTTGTTTATGTTCTTGCATGCTCTCCGTTGCTAGTAGAGGCTCTGGCCAAGTTGATACTTGTAACTCCAAGAGGGAGTATTTATGCTCGATAGTGGGTTCATGCCTCCATTGAATCTGGGGAGTGACAACAACCTCTAAGGTTGTGGATGTGCTGTTGCCACTAGGGATAAAACATCGATGCTTTGTCTAAGGATATTTGTGTTGATTACATTATGCACCATACTTAATGCAATTGTCTATTGTTGCAACTTAATACTGGAAGTTGTTCGGATGATAACCTGAAGGTGGACTTTTTAGGCATAGATGCATGCTGGATAGCGGTCTATGTACTTTGTCGTAATGCCCTGATTAAATCTCATAGTACTCACACTACTAGGAAAAGGCCTAGCCGTAAGACTGCCAGCAGTGGCGCACCATGACTGCCGTGCGCCACTACTACTTAGCAGTGGCGCACCACAAAATGGTGGGCCACGGTTACAAAAGTAGTAGTGGCGCACCTTGTTCGTGGTGCGCCATAACTAAGTGCTGACAGGAGGCCAGGTCCTCCCCCAACCTAGTAGTGGCGCACGTCTTTGGGGTGCGCCATTGCTAAATTGCTTACCTATGGCGCACGTTGGTGAGGTGCGCCACTGCTGGGAGGTGTCCAGAGCCCCTTTAGAGATGATAGGCTTAGCAATGGCGCACTTCAGTGGTGCGCCACTGCTACATAGCTTACCTATGGCGCATGGCATGAGGTGCGCCACTGCTAGGAGGTGGCCAGAGCCCACTTTAGCGGTGAGTGGCTTAGCAGTGGCGCACCAACTAGCAGTGCGCCATTGCTATGTCACACTAGCAGTGGCGCACTGCTAGGTGGTGCACCACTGCTAAGCCGGGACCATTTCCTGCTTTTCACCCCTCCACTCACATGTGCCACCCACTTTCCCCAAACACTCTTCCACCACCACATCCCACCAAATCTGGATCTGGTCGTGTTGCCCCTCCTTCCCACCTCATTTTCACCTCTTCATTCACCAAAATTAAGTTGGTAAACTTAATTTTCTTCATAGGTAAGTAATGGTGAAGCTTTCTTACCTCAATACCCTACTCAATCTCAACTTTTTACCTCATCCAACACTCTAAGTCTCGCCGTATCGGTAACTTTGTTGGTTTTATGCTTTGTGTGTGACCGGTTCCGATCGTCTTGCACACATGTACACGTGTGTGTGCACATATGTTATGCGAAGCTCGGTCACGTGCATGTGTATGTTGTATGTGAAGCCTCCACATGTGTTGTATATGCATGCGATCGAAGCCTCCACACATGTGTTGCATGTTTTTGTTTGTAGGGATTTGAAATGCGATGGAGTTGCCAATATTTTGCCGAAACGTTGATTCATTTCCGTTTCGGCGAATGGTGGGCATACTACGCATATACATATGTCCTATTTTTAGGGAAGGTCATGCCAAAATTTTCTTTTGGTATGCTAAGATATCCATTTTCTCTATACCCGCAGTGCGACCATGGTCCGCATGATGAGCGAAGGCGTTGTGGCTAGGTTTTTGAAAGCCGCGACAGCCGAGATGATTAGAAATAACCAAAAGGAGATAAGATGTCCGTGTCGAAGATGCAAGCTGACGAGCCTTATGGACCCTAAAGCCGATATGGTGCGGGACCACCTTCTCATGCGTGGTTTCATGGATGGCTATCGGTGGGAAGGCGACGAAGATGATTATGAATTTGTCCATGGGATTTCAACAAGAAATAAGGAAGGAGGTGATCAGGATGTAGAAGATCTCGGACATGATCAGGATGTAGAAGATCCCGGAGATGATCATGATCACAATGTAGGAGATCCTGGACCTGATGATGAGGAAGATCAAGATGGAGGTCATCATGACGATCATGAAGATGAAGACGATGGACCATCGTCGATGGACTGGGTGCAGGACCCTTATCTTCAAGAGCTGCTTCTCAGCGGACGAGTAACGCAAGAGCCGTCGCCCGAGAGAAAGCCAAGATGGATCAACTCGGAGGTAGACGCGGTTACTCCATTGTATGAAGGATGCAGGCCGGAGGATACCCGCCCGAAAGTAACGCTCATGGCTCGGGAGATGAAGGTAAAGCACAAAATGACCGACACATCCTTCAACGACAACATGTCATTCTCGGCAGGAACGTCTTCCCAAAGGTAACACGTGTCCGACTAGTATCGAGGAGGCCAAGAAAATCGTGTGTCCTCTGGATTTACCGCATGTGAAATACCATGTGTGCTTGAACGATTGCATCATTTATCGGAACGAGCACGCGGAGTGTACCATATGTCCGGAGTGCGGCGTCAGTCGGTACAAGAAGGGGAAGAAAGCTCCTCGGAAGGTGGTGTGGTACTTTCCGATCACTCCTCGTCTGCAGCGGTATTTCGCGGATCCTAAGCAAGCAAAGCTAATGCGCTGGCACACGGAGATGAGGAAGGGAGAAGATGACGCAGATGATCCGAAGAAAAACAAAAAGGACAGGATGTTGAGACACCCTTCGGATGCTAGCCAGTGGAATGCGTTGAACCTCGAGTATCCAGAATTTGGGGACGATCCTAGGAACATAAGGCTGGGCGCGAGCACCGATGGAGTCAATCCGTTTGGCAGCCGAGCAGCACGCATAGCACCTGGCCCGTGTTTGTGTGGATGTACAACCTCCCCCCGGTTGTGCATGAAGAGGAAGTACATTCAAATGAATATGCTAATTGAAGGGCCGAAACAACCAGGGAACGACATCAATCCGTATATGGGGCTTCGAAAGAGGAGCTAGCCACGCTATGGGACGCGCCTGCCAACACGTGGGACGCCGCCGCGGAAGAATATTTCCCTATGAGAGCCGCGTTGCTCACGACGGTGCACGACTTTCTCGGTTACGGATATGTCACGGGGCAGGTGGTCCACGGATTCAGTGCATGCGTCAGGTGCATGGACGACACAACGTACCGCCGCCTAGATAGAGATCCCGGGTCCTCGAAAACGGTGTTCATGGGACATCGAAGGTGGCTTCGCGAGGACGACCCATGGAGGAAACGCAAGGATCTGTTCGATGGTCAAGACGAACCACGAAGACGGCCACGTACGAGAAGAGGCGAGCAAATAGACGAGCTATTAAAAAATTGGAAAGAGTGCCCACCGCCGGGAAAGAAGCGAAAGGCGCCGGAGCCGCTGCTTAAGGTATGGAAGACGAGGTCTGTTTTCTGGGACTTGCCATACTGGAAGATCCTCCGTGTGCCTCATAGCCTTGATGTCATGCACATCACGAAGAACGTGTGCGAGAGTCTGCTTGGTACCCTCCTCAACATGCCAGAGAAGACCAAAGATGGGCCGAAAGCAAGGTACGACTTGCAATCAGTTGGGATCAGGAAGGAGCTTCACGTGGGATGCCCTAATGATGATGATGATGATGATGATGACGATGACGATGATGAGGCGGAGGACACGCAAAGTCGTCTCAAGGGCAAAAAGGCCAAAAAGATCGAATATTACTGCCCCCCCGCGTGCTTCACTCTAGGTCAGAAGGAGATCGAGCAGCTTTTCGATCGTCTCCTAGGAGTAAAACTTCCTTACGGTTACGCGGGGAAGATAAGCAGGTACCTAGACAAAGCGAAGCGAGGTTCAGCGGGATGAAGTCTCACGACTGTCACGTGCTGATGACGCAGATACTTCCGGTTGCAATCCATGGGATCATGGACGCGCACGTCCGTGAAACGCTTTTTGGCCTATGCAACTTTTTCGACGTCATCTCTCGGAAGTCTATTGGCGTGAGGCAACTTAGAAGGCTACAGGAAGAGATCGTGGTGATACTGTGCGAGCTTGAGATGTACTTCCCGCCCACATTCTTCGACGTTATGGTGCATCTGCTGGTACATATCGTGGAGGATATCATCCAACTGGGGCCGATGTTCCTGCACAGCATGATGCCGTTCAAAAGGATGAATGGTGTCATCAAAGGGTACGTTCGCAACAGGGCACGTCCAGACGGAAGCATAGCCAAGGGCTTTCTGACCGAAGAGTGCATCTCCTTCTGCACGAGTTATCTAGAAATCGAGAATCCCGTCGGTCTGCCCGTAAACAGGCACCTCGGGAAGCTCGCTGGATGGGGTCACCGCGAGGGTAGCCGCGAAATGCATGTCGACTTCAAGGGTCGAATCGCCGACTTTTAAAGAGCAAACCTATTCGTGCTACAACACATAGACGTGGTCGATCCTTGGGTGGTAGAGCACAAAACCTTCATCGCCACGACGTACAATGATCAGGGCCAACAGAGGACGAACAGAGATATAATCAAAGAGCACAACTCAACCTTCACGCGGTGGTTCAAGGACAAGATGCTGACGTACCCTATAGACGAGGATTCTTCTGCCGAAGAAAAACTCATATTCGCCTTGTCACAGGACGCCGAACACAACCTGATGACATTTCGTGCGTACGATATCAACGGCTACACATTCTACACCGAGGAAAAGGACATGAAGAGCGATTATCGAACTCCGGGGTAACGATGGAGTCCTACACCGGTGACATCAAGCGAGATACTACGGAAAGATCGAGGAGATCTGGGAGCTGAGCTACGCCGGAGAGAATGTGCCGATGTTCCGTGTCAGGTGGGCCAAGAACGTCGTAAAAGAAGACCGACATTTCACCACCATGGTTATACCCGAAGCCAAATCCAAGACATCGGGCGCAAAGGTCACCGCGAAATATGAGCCATGGGTACTAGCTTCCCAAGTGGACCAATGCTTCTTCATTACCGACCCGCAAAATCCCAGCCGTGTTGTCGTGAGGAGAGGCAAAAGGAGCATCATCGGAATGGATGGAGCCGCCAACGAGCTAGACTTTGACCAGTACGGCGATCCAAAGATGGAAGATGATGACGACGATGATGACGAACCATACACAACAAGAAGAAGCAGGACCACCCTACCTAAAGGCCATCCATTCAAGAGAAGAAGTCTAGGAGTTCCGGGGCTAAATTATTCAACCGCGAGAAAGAAGGGCAAGAAGATTGTGAAAAGATAATTATGTATCATTTTCTTGTATGAATAATGGATGTCATATTGTTAATCTACACATTGTACCGATCAAAATAGACATATAATTTATATTTTTTGGATATTTTCTAGATTCTATAGTATTTTAAATATTCTACATAATTATAATTATTTATGCCTTTTATTTTGGTGTATTATGCTATTTATTATAGTGTTAAATCAATTTAATAAAAAAGTGAAAAAAATTGGGGCCGCCAGGGTTCGAACCTGGCGGCCAGGGTAAACCAAACAGGGGGAGCTAGCCATTACGGTACAGTGCGATTCTTGTCAACTGTAGGTGCCGCGCTCGTTTTGACCTAAACCTAAAGAGGCAGTGGCGCACCCCTAGAGGTGCGCCATTGCTAAGCCTCATAGTGGCGCACCCCTAGACGTGCGCTATTGCTAAGGGGAGTCGAGGACTTAGAAAAATCCCCTTCTCTTCCCCGTCCCGACCAAATCCCTCCTCTTCTTCCTCGCGATCGCGCCCTCCTATCCGCCGGCCACCATCCCTCGATCCGCCTCGCGTGCCACCCCTCCCCGAGCGACGCCACCTCCCACCGGCGGCCGCCACCCCCTCCCTGAGCGGCTGCCCCTCTCACGCGAGCGACCATAGACCCCGGCGGCCAGATCCCCTCGACCTCGATCCCCCTCCTCCCACCGGTGCGTGGCCTCTCCCCCTCGATTTAACGCCGGTGACCGCCTCTCCCACCTCGTTTACGACCTCGTCCTCGACCTCGCCGTGGAGGAGCAACACCTCATCTGCGACCTCGTCCCCGACCTCGCCGCGGAGGAGCAGCACGCCACACGCGCGTCGTGGAGCAGCAGCTGAGCCGCGCCGCCCTCGACCTTTGACGCCGCCGCCCTCGACCGCTGATGCCGCCGCCGCATCCTTCCAAGGTAGGTTTCTTGCTGCGGCTGCTCCCCCTCCTCTGCTGCTAGATGTAGTTTCTTTCTGAGTGATTTGGGGGCGAGAGAGGGGGAGACGCGAGGTGGAGAAGGAACAAGTAGGGGATGCAGGAGAAGGTGGCCTGTGATGCATGCGAGTTTGATCAATCAAGTAGGGGATGCAGAATAAGCTTGTACATTGTGGGCTTGTGGCATGTGCAAAGCAAATGCAAATGCAAATGTTTTAGAGGACCTTTTGATTCATGTCATGTTGGCTGTTCGCTTTAAGTTAATATATGCTCTTTCAGGTTTCATGTAATTCTAGGAATATGTTGTTGCATGAATGTTTGCATTCTATATTTTGGAAATCATGGGTTTTCAAACAATCTGCATAGCTTCTTTTTTTAGAGGTGAGGTGCTGCTAGGTGCATGTGCTAGGTAACTCTTTTATTTTTAGAGTTCAAAGCTTACTGGTGCTTGCTAGGTGTTGCTGCTGCTACTAGGTGCTTGCTAGGTGTTGCTGCTGCTACTAGGTGCTTGCTAGTTGCTTCCTGGTGCTTGCTAGGTGTTGCTGCTGCTGGTGCTTGCTAGTGCTTCCTGGTGCTTGCTGCTGCTGCTAGGTTGTTAGGTTGCTGTTAGTTGCTAGGTTGTTAGTTGCTAGGTTGATTGCTGCTGCTACCTAGTTGCTCCTCAATGCTGCTGCTACCTAGTTGCTCCTCAATGCTGCTGCTACCTAGTTGCTCCTCAGTAGCTTAGGTTCATCCACTGTGCTATGTGCTTGCTTGTAGCTGCTGCTATGTGCTCGCTAGGTTTAGGAAATTTAGGTTTAGGTGGCAGTAGCTTATAGCTTGCTTGCTGCTGCTATGTGCTTACAATTTAAAGCAGTTAGTTTTTTTTAGCTTACTGGATGAAAGCTTGATGTTCTTGCTGCATATGTGTATCATTTAGTTCATTGAGCCCATCCTAGCTATAGCTTGCTGCTGCCCTTACATGTTTATTCAACACAACTGTACTTAAAACTGTTTCTAGTTTTCTAGCACACTAATTAGGGGAAGCAATAAATATTGGACTTGGTTATTTTGTTCTAGCTATGTGAAAATGGTGTGTGAAATGGTCTGGTCCTAGCTATTTAATTTTTTTTGAGAAAAGTCTGGTCCTAGCTAGCTATGGCAGAGCATGGTCTGGTCCTAGTATTCTGCATACCAGGACACCTAAAATTTCCATTAAAATAAAGAGAACACCAAGTTAAAAACAATTTGAGATTTTTAAACCTGGGTACCTTACTCTATCGAAAGCATACAAGTGTCTTGACTTTTGTTGTGTAATGCACATTTATTTTGTTGCAAATGTTCAGTTTCGTCAGATAAACCTACTGTTTTAGATGCTTGCCCTTGCAGTAGTTTTTTGCTTGCTTGCATGATGATGCTGTTTAGGTGCTGCTGTCGTTAGGTTGTTGTTCTGGTTCCTAGATGTTGCTTAGGTGCTGCTGCTGTTAGGTTGTTGCTTAGGTGCTGCTGCTGTTAGATGTTGCTTAGGTGCTGCTGCTGTTAGGTTGTTGCTTAGGTGCTGCTGCTGTTAGATGTTGCTTTGGTGCTGCTGCTGCTGTTAGGTTCACAATTGCTGCTGCTGCTTAGGAGCAGTAGTGTTGTTGCTTAAAATTGATTTAGTAACTCACAAGTGAAATCTGAACACCTTGAACTGCAAGCCTGCTGCTTACTAACTCACAATTGCATGCTATTAAGAGCATTGTTACATGTAAAGTACACTTTAAGCAATAAAAGTCCATTCAGATATTGTTAATGTTATTCACCATCAGGTTAATGTTATTCAGATATACTGTATCACGTTAATGTTGTTTAAAAGACATTTCTGAGTTTTCATCTGTTTACTTCTTGTTGGAGATACTGTGCAAGATATTTAGTTGGTACTTCAGCGAAATTTCTTTTATTTATTTACGACTTCCAGTAACCTTCATAGCTTCTTTGTTTAGGTGCTCCAGTGGCTGCAACCTCGTCGGCACCCTTCATCGACTTGGAGCCGGGACTCTGCTCAAGCGTCGTCGTCTTTTCCCGGAGCGTCGTCGTCTTCTTCCCGGTGCCGGACCTACTCAATTGTTATTGCTGCTGCTGGTAATTGCTTCAGGCCTTCTACTTGCGCTGCTATAGCTTGCTGCTGCTAGCTTGCTGCTAGCTGCTGCTAGCTTGCTGCTAGCTTGGTGCTGCTGCTAGCTTGGTGCTACTGCTGCTAGCTTGCTTGCTGCTGCTAGCTTGCTGCTAGCTAGCTTGGTGCTGCTGCTAGCTTGGTGCTACTGCTAGCTTGCTGCTGCTACTAGCTAGCTTGCTGCTGCTACTAGGTGTTGTTGGATGGTGGTACTGGCTGCTCAGCTGGTCGATATGTGCTATGGTGCTCAATTAGTGTACGTGTGATATGGTGCTCAGCTGGATTTTTTGGTGTATATGTGCCATGGTGCTCAGCTGGTGGATTGTTTTGCATGTGTATATGGTATCATATTCTTGTGCAGGGATCGACTGAGTTGCCCATTATCGCCGAAATGTTGATTCATTTCCGTTTCGGCGAAAATGGGGCACTCATATGTACAAAAATTAGCATAGGTCATGCCCAATTTTTCCGTGAAATCTTGCGCTAACTTTATGCATTATTTCCTACTTAGTTCGAACATGGCCGACAACGATGAGGCCGGCGGCAGCGGCAGCAAGCCATTCTGGATGCTAACCGATGAAATGGAGGTGATGGAGTCACAACCTCGCCGCGACGACGGCGAGGATGATGGCACCGATCCAGAGTACCGAGCGGACGATGCCGCCGACGATGACACCACTGATGGTGCCGGCGAGGATGACCACACCACGGATGGTGCCGGCGAGGATGACACCGGCAAACCGAAGAAGCTACGGAGGGAGCGTCGCCCAAATGTGCTCAGCACCGTGAAGCAGGCATTCACCGAAGTGAACGCCAGTGGGCAACCAACGGTGCCCCCCTGAGTTAGTCAAAGGGTACTCGGCCCAACTCGGGTGCATCCTCCGGAGCACGGTCTCGATCAACACCGAGAACTCAGGCATCCTGACCGAGCGAATTTGCGCACCCTCCTCTTCAAGAAGCTGCACGAACGATATGAGTTCCCGGTGGACTGCTCAGAAAAGCGTCTCATGTGGAACAAAGTGCACAATGCCGCCCTCACGAAGATGAGCACCGCCCTCGCTAGTTGGAGGAACCGAGTGAAGAAAATGATTAATAGTGGTGAGAGTTACGAGAAGATCAAGGAGTCAAATCCCTCGATCACCGAGCAAGACTACGCTGATTTCAAGATCAAGTGCGAGAGCGAGTCAACATCGGATTCTAGTCAGTGGGGGAAGGACATGCGAAAACTGAACTTAGGCACCCACAAACTTGGTCCTGGCGGTTTTAGGGTGGCGCAACCGAAATGGGACGCCGCGGATGAGGAGCGTGTGAAGAACGGCCTCGAGCCCCTCTTCCCGCAATACAAAAACAAGCAAACCAGGAACATTCTCCTGGCCCGGTACCGTATTGACCCGAAAACAAAGGAGCTCACCACCACTCCGGATGTGAAGCAGTTTGAGGCTCTTCTGGTAAGGAATGCACCCGCTTAATTAGCTCCTTTATGGTTGCATTCTTATTGATGAATCCAAATTTCTAAATGGTTCATGCATGTTCCTCCCGTAGGCTAAGGAGGTTGTCTGCGGAAAGTGAAAAGGAAGCTAGTAGCGGTGTGGGGTCCACGAGCTCCTCGCGAGTGTGCCCCTTGGGACAACCCTTTAAATAGGGCGTTGAATGCCCACAAGAAGAGGGATCCATTGAGTAAGCCGACGTCGGCTGGTCGTGTGGTCGGCGAAGGATGCTCTATGAAATGGTCAGAATACTATAAGTCGGGGGAAAAGGAGAAAAAGGCCACCATCGATGAGAAGGAGGTCGCACATCTCAAGGCACAAGTTGCGCAGATCCCAACATTGGTCCAGGAGCAAGTGCGGCAACAAGTGCAACATATCGTGGAGACCCAACAGAGGACGCAACGACAGCAAGTGGAGGACCAAGTGGGCACGACGCTTAGCTCCATCATCCCTACCTTGGTTGCCGGTCTGGACGCGTGGTATAGGGGAGGATAAAAGGGGCCTCCCCGGTTCCCGGCTCACGGGCAGCAACTCCCACAACGTGGAGCCATCAGTGAGTCCGCAGGCGGCAACAATGGTGTCTCCGGCGGCGCCAACATTGGTGGCTCCCGCGGCGCCAACCTTGGTGTCTCCCGCGGCGCCATTACCTCAGCTCAATGCACCCGTCGCTGCGGATAATACTCCGCCCGGCACCGCGCCAATAAGCGGCCACTCCATCAGTGCACGCCCGCCGCCGGCGGTGCCTCGACCTTAGCCGAGATGGACGCCATCACGGTAACCAACCCTCGTCTCCGATGACTTCCATATCCTTGCCTTTGACTATGCTAGCCATCCCTAACGCCCTACATGTTTTCCGCAGGGTGCCGCCGCCGACGTCCCATGCACTCTCCTGCATTTTGTGAACGGCGAGTTGATCGGTGTTGCCAAGGCCAAAATCGTTCAACCGAGCAACCACCAGTTACACGGTGTACCCATGGCACCCGACGTGTATAGGATTCAACTGGTTCGGGTGCTTAGTGGCTACGACGACGTGGTACCTCCCTTTCAACCCCATGGTGCCGACGAAGATGAGGTCCTTACCCTCCACCAATGCTTCAATTGGTCCATGGTTTGGCCAAAGAGCCAGATTCGTTTGGGGGCGAGCGACACCACCCCACGGACAACACCCCAAGCCGTGCCGGCGCCAAGCCATGGCAAGACCACCCCAACGGTGCCGCCATCAGCCGACGAGGACATGCATATGGCACAGGATCCGAACGATGGTCCGGACGAGGACAGTACGTTCGCCAACCTGGAGTTCCACTTCGATTTTGGGGCGGACTACGATCTCGTAGCCAACCCTCTCAAGCTGCCGCCGAGGGGAAAACCTATTGCAACAAGCGGCGCCTATTCTCGTTCTCGGAGACGCCTCCGACTGCCGACTTCACCGAGATTCAGCAGATAGCCGAGGTGAGAAGTGTTATCAGTCCTAACACACTGAAGAAGGCTTGCGAAGAGGAGAATGCAGTCCCAGTAAATACGAAGCCGAAGAGACGGAAAAGAAAGAAGAAGGACAACAAGTCTGCCAGCCAGCCGGCACCTATCCGTGCTCAGGACGGGCCACCAGTGCCCAAGAATACCGAGTCGAGGGTGCGTGTGTCGGGTGAGCGGATGCTAATTCAAAGATTGTACGATGCTGCACCCGGTCCTATGCGATCTCTGGTTGACAGTATTCAGTTTATGGAGGAGCGGCGTATCAGGGAGAAAGATCATGGATACCCAGTGTATGTTGCCAAGGTGCCCTCGGGCCATGGCTTTGTCGATAGTGGCTTCGCGGAGAAGATCTTCCTGCGGTATGATGGCATCTTCGCCATGCTGAACAGTTATCCGCTGCACTACACCTTCATTCGCCTATACTCGCTCAGCAAGGCGATGCAGATCATTAGACACAACATCCCGAACATCGCGATAGCCGACCCCTTCTACATGCGCGCCATCCACTTGGCCACCGCCGGAGACTGGGCAGTCGCGAGTGGATACCTCAAAGAATTCTTTCTAGCGAACCAGAAGAAGTGTAACCTCCTCCTGCCTGTATTTCCTGAGTAAGTCACCCCTCACTGTACCAGTCTTAACTCGTGATTTTTTTAGATTTCAATCGTCATGTTCTTAAACATTATGTGTTCTACGCAGAGACAAAACCTGCACACTCATCTCCATAACCCCGAAAGATTCCGTGGCCACATACCTCGATGCGGACGGTAAGTCAACCACGGACTACACGAATGTCAAGGCCGTACTTGATGTTGCTCTCAATGGCTACGTCAAAGCGAAAGGCCACATGCAGAGGCAAAATGTTAGGTACGAGAAGCATGTGTTCAAGCACCAAACAAAGTTTCCCTGCATCAAGAAGCCACCTTCTAGTAACAAGGATGCCTACTACACCCTCTATCACATGGATAAGTTCATACAGGACCAGCAGCAGCTTACGCTACCTGAGCATCTCAGAGACTGGGCCAACAAATTGTCGCGGGTCCCTGACGACGGCATCAAGCAAGAGTTCTTTCGCATCCAAGTAGAGTTTTGTGAAATCATCTTTCAAGATGTCATTAGAAGCGCGGGGGAGTTCTATGCCGGCTATCAGCCGTCGAACAGTGACATAGACACAATGCTCCAAATGCAGGGTGACGACTACCGCTCATGGATGTGCTTGAAGAAAGGAGGCGGTTTTATCCACGCTCCTAAGTCCCTTTAGCCGAGTCTTGATGTGCGAGCCTAGTTATGTAGTTGTGAACTAAAGACGAGCTTCTGTTGTAATAAACTTTATCCAGCACTTTACTTGCATGTCTGTTTAATACTAGTTCGGCTATATTTGTGAACTTATATATATGGCTTTGTCGTTTTCCGCACTTGATTTGGTCGTTAATTTTGTTTGCATATGCCGATGGTTAGAATGGTTGGTCACTTGTACACTCGGGGGTGGAGCAAGCGAGCCTGGTGTGATGGCACAAATATCCATGTCTTGTGCATCCTACCTGGCCTCGCTTACTCCATCCCTGAATGTTAAAATTTGTTTTGACCAACAATGTATGAGGCCCTCGTCATTCCATTTGCTTTGGTTTTTCAGAATGCCGATGATCAGAATGGTTGGTCACCTTACACTCCGTGAAGGCATCAGCGAGCCTGGTGTGATGGCACAAATATCAATCTCTTGTGCATCCTACCTGGTCTCGCTGACTCCTTCACGGAATGTTAATATTTGTTTTGACCAACAATGTATGAGGCATATGTTATTTAGTTGATACAACTTGGCTCTTTCTTCCATTTTAGTGCCGATGATTAGAATGTTCGGTCAACTGTACACTCCGGGGTGTCGCTAGTGAGCCTGGTGTGATGGCACAAATATCAATCTCTTGTGCATCCTACCTGGCCTCACTAACGCCATCCCGGGATGTTCATATTTGTTTCGACCAACAATGTATGAGGCATTCCATTTAGTTCATACTAGCTACTTTGTCTCTTATTTGAGTTGGCACTTCTTAATTGCATTGGCCGATGATTAAATTTTGTGGTCACTACACTTGGGGGGTGTTAGTGAGCTCGGTGCGATGACACAAATATCAATCTCTTGTGCATCCTACTTGGTCTCGCTAACACCTTCCCTAAATGTTAATATTTGTTCCGACCAACAATGTATGAGGCCCTTGTCATTCCATTTGCTTTGGTATCTCAAAATGCCGATGATTAGAATGTTTGGTCACCTATACACTTGGGGGAGGGGTCAGTGAACCTGGTGCGATGACACAAGTATCAATCTCTTGTGCATCCTACTTGGTTTCGCTGACCCCTTCCCTAAATGTTAATATTTGTTCCGACCAACAATGTATGAGGCATGCCTTTTAGTTCATACTACTTGGATCGTTTTTGAGTTTGCTCTTATTCGTTGCAAACATCTATGAGCGTGCACTAATGTTTCTTTGGCTTGTTCATATATGTGCGGATATGACGTGGTATGTCGTGTACAAGGGCAAGGTTCCCGGAGTCTACAACGACTGGGAGGAGTGTCGGAGACAGGTTCACCGTTTTAGTGGTAACAGCTACAAAGGGTACACCACTAGAGCGGAGGCCGAAGACAGATACGCACGCTATGTGGCGGGAGAGAGGACGGAGCGGAGGAGGAACCGGATGAAGACCACTTTCATCGGGATGGTGCTAGTAGTGACTCTAGCTCTCTTCTATGTGATGGTAGTTTAGATGATCGACCTTGTGTAACCACTATCTCATTTGTGAATTTGTAACTCCGTAACTTGCATTGTAACCTCGTAACTTCTCTAATGTGAAATCTTGTGAATCATGTGGGGCTAATGTGAAGAACTATGTATGGATAAGCTGTGCTGTTGTTTATATGGTGTTATATATCCTGTATTGTGCTATTGTACTGTGATATACAACCTGTATAAATACCTGCCAGGATACAAAAAAAAATTCGAAATTGTAGCAGTGGCGCACTGGAGGCCCATCTGTGGCGCACGTCCACTAAGTAGCAGTGGCGCACTGCTTCGGATCCAGTGGCGCACCGCCCGTGATCCCCTCCGAGACTAGCAGTGGCGCACCAGGAACCACAGTAGTGGCGCACGTCCTGGAGACAGCAGTGGCGCACGTCCACATGCAGCAGTGGCGCACCACCTCGCTGAAACAGGGGCGCACGCAAAACGGTAGCAGTGGCGCACCTCGTCTACACAGTGGTGGCGCACTGCCACTGACCAACAGTGGCGCACCACTTTGGAGTAATAGTGGCGCATCGCTGGACATGTCAATGGCGCACCACGCAGAGGCGCCACTCGTTATCCGTGCTAGTAGTGGCGCACTCCTAGTGCGCCACTACTAGGAGTTAGCAGTGGCGTGATAGCAGTGGCGCACCACTGGTGCGCCACTGAAGGCTATATGTGGTGCGCCACTGATTGCCCTTTTCCTAGTACAAGACTGGAAGTGGTTCGGATATTTGTGTTGATTACATTACGCACCATACTTAATGCAATTGTCTGTTGTTTGCAACTTAATACTGGAAGGGGTTCGGATGATAACCTGAAGGTGGACTTTTTAGGCATAGATGCATGCTGGATAGCGGTCTATGTACTTTGTCGTAATGCCCCGATTAAATCTCATAGTACTCATCATGATATATGTATGTGCATTGTTATGCCTTCTTTATTTGTCAATTGCCCAACTGTAATTTGTTCACCCAACATGCTATTTATCTTATGGGAGAGACACCACTAGTGAACTGTGCACCCCGGTCCATTCTTTACATCTGAAATACAATCTACTGCAATTGTTCTTTACTGTTCTTTGCAAACAACCATCATCATCCACACTATACGTTTAATCCTTTGTTTACAGCAAGCCGGTGAGATTGACAACCTCACTGTTACGTTGGGGCAAAGTACTTTGATTGTGTTGTGCAGGTTCCACGTTGGCGCCGGAATCCCTGGTGTTGCACCGCACTACACTCCGCCCCCAACAACCTTCACGTGTTCCTTGACTCCTACTGGTTCGATAACCTTGGTTTCTTACTGAGGGAAAACTTGCTGCTGTACGCATCACACCTTCCTCTTGGGGTTCCCAACGGACGTGTGTCTCACGCGCCATCATCTATGCATAGATTGGTTGCACGAGTAGAACACAATTGTTTTGTGGGCGTTGATGCTTTGTTGTCTTTAGTTTGAGTACTTTGCATCTTTGTGGCATAGTGGGATGAAGCGGCTCGGGATAACTTTACATGATCGCGTTCATGAGATTTGCTCCACGCTCGACATGCAACTTGTATTGCTTAAGTGGCTTTACGAGTGTCTGTCTCTCCTACTATAGTGAAGATTCAATTTACTCTTCTGTTGACAACACTAGTATCACCGTTGTGGTTCATGTTCTTAGGTAGATTGGATCTTACTCGAAAACCCTAAACCACGTAAAATATGCAAACCAAATTAGAGACGTCTAACTTGTTTTTTGCAGGGTTTGGTGATGTGATATGGCCATAATGTGATGATGAATATGTATGAGATGATCATTATTGTATTGTGGCAACCGGCAGAAGCCTTATGGTTGTCTTTAAATTTCATGTTGAGTAGTATTTCAAAGAAGTTGTAATAGTTGCTACATGGGAGAACAATCATGAAGACGGCGCCATTGACCTTGACGCTACGCCGACAATGATGGAGATCATGCCCGTTGATGATGGAGATCATGTCCGTGCTTTGGAGATGAAGATCAAAGGCGCAAAGACAAAGGGGCCATATCATATCACATATGAATTGCATGTGATGTTAATCCTTTTATGCATCTTATTTTGCTTAGATTGCGACGGTAGCATTATAAGATGATCCCTCTCACTAAAATATCAAGATAATAAAATGTTCATCCTTAGTAGCTGTTATCACCAGATTTTAGACTAATCCAGAGGTGGGCCGGGCTTGGAAGATTACCTGTGGAAGAATTCTAAGGCGGCCTGGCACGAAGGGTCTTGGGCTGAATTGCCCGTGTATCTTTATTTAGTAGTTTATTATAAGAGATAGAATCTTAGTCGTGCACGGTTTAGTGCACGCCCTCGTTAGAAAGTCCCCTGGACTATAAATATGTACCTAGGGTTTATGGAATAAACAACAACTCACGTTCAACCCCAAAAACAAACCAATCTCGGCGCATCGCCAACTCCTTCGTCTCGAGGGTTTCTATCAGGTAAGCGACATGCTGCCTAGATCGCATCTTGCGATCTAGGCAGCACAAGCTCCACGTTGTTCATGCGTTGCTCGTATCGAAGCGCTTTTGATGGCGAGCAACGTAGTTATCATTAGATGTGTTAGGGTTAGCATTGTTCTTCGTTTAAGCATGCTTACGTAGTGCAACCTTTGCATATCTAGCCGTCCTCACGCCTATCTCAGGTGTGGGGGCGGCACCCGCTTGATCATTATTTAGTAGATCTGATCCGTTACGATTGTTCCTTGTTCTACAAGGATTAGTTTAATATCCGCAATAGTTTGGCCTTACAAAGGGGGGAGGATCCTGTGGCACGTAGGGTGGCGTTCGCAAGTCCTAAACGGGATGTTCCTAGGATCAACTTCATGTTGGTTTTTTGGCCTTGTTTAGGATCGGCTTACGGGCACCGTGCGTGGCCATCTGGCCCAACCTGGAGTAGGATGATCCGGTTATGCGGTGAAAACCCTAAATCGTCGTAGATCTCATTAGCTTCATCTTGATCAAGCGGGACCACCAAGTATTCGTGCACCCCGTACGGATCATGGGTGGATCGGCTCTTTGAGCCGATTCACGGGATAACCCGAGAGCCGATCGAGGCTCGTATTTAACGTTTACATGTATGCCCCGCAGGGAAACTAAGCGAGGCAACCTCATCACCTTCCCGACCGGGTATAGGTCAGGTGGCACGCCCTTGCGCTTCGCAACGCCGCGTGTGACCGAGAAGAGCATTGCGGGCCGTCGCTCGGAGGGGTCTCGGCCAGCCGCAGCTCTAGGCTCCCCCGGCTCTACGGTGTTGACAAGGCCGCTGCCCGCCGGTGGGTTTTGGCGGTCAACACATTCGGCACGCCCGGTGGGACAATCGTCTACATCAACCACATCGCCATCTACATCTGAGATGGCGGACGGCACGCCGGTCACCTACGAGGATCCGCTCGACGACCTCAAGAAGCAATACAACGAGATCAAGGCTACCCTCGAAGCCGACCTCATCGGCTCTTTTCGGAGAACCCGTTCGGTGGCATCGGATGGAAGGGGTTCTCACCGGAAGGTGCACTCGATGGGGTAGACCTCTCTTCCCCGTCGGAGGAACGCACCGGGGTGCTGCGGCGGGAGATCAACTACACGGTGGCTCACTCGCTACACCGCCACTGCGAGAACTTGGTCAACGTGCTTGGAGCGTGTCGCTCGCGCGTGATCCGAGGAGATCATGAGCCACCAGTACTCGCCGTCAGGACCAGCTCTCGGGACTCATCAAGGAGAGTTGCCTTTCCAGTCCCGTCCACCGCTGCCGTTTGCGTTGGCAGCACCTGCTGAAGTGCCGACTACACCGGCATTCCTCGTCTACAGAATTGGTGGCGACCCCAGTGACTACCAGTTCTTAATGGAGGCGCCTAAGGAGATCCCTCATGGATACGCATGCATGTATGTGCCGGATTGTGGTGACTGGGCACTCACGAACCAGGCCACAACATCGGGGACTCCGGCGAAGACAGGAGGAACGTCGGCGACAGAGCAGACGTGGCTAACTAAATACGCCACACCGACGAAACTCCCGAGCCCAGCTCTGCACGCTGGCTCGGAGCTGGAAAAGCAAACGTGGCAGGCCAAGTACGCCACCCCGGCGAATCTTCGAGTGCAACTCCTACGGCCGGCACAGCGGATCAGATCGGTACTATGCCGAGAGACCAGTTCGGCATGATGCCGAAAAGAAGGGCGATCGGCTATTCCAAGCCGTACCACCGACGATTACGAGATGATCCCGCTGCCACCAAAATATCGGCTCCCCGACTTCTCCAAATTCGGTGGATCGGATGGCTCCAGCTCCATCGAGCACGTCGGCCGATATTTGGCTCAACTAGGACCGGCTTCGGTGTCGGATCAGCTACGCGTGAGGCTCTTTTCACGGTCCCTCACGGGATCGGCTTTTGGATGGTACACCTCTCTACCAGCGAACTCCATCCGAGTCTTGGAAGCAATTGGAAGAACGAGTTCCATATGCAATACCATTCGAAGCTTCCGAGTCGGCATTGCCGATCTAGCACAACTACGTCGAAGCGCGGGGAAACGGTGACGAGAATACATCCAGCGCTTCGGGAATCTTAGGAACCGATGTTATTCGGTTCGTATAAGCGAAAAGGAAGCGATCGAGTTGGCGATAGCAGGCCTTGCAACACAGCTCAAGGACATGGCCTCCCAAGCAGATTATCCCTCGGCCGGCGCACATGGTTCGAAACTATCGGCATATGAACAGCGCCACCCCGACCTGTACCAAGACAAGTTCAAGCGTGCGGTAGTCATGGTCGATACGGAGGAGGATGAAGTGCACGCGGGAGGCCAAGAGATAGCGGTGGCTGAGTGGACTCGGGGAGGAACCCCGTGGCCTGCAAATGGGTAAAGCCACCGGGGCCGCCCGGGGGATTTGATTTTGACGTGACCAAGACTGAACAAATCTTCGACCTCCTGCTCAAGGAGAAACGAGTTGACGGTTCCTGAAGGTCTCAAGTTCCCCACGGCGAAAGAGCTAAACGGAAAGCCGTACTTGCAAATTCCACAACTCGCTTTCCCATGCCACCAACGACTGCCGGGTGTGGCGTCGGCACATCCAAGCGGCGATAGAGAAGGGGCGGCTAATTTTCAACCAGTACGCCATGAAGGTCGACACCCAACCCTTCCCCGCCGTTAACATGGTAGAAATCACCTACCCCGAAGGTTGCCGGCCAGGTCCCTCGTTCGGCATCAACATGGTAGGACCCGGAAACCACTCGGCAAAGATGGAGATGAGGGCAGCTGCTCTCACAGCAAGGATACGAGAAGAGGCCGCTCCACGCGATCGGCTCCGTCATGATGGCAAGCGCTATGTCACGGAGGGAGAGGTGAAGAATATAAGATATCAGCGACCCCTCTCCGATCACCTCCTCAACAAATATGTTAGTCGGTATGGTCAACGCCGGCGACCCAATTACGGTGATAGAGAAGATCGTTTGGCTAGAGAAGCCGAGAAGATATCGTCGGCGAGGATCACGATGAGGAGGAGCACGAGCGCTATGCCACGGAAGCATCAAGGGAGCAAGACGACAACGCCAGGCATTGGGACTGCCCCTTCTTCAGACACGGCTGGGATTCAGGAATGAGCCGATTGCCCACAATCGGCAATTGCCCAGAATGCAATCAGAAAAAGAAGGAGGCAGCCAACGTGTCTGTGTTCGAGCGCTTAGGGCCTCTCCCGCCACAAAGCAAACGCGCTGAGTCACCTCGTTGGGCAGATCTTGAAGATTCAGAAGACGAGGGAGAAGTGGAAGAAGACAGGTACCACCGGCCAAGGTGGTGCCACGACGGACTCAGCCGTTCCCGGAAGCGCAGGGTTCGGCGATTGCGCGGCCCGGAGGAAGCCGAAAGGTTGTACCTGCATACGCTAAGAAAGGCACGGCCTGATGCGGCTGCAAAGGTTCAGCGAACCCTGGATGAAGAGGGTCGTCCACGGAAAATGGAGTGGCGCCCTAAACGGAGGAAAGCCGATGATGAGACATCGGCTGGCACAAACATGGTACTCGTCTTGCCGACGGAGCGTAGCGCTCCACGACTCTACGGAGCACACAAGGTGGACGACGGCGGGCGCATCAAGTCGGAGGTTGGGTTGGTTTCATCCAGCCGACCAAGTAGCAAGATCAAACCAATGGGCAAACCAGGAGAGGCTGATCCTTGTGATCGGCCCCAAAAAATTTACGAAGGGAACTTACAAAACCTTCAACGAACAAGCAACGTGGAGGCCGATTCCAGCAATCGGCCAAAATTATCCTCACCTACCTTTCTACCCGGGTTCAACATGTTATCCAACGAGCCGATACCATCAATTTTCTTGACAGAATCGGCTCGGGGGGGCACCCAGGTATATGAAAATGCGAGGATATGCAACAGAAGCATCTCATCTTTTGTTGATGGGTATTGGAATATGGGGGCCGATGTACAGGTCGGCCGTAAAAAAAAAAAAATGAAAATTCGAAAATTTTCGAACACAGCCGATGCAGCAGGCATCGACTTAAGGACATGAAAGCCGATGCATGGCCATCGACTCAAGGGAGATTTCTTCAAGGACAATGTCAGGAGCAGCATGGGCGCGCGGATCGGATCAATGATCGGATCAATGTCGGGGAGCCTATCGGCCGGCAGAGCGAAGAAACTGGGGGGCAGCTCACCTTGAGGGCTCTCCGTTTTTGGGAAGCCGATGTATATTTAAATCGGCTAGCTCGGCATAAGGAGCTCCCTCAGACATGATCGAGCCTAGGTCCATACAGCTCTGCTTTACCTTGGCTGAGACTCGGGGGGCAACAAGCCTGGAAGATGCCCTGTTTTTGAGAGCCGATTAGGGTCACCTCGGCTGCGGCTGCATCATGGTCGTCTCAGGCAGGAACTGGGAAGGAAAAGCCGACGCCTAGTACAGGGCTTGGACTGTGCTGTTGCTTGCAAGAAAGGAAAGAAGTCCGACGCGTTGCTATCGGTCTTAGCATGGCAAACGGAGGGAATGAAATTGGAGCGATTAAAGGATAAATGGAAAGAACAATTTCATTAATTCCAAGGAGCGGCTTTACAAGAAAGAGCCGATGGCTCTCAAAAGAGGGATCCGGTGCCTAGTGCACTGCTACTACTAGTCCTATACTACTAGTCGTCGCTGTCCTCGTCATCGCCGCCGTCGACGTCGTCGGCGCTGCTCCCGAGGGAGCTCTTCGTCGCTGCTGCCCCAGCCCTTGGCCGGAGCCTCTTCCTCCTCGTCATCATCATCATCCTCGCTGTCCGCCCGGGAGCGGAAGCGCTTGGTCGGCGGGTACCCGATGGAGGAGGAGGAGTCATCCTCCTCCTCTTCCTCTTCGTCATCATCCTCGTCCTCGCTGTCCGCCCACATGCGGGGGCGCTTCTTCGGCGGGAGCTGGGCGGAAGGAGAGGCTTTGGCCTTCGCTGCTTCTCCTTCTTTTTCCTCCTTGTCGGAGGAGAAGGGATTCACTGCGGGGTGGAGGCTGTCCTCGGTCTTCTTCTTCGGCGAAGATTGGGGGAAGAGTTTTGAGAAGGAAGAGGAAGAGGAAGACATTGCTACAGGAGGAGAGGGTTTTTTGGTGCCGATAGCTGGGATGGAATAGAGGATATGAGAGAGAGCTAACCGATCGGCGCGGTTAAATAATGATAAATCTGGTGAAGGATTAATGCCATTACAACTTCCAAGGGATCGATGCTAAAGCTGTCAGGATTTTTAGAGAAGCTGAGAAGACAGGGCATAATGATGACGGATGTTGTAACGGCTCTGCTCTGCTACGACATGACCCTTCGAAGGGAAAGCATAATGATTTTGGAAATGTTATTTCCAAAACCGAGGGGAGCATGTGTTATCACCAGATTTTAGACGAATCCGAGAGGTGGGCCGGGCTTGGAAGATTACCTGTGGAAGAATTCTAAGGCGGCCTGGCACGAAGGGTCTTGGGCTGAATTGCCCGTGTATCTTTATTTAGTAGTTTATTATAAGAGATAGAATCTTAGTCGTGCACGGTTTAGTGCACGCCCTCATTAGAAAGTCCCCTGGACTATAAATATGTACCTAGGGTTTATGGAATAAACAACAACTCACGTTCAACCCCAAAAACAAACCAATCTCGGCGCATCGCCAACTCCTTCGTCTCGAGGGTTTCTATCGGGTAAGCGACATGCTGCCTAGATCGCATCTTGCGATCTAGGCAGCACAAGCCCACGTTGTTCATGCGTTGCTCGTACTGAAGCGCTTTTGATGGCGAGCAACGTAGTTATCATTAGATGTGTTAGGGTTAGCATTGTTCTTCGTTTAAGCATGCTTACGTAGTGCAACCTTTGCATATCTAGCCGTCCTCACGCCTATCTCAGGTGTGGGGGCGGCACCCCGCTTGATCATTATTTAGTAGATCTGATCCGTTACGATTGTTCCTTGTTCTACAAGGATTAGTTTAATATCTGCAATAGTTTGGCCTTACAAAGGGGGGAGGATCCTGTGGCACGTAGGGTGGCGTTCGCAAGTCCTAAACGGGATGTTCCTAGGATCAACTTCATGTTGGTTTTTTGGCCTTGTTTAGGATCGGCTTACGGGCACCGTGCGTGGCCATCTGGCCCAACCTGGAGTAGGATGATCCGGTTATGCGGTGAAAACCCTAAATCGTCGTAGATCTCATTAGCTTCATCTTGATCAAGCAGGACCACCAAGTATTCGTGCACCCCGTACGGATCATGGGTGGATCGGCTCTTTGAGCCGATTCACGGGATAACCTCGAGAGCCGATCGAGGCTCGTATTTAACGTTTACATGTATGCCCTGCAGGAAACTAAGCGAGGCAACCTCATCACCTTCACGACCAGGTATAGGTCAGGTGGCACGCCCTTGCACTTCGCAGCGCCGCGTGTGACCAGAAGAGCATTGCGGGCCGTCGCTCGGAGGGGTCTCAGCCAGCCGCAGCTCTAGGCTCCCCCCGGCTCTACAGTGTTGACAAGGCCGCTGCCCGCCGGTGGGTTTTGGCAGTCAACAGTAGCACCGTTGCCAAGACTTGTTGTTTCGAAGCATCTCGTGATGATCGGGTGTGACAGATTCAACATGTGCATACAACGGGTGCAAGCCAGATTTGCACACGCGGATACTAAGGTTGCCTTGACGAGACTAGCATGTACATACATGGTCTCGGAACACGGGATACCGAAAGGTAGAGCATGAATCATATGATTGATATGATGAACACTTTGAGTGTTTGCCATTGAAATTACATCTCGTCTCGTGATGATCGGGCTTGGTGTAGTGGATTTGGTTCGTGTGATCACTAAGACAATGCGAGGGATATTGTTTTGAGTGGGAGTTCACCTAGATTTTTAATTTTGTTGAATTAAAATTTGAACTCAATTTGTCATAAACTTAGTCTAAACTATTGCAAATATATGTTGTAGATCATGGCGTCCCCATCAATCAATTTTAACTAGTTCCTAGAGAAAGAAAAGCTTAAGAGCAACGGTAGCAACTTCACCGACTGGTTCCGTCATGTGAGGATTTTCCTCGCTGGTGGAAACCTGCAATATGTGCTTGAAGCACCGCTAGGTGACCCTCCTGTAGAAACTGAAACCGATGAAGTAAAAAATGTTTACGAGACTCGGAAAACTCGGTACTCTCAAGTTCAGTGTGCCATCCTATGCGGTCTGGAAGCCGATCTTCAAAAATGTTTTGAGCACCACGATCCTCATGAGTTGGTCAATGAGCTGAAAGCTATCTTTGAAACTCATGCGGCCGTGGAATGCTATGAAGCATCGAAACATTTCTTCAGTTGCATGATGGAAGAAGGCAGCTCCGTTAGTGAGCACATGCTCGCCATGATCGGGCATGCGAAGAAACTCAGTGACTTGGGAATAGTGATTCCTAACAGACTGGGGATTAATCGTGTCCTTCAATCACTGCCACCTAGTTACAAGAACTTTGTGATGAACTACAATATGCAGAACATGAACAAAGAGTTACCTGAACTCTTCGCCATGCTGAAATCTGCTGAGATTGAGATAAAGAAAGAGCACCAAGTGTTGATAGTCAACAAGACCACCAGTTTCAAGAAACAGGGCAAGTCTAAAGGAAAATTCAAGAAGGGCGGCAAGAAAGCTGTCGCGCCTCCTGTGAAACCTAAGACTGGCCCTAAGCCTGATGCTGAGTGCTATTACTGCAAGGAGAAGGGACACTGGAAGCGTAATTGCTCCAAGTATTTGGCTGATCTGAAGAACGGCCTTGTCAAGAAGAAGAAAGGTATATCTGATATACATGTTATAGATGTTTATCTTACTGGTTCTCGTACTAGTACCTGGGTATTTGATACTGGTTCGGTTGCTCATATTTGTAACTCGAAACAGGAACTACGGAATAAACGAAGACTATCGAGGGATGAAGTGACGATGCGTGGTGGAAATGGATCCAAGGTTGATGTGATCACCGTCGGCACGCTCCCTCTACATCTACCTTCGGGATTAGTTTTAAACCTCAATAATTGTTATTTTGTGCCTGCGTTGAGCATGAACATTATATCTGGATCTTGTTTAATGCAAGACGGTTATTCATTCAAGTCTGAGAATAATGGTTGTTCTATTTTTATGAATAATATCTTTTATGGTCACGCACCTGAGAAGAATGGTTTATTTCTATTAAATCTCGATAGTAGTGATACACATGTTCATAACATTGATGCTAAGCGAATTAAATTGAATGATAATTCTACTTATATGTGGCACTGTCGTCTTGGTCATATTGGAGTGAAACGCATGAAGAAACTCCATTCCGATGGATTACTTGAATCACTTGACTTTGAGTCACTTGATAGATGCGAAGCATGTCTAATGGGAAAAATGACTAAGACTCCATTCTCTGGTATTATGGAGTGAGCTACAGACTTATTGGAAATCATACATACCGATGTGTGCGGACCAATGAGTGTAGCCTCGCGCGGTGGTTATCGTTATGTTCTAACCTTCACATATGATTTGAGTAGATATGGGTATATCTATTTCATGAAACATAAATCCGAAACTTTCGAGAAGTTTAAGGAATTCCAAAGTGAAGTAGAAAATCAACGTAACAAGAAGATTAAATTTCTACGATCTGATCGCGGAGGCGAATATCTGAGTTATGAGTTTAGCATGCATTTAAAGAAATGCGGAATACTTTCACAATTGACACCGCCGGGAACACCACAACGAAATGGTGTGTCCGAACGTCGTAATCGAACTCTCTTAGATATGGTTCGTTCTATGATGTCTCTTCTCGATTTGCCAGTTATCATTTTGGAGTTATGCATTAGAGACAGTCTGCATTCACTTTAAATAGGGCACCATCTAAATCCGTTGAAACGACACCGTATGAATTATGGTTTAATAAGAAACCTAAGTTGTCGTTCCTTAAAGTTTGGGGTTGCGAAGCCTATGTAAAAAGTTACAACCGGACAAGCTAGAACCCAAAGCGGAGAAATGCGTCTTCATAGGATACCCTAAGGAAACTATAGGGTATACTTTCTATCACAAATCCGAAGGCAAAATCTTTGTTGCTAAGAACGGAACCTTTCTTGAGAAAGAATTTCTCACTAAAGAAGTGATTTGGAAGAAAAGTAGAACTCGACGAGATTCTTGAATCTTCTCTCATTGATCGGAGTAGCGCGATGCCGGAAGATGTTCCTGTGCCGCCTGCACCGGTAATGAGAGGAAGCTAATGATAATGATCATGAAACTTCGAGCGAGATAGCTACTGAACCTCGCAGATCGACAAGGGAACGTGCCACTCCTGATTGGTATGATCCTTGTCTAAATGTCATGATTGTGGACAACAATGATGAAGACCCTACGACGTATGAAGAAGCGATGATGAGCCCAGATTCCAACAAATGGCAAGAAGCCATGAAATCCGAAATGGGATCCATGTATGATAACAAAGTGTGGACTTTGGTAGACTTACCTGATAGCCGCAAGGCTATCGAGAATAAATGGATCTTCAAGAGAAAAACAGATGCTGATGGTAATGTTACTGTCTATAAAGCTCGACTTGTCGCAAAGGGTTTCCGACAAATTCAAGGTGTTGACTACGATGAGACTTTCTCACCTGTAGCGAAGCTAAAATCTGTGAGGATTTTGTTAGCAATAGTTGCATTTTTCGATTATGAGATTTGGCGAGATGGATGTCAAAACGGCGTTCCTTAATGGAGACATTGAGGAAGAGTTGTATATGGTACAACCCAAAGGTTTTGTCGATCCTAAAAATGCTGACAAGGTGTGCAAACTTCAGCGTTCAATTTATGGACTGAAGCAAGCATCCAGAAGTTGGAACCGACGTTTTGATAAGGTGATCAAAGACTTCGGGTTTATACAGTGCCATGGAGAGGCCTGTATTTACAAGAAAGTGAGTGGGAGCTCTGTAGCATTCCTGGTATTATATGTAGATGACATATTATTAATTGGGAATGATATAGAACTATTAAGCAGTGTAAAAGGTTATTTGAATAAATGTTTTTCAATGAAGGACCTTGGTGAAGCAACATACATATTAGGCATCAAGATTTATAGAGATAGATCAAGACGCCTCTTAGCGCTCTCACAGAGTACATACCTGGACAAGATTCTAAAGAAGTTTAGAATGGATGAAAGTAAGAAAGGATTCTTACCGATGTTGCCGGAGTAAGGTCTTGAGTAAGACTCAAGGTCCGGCTACGGCACAAGAAAGAGAGAGGATGAATCGGATCCCCTATGCCTCGGCGAGTAGGTTCTATCATGTATGCCATGCTATGTACTAGACCGGATATAGCACATGCGAGTTAGTTTGACTAGCGAGATATCAAAGTGATCCGGGAATGGAACATCTGGACAGCGGTCAAGAATATCTGAAGTACTTGAAAAGAACTAAGGATATGTTTCTTTGTTATGGAGGTGACCAAGAGCTCGTCGTAACCGGTTACACCGATGCAAGTTGGAACACCGATCCTGATGACTCTAAGTCTCGGTACGGTTACGTGTTTATATTGAATGGTGCTTGCGATAGGCTGGTGTAGCTCGAAGCGGTGCACGGTGGCGAAGTCTTCAACAGAATCGGAGTACATAGCGGCTTCAGAGGCTTCATCGGAAGCGGTATGGATGAAGAGGTTCATTGTAGAGCTTGGTGTGGTTCCTAGTGCATTGGACCCACTAGTCATATATTGTGACAACATGGGTGCCATCGCCAATGCACAAGAACCAAGGTCACACAAGAAGCTGAAGCATATCAAGCTGCGTTTTCATTCGATTCGCGAGTACATCGAAGATGGAGAAGTAAAGATTTGCAAAGTACACACTGATCTGAATGTAGCAGATCCGTTGACTAAAGCTCTCCCTAGGGCAAAGCATGACCAACACCAAGAATGCCATGGGTGTTAGGTACCTTACAATGTAATCTAGATTATTGACTCTAGTGCAAGTGGGAGACTGTTGGAGATGTGCCCAAGAGGCAATAATAAAGTGGTTATTATATATCTTTGTGTTTATGATAAATGTTTATATATCATGCTATAATTGTATTAACCGAAACATTGATACATGTGTGTTATGTAAACAACAAGGAGTCCCTAGTAAGCCTCTTGTATAACTAGCTTGTTGATTAATAGATGATCATAGTTTCATGATCATGAACATTGGATGTTATTAATAACAAGGTTATGTCATTATGTGAATGATGTAATGGACACACCCAATTAAGCGTAGCATAAGATCACGTCATTAAGTTATTTGCTATAAGCTTTCGATACATAGTTACCTAGTCCTTCGACCATGAGATCATGTAAATCACTTATACCGGAAAGGTACTTTGATTACATCAAACGCCACTGCGTAAATGGGTGGTTATAAAGGTGGGATTAAGTATCCGGAAAGTATGAGTTGAGGCATATGGATCAACAGTGGGATTTGTCCATCCCGATGACGGATAGATATACTCTGGGCCCTCTCGGTGGAATGTCGTCTAATTAGCTTGCAAGCATATGAATGGTTCATAAGAGACCACATACCACGGTACGAGTAAAGAGTACTTGTCAGGAGACGAGGTTGAACAAGGTATAGAGATACCGATGATCAAACCTCGGACAAGTAAAATATCGCGTGACAAAGGGAATCGGTATCGTATGTGAATGGTTCATTCGATCACTAAGTCATCGTTGAATATGTGGGAGCCATTATGGATCTCCAGATCCCGCTATTGGTTATTGGACGGAGAGAGATCTCAACCATGTCCACATAGTTCGCGAACCGTAGGGTGACACACTTAAGGTTTGATGTCGTTTAAGTAGATATGGAATATGGAATGGAGTTCGAAGTTTTGTTCGGAGTCTCGGATGGGATCCAGGACATCACGAGGAGTTCCGGAATGGTCGGAGAATAAGATTCATATATAGGAAGTCATTTTATAAGTTTGAAAATGATCCGGTGCATTTATGGAAGGTTCTAGAAGGTTCTAGAAAAGTCCGGAAGAAATCACTATGGAAGGCGGAGTCCCGGAGGGACTCCACCTAGCATGGCCGGCCAACCCTAAGGGGGTGGAGTCCCAGGTGGACTCCACCAAGGTGGCCGGCCACCCCCCTCCAAGGAAAGGTGGGAATCCCACCTTGGTGGGAATCCCACCTTGGGTAGGTTTCCCTACACATGGAAGGTTTTGGGTTGGGGTCTTATTCGAAGACTTGTAGACCAACTCTTGGGGGTTCCACCTATATAATGAGGAGCAAGGGGAGGGGGCCGGCCACACCAAGCCCTAGTTGGCCGCACCCCTATAGTGGCCGGCGCCCCCCTCTCCCAAACCCTAGCCGCCCCTCCTCCACCACCTCTCCCGCATACGCTTAGCGAAGCTCCGCCGGAGATCTCCATCGACACCGCCACCACGCCGTCGTGCTGCCGGGATTCCAAGGAGGATCTACTACTTCCGCTGCCCGCTTGGAACGGGGAGAAGGACGTCGTCTTCATCAACACCGAACGTGTGACCGAGTACGGAGGTGCTGCCCGATTGTGGCACCGTCAAGATCTTCTACGCGCTTTTGAAAGCGGCAAGTGATCATCTTCTGCAACAACGAGATCTAATCTCGTAGGCTTTGGAAATCTTCAAGGGTTAGTCTCGTTCATCCCCTCGTTGCTACCGTCTTCTAGATTGCATCTTGGCTTGGATTGCGTTCTCGCGGTAGGAAATTTTTTGTTTTCTATGCTACGAATCCCATCAACTTCCGATAAGGAATGCATTTCTGCCATCCTACTAACATATCTCATAAAAGAAATATGTGAGTGCTAAAACAATCCTCCCCGTGTGTGTGTGTGTGATACACACACACACACACACACACACACACGGGGGGGGGGGGGGGGGGG
>NC_061508.1:204390627-204575292 GCF_022539505.1 Lolium rigidum
AACGGTAAGTGGTTTTGGGCTGGGCTGGTCTGGGCTTCAACGTGGGCTGCTTCGGGCTGGTGCGGTCTTCGGGCTGCGACGGTCCACCGGGGTAAGTCTTCCTCTCTTCTATTTTCTTTTCATTTTCTGTTTTTATTTTCTGTTTTGCATTTTGTTATTTGAATTCAAATCTGATTTCTATTTTGTTTTGCGGGTTCTAAAATATTTGATTGTCAATATAACTTGATGATAATGCCTACTTGCATAGTCTTGTTGTTTAAACAAATATTTAGTTAGGACTTAATTGATATCTTGTGAGGCTTGAGTAAAGTATTAATGGTTTATTTATTTATTTGAATTCCCTTTTTAATTTAGGAACCAAATCCATTTAAATGGTTTGAAATTTAGAACATGTGAATGGTAAGAATATTATTAGGTTAAACTAGTGTGCTTAACAATATTGATTGTTCATATCTATTTTTCATTATGGTTGAAGTTTCAATTAAATGATGTTGTGAATAGAATGAGTTTATGATTTCATGTGGGTTCTTAGGGTTTAAGAAGATGGTTTGGATATTGGTTTCACTTTACTCATCAAATGGCATTTAGTTCTAAAGTATGTATGACTTGGCTTATACTTGTGATCTATGATACACAAGTTAGGACTTATGATTGTATGTGGAGTGGATCCCAAATGAAATGGTTTAGGGTTTTGGTGATGCTTCACTAATTGAGGTATTAAATAGGCATGAGGCATGGCAGGGTTCTAATTATAATCCAAATTAATCCATGGGTTGGAATTCAAATGTAGTTTAGGATTTAAGTGGTGATCACCAATGTGATACACAACTAGGATTAGAATATGAGCATAACCTTTGGTTATGTTTCACTAATGGTACATGGTTCTCATCTACAAGATTAAAGGTTGGTTTGAACAAGTAGAATTTAATACTACTCTAATATTCTCTAGGATAGACATGGATATGGTTAGCATCTATAACCTCTCTCACTTCTCAATATCATGGAATATCCTAAGGTTCTACTCAAGAGATGATGATATGATCCTCTACATATATGGTTTCCCTAGGAATTCTACCTTGGTATCTTACGTAACTTGTTCTTCGGGAAATCTGATAAACCTGCATCTTGTGGTATGCCTCCACCTCCTAGCTTCTTCATCTTGATCCTAGCTAATTCACATGGAGTGGCTCTATGTGTTTGTGCCCATGTATCATGGTACTTGATGAGCAAATGGATGAAGGGTGTGGCTCTATTTATAGGCTTGGGCAAGCTCTAGTATCATGACACATAGGTGGTGACTCTTGTGTTGGTTTGATGAGTAAGGTGCTTGGTTGTCATGCCCTCATCCATAGCAATCCTTTGAGCATGAGGTGGCAAATCTTGGAAAGCAAGTCATGTAGATATTTTCATCCCACATGGCAAGATCATTATCCTCTCATATGATTTATTCTTGGATAGCCAAGTGGCATTTGTCACTAGATATCTTGTGGATGGTTTTATTATTGTTGATGAGTCACTATATTATATTTGATTGGATTTATATTATAATATTGGTGAAAAGGTCAAAGTTGAGGGTTATTCCTCAAATTTGGATAGTTGGATTTGATTTCACCAAGGCATGGTCATATGAGTTTCAAAATACTCATAGTTAGTTTGATTCAAATAGTTTGAACTATAATTCGTAATGTAAATGGATTTAGTTTTATGATATTCCATGTATTTAATAAGTTATGATTTAAACAAGAATGTGTGGCTTTTATGCACTTTAGACCCTGTGGTTTAACTTATTTATAAGTGAATTAATTTACACACAAAGGTAGTTGCTAACTTTTAAGTGTTAATAAGTTAGAGTTTGATTCTTAAAGAATGGGTTGTTGTAAATCTAATTCCATTTGATCTAATCCATAGATCACAATCATCTCTACCCAAAACAAGGTTTTAGCAAAGATCACAGTGAAGTTTATAGCGCTTGACTTGATGAGCAACTTCAATTCCAGCAAGTCAAGTGAAACTTCAGTTTCTGTGACAAGTTTTATTTGAAAGCGCGAAAATTCCCCGGATTTTCTATGCATGAATGCAATGCACACTTTGGTGTTCTCTCATTTTATTGCCTCTAAACCTGGGAAATTACAGCCTCTCCCCCTTAAACTGAACTTCGTCCCGAAGTTCGAACGCTCTCATGTTTCGGAATGTTGAAATATCTTGAACGGATCACCATCCTTCAACTCCATGGTGATCATACTAGATATAATTGGATATATCCCTTGTCCAGATCCTTCCTGGAATCTTCGATATGCGGCACTCGATATTTTCTTCAATTCTATGATTTCTTCCAACACTCTAAGCTTATAGGCTTACTATCCAAAAATTCTTGGATTAGGACATCTTATTGTGTTAATGGACTTTACTAATGGTTGTGGTGACATCTTCCTATTTGGGTACTCAAAGCTTGGTTCTACCAGCTGCGGTAATCCAGCTGCGGTGTAATATGGCACTACGATTTACCAGCTGCGATACTCAAACCTTAATTTTAAAAGATTTATTTAAGGTAGGGTATTGTTTTCCCTTACTACCATAACGAAAGTAATGGTACTTGGTAAGGTATTTACAATAGGCATGGTCCTGGTTGTTTAGTCCTACGAATGGATTAGACTCATTTAGTCCATCCAATCATGGCTTCTAGTTTTAAGCTAGTTATCTTCCTTTTGGGTTCTTTAGGTTCCATGAAAGGAATCTTTCTAATAAGCTTATGTTTTGGTATGGTCAAACTCCTTCAATCTTTTGTCTTCTTAGGCTTTGATTGTCCTCCGATATCTTCTTCCTCCAACTTCATTAGCTTAGACTTACTTGAGCTCTTTTACTTCTGAGTAATTAGTAATTACCCACTCAAGTGAGGGTCTAACCCTTACTTCCTCGAGATATGAACCTCGGCTTCTGGTCTGACAACCTCCTGAGAGTACTATTATATGGGTACTTCCCAACAACCTTATAAAAATAAGATCGGACTTCCTCTCAATTCAGACCTTTTTCTTCGTCTTTCATACTCCAAATATTATATCTTAATACTTCTCCTTCAGCCTTCCTCTCCCCCTTGGAGTTTACTAATGATCTTCAAACTTCCTTTCTTCTAATCATTAAACTCCAAGGTTAGAAGTTGAGTCTTGGTCTAGCTTATAGTTTGTACCTTTCTAAAGTCTCACGAAGAATTCTTTGTGGTGTATCCACACGGTTGTGGGTATCCGATTGTGAATCCTCCAACTAAATATTTACCAGCTATGGAGATACCAGTTGTGAAATACTAGCTGCGGAATCCCCTTTCTTTTAGGGTAAAGAAATGTTCAGTTTGTGGCTATACGGTACCAATTGCGAGACTACCTAGTACCAAGATGTGGCTTATTGGATACCAGCTGTGGCTATGTTATGGTTCTAGTCAATATCTACCTACCAGCTGTGGCTACTTACATAGTTTTAGTTAAGATATACCTCACTTCACATACTTTCTCTTCATGATTATCCTATATCAGTTGCGGTCTTATTATACCAGCTACGACTTCACTTGTCTATTTTGCTTCTTCCAGGGTTTGTTTTGCAAGAGAACCACTTGTTGACACTATGAAAATAGTATTTTAAGTGACTTCACTTGCATTCCCTTCTTCCATAATGAATATGGCTCCACTTCTACTGCTCCATATTCACTATTTTTCTCACTTCCATGATACTTCCATGTTGAAGTATTCCTTGATTAAGGATAGAAGTGAGTTTTGATTAGTCCTTCCTTTAGAGTATTGTGGTTGCTTCCCACAATTTTACTTCCTTCTTCAAGTGAACCTTCATCTTGTCTTCAAAATCTTCAGAATTCGTCACTTCCTCACACGAATACCTTTACCCTCTAGACCTATAACATCAAGTAAGAGCTTGATATTGCAACATGCATTTGCATATCAAAGTCAAACTTCATGTATGGATCTAGTCAATCAATGAAAATCCAATAAAATCCAAGAAGATTCAGCTTTGTGTTTATAATACACATCCTTATATGCCTGAATATAAAAGTTGGGTAAGACATCCCTAAACATCAGGATCAGATGTGTAGTATATAACACCACATAAGATAGGTTTAGGTTGTGATACTTAGCACTTATACGTGAATTTCTACTATTTGTCTCAACATTTATCTTAATTGCACATTTGCAATGAGACAAACTTGAAACAAAATGGCTTGGGATAGTTGAAGTTAACCTAGTTTTCTTTGGAAGTACTAACAAAATAGTATACCCTATATATGTGCTATTGAAGCCTACTTCCTATAATACAATTAGTTCTAACATGTCTACTCTAAACACATGATTGTTTAGAATATACCACCTATAACTCTAGGATTTCTCTATGTGATATGCTCTAAATAAGCCTTCTTTAAATTAAGGACTATGATTCTAACATACTTGGTACAGTTATTCAGGATTTTAAGGCCTAAGCTTTCGAACTATTCCTTAAATCCTTACTCCTTATCATTCTTTTGTTATCGTACTTATGATGTTCTACTCCATCACATCATGATTCTCAAGTGAATCATATATGATTACCAACTTTACCATGAAAAGTAGACTTAAATAACTCCTATCACTCTTCCTTACCTCCTATGATTGACTCATCATAGACAGATACTACCTTATATAACTTATCTCCCTTACTTAACATCGGTCATTTGACATTTTAAATGACTCTTACTTAACCATAACTTGCATTGGTATACTTCTTCCAATAGGATATCTTCCTTATGGTTGTATCCTCTCTTTGGACTACCATGTATTGTATACCAACGCGTGGTCTACTACCACCCATTATCTTAAGCTTCAATGGTGTTCTATTTATTTGGAATGAAGCAAGATAACTAACTAACTTTACTTAAGAAAGATAGATAAGGAAAGATTGACTCAAGTGTGTCAGGATTATTCTCAAGTGAATACCCATCTCAAGTCAAAAGAATAGTTGGTTTAGCATAGTTGACTTAACTAATACACTTCCTATAGACACTACCAAACCTATAGGTCTCCTTTAAAGGGTTTTAATCCTAGGGTCAAAGCATTTGCTCTGATACCGAGTTGTGATGACCCAGCGTACCACTTGCATGGTGTAGTACACAAGTCGTTGACATAACACAAGTGAAACACCGTTCCACCCATATTACATCTCTCGAGTGGTACAACGAAACATATGCGAGTCCAAGGTATGTCTATAGAAGTACACACGAGCTGTTTACATAAGATCAACACAACCTCCTACTATACGGTGAGGTAAAACTTCAAATAAAGCTCCGGAAGAACGACTCGTAATCTATCTTATTGCTAACTCAAGTTCAAGAGCTACTTGGCTTGCTAAAGAAATCTAGCTACTTAGGTGCTAGGATTAGGGAAAGATTCCCTTCTATTGCTAGTCTAGGTTTCCATTATAGCTGATGCGGGAGTTGACTCCATTGACTTCGTTGATTGGATTCTTCATCTTGTTGCGGTTGACTCCTTTGTCTTCGAGTTCCACGGTAGTTTCTCCTTCGGTGCATTGCTCTAAGAAGGGGGTTCAAACGAGATAGAATGAGTACGAGCGTACTCGGCAAGTTCATATTAGGAAATATGTGTATCATGCACTAGCTACAGCCATAGACCGGAAAGTCATAGGCCAATGCAAGTTTTCGTAAACATTTCTTCAAAAGGTTTATTTTATTCTGAAAACTATGCCCGTCGGTCTTCACGGAGTTGACCAGAACTTCGTGGAGTTCCTTTCCTGCCGCGTTCGCGGTTCCTTCCCGGAACGGGGAGTGACGATCACAATTCGGTATCCTCTGCGGAGGTGCGTTACTTTTCCCATAAGAGACCTTATCCTTGTTGCCAACCGGCGAGTATCTTTCCCGTCCACACTTCCTTTGGTGTGAGGCCAGGTGTAAAGATCCAAGTCCACACCGCCTTCTCCGCGACCGCAAACCCACCCTTTTGTCCGACCCTACACCTCCGGTAGACTTCCCCCGATAATACGGCTTTACTCATGGTGTACTCCGGACAATCCTTCATAGATCGGAAGAGATTAACATCACCAATGGATGGGGATTTAAAAGGATTTCCCAACCTATTGCGGCGGTGCCTCCAGCACCCCACCGTCTCTCCGATCCGTTGGCGTGCGAGAGGGAAAAGATACGGCTGACTTCCCAGAGCCATTATAGATCTTATGGTCAACGCGATATGTACGGCGCTAGAATCAACTGGACGGCATTGGTAATTTAATCCTAGGGTGATATAACCCATTGCAATGGAACCTCCACCATATCAACACATACCATGGTTCCATTGCCCACCACATAGTCATATTCATAATTGTAAAATAATACTTTGCTTTTCAATGCATGAGTGATAAGTATAGTACTTTGCATATAATTTGATAAAAATAATCAAATGACATGAGCAAGCGATGAACTTGCCTTTCTTGACTGCAAGATTATGCGAGGCAAAAGCTTCGATACGTGATAACTCCAAATTCTGAAATACCATCATCGTCCGGTAAGGACAATGTTTAAAGAACTGGCAAAGATGCTATAATGCATAGTATGAGATGCAATCGTCCCGAGCGTAACCTAACCTCGATGATTTAAGATATGTGAGTTGTAAAGATTTCTTTAGGGTTGGTTGCACTTTTAGAATGGTTCTCAAACAAGGTTCTTATTAGGGTTTGGTTATATTAGCATCATAATCAAGTGATATAAGACATCATAACAATCATACACATAAAGAATAGTGATAGAATAATATGTGAAGAACAGTTGTCAATTTTAAGTTCTACAGGACATGGTTGATGATTACTTATACTATACTTCAAAAGAATAACTTTTGAAGAACATGTTGTTTAAGAAATAATAAGTATTTCAAAGAAGGATTAGGCTTCTAAGGTTTGATTGACATTTGTACTTCAAAAGAATAACTTTTGAAGAACAGGTTAAATAAGAATATGAACTATTATATATAGGTGCTATGGCTTCTAGGGTTTACTATTGGATTCATTTAGTTTTACTAATAGGAACTAGTTGGTTCTTAACTTGGAGTTGGTTCTATATACAGCAAGTATTGATGGGTTTATTACTATGGGTGATTATGGTATCATATCAAAGGATGATTATCAAGATGATTCTATAAATTAGTTATTAGGGTTTACTATGGTTTCACAATTGCTTCACTAAGTAATCTCTAATTGATTGCCAAGCTAAGTGGTTTATCATTTCCTAAGTAGGGCTTAGTTGATTAGGAGCATGTGATGTGATTTGCTACACAAGGTTGGTATTAGGGTTTATCATCATGGTTTAACTAGGGTTTGATGGTTGAGGTTGATCCTCATGGTATGGTATATAGGAGTTGTGATCAATGGTACTAATTCAATTAACAAGTTAGGGTTTCTACCTAGGTGACATTAGTGGATCATATAGGTTTTAATTAAGAATAGGAACATGAAATGATAATCTCATGTGACTTGGTTTTATGCTAGTGGATCATAAGCATGCATTCAATTGTTGCTAATTAGGGTTCTATATGTCAAGTAAATCTCCCATGATCATATGTGACACATATCTAGGGTTTTAGAGTTGCTTCTAAAGTGTAATGATCACATGGGTTAAATCCTTAGGGTTTTAGGTTTGCAACTACTATGGATGAACACATGAAATAATGAAATCCAAAGTCTTACTAAATTGAAACTAGGGTTTCTAAGTTATGGTACAACTCCTAAAATGATGATTGGAAATATAGGTGTGGTTACTAATTACTTTTAAACAACATTAATAATGGTTTTAGCATTTTATTCATGTTCACAAGAATTAATAATTAGGGTAACTCATGTTTAGGTTTAATTTAGAAATCGAGGGTTTAACAATTGTTATTAGGTTTTTAAAATACCTAACTTGGTAACTAAAGATGTTTAAATAAACAAGTTTTGAATTACCAAAATAATATTGACTTATAATATTTTCTTGAGTTATTACTATTTAGAGAAAATAGAAAATAGTAAATTGCAAATTAGGGTTTATGAATTACCACTAATAATTAAGTTAATGCAAATATGGTAAATAAAGTTAATCTTAACATTTTACTTAGTTACTAAGTAGTTAAAATTTAATTTTTAAAACTTTACTAATTATTGAATTCAAATTGTATTTTAAATAATTGAAATGGCATAATTAATAAGGTTAAAAATAAGTGAATTTTTATTTTGACACACATTTTTGTTTTATATTTTATTTGAGTAGAGTTTATTTTTGTGAGCATTTTGATATATTATTTGCATTTTTCTGAGTTGAAATGAAATTTCTATAATTTTGCAAAGTTTCGGACATTTTTCGGAATTTGAAATAAAGTGAAAATGCTAAAGATACCGGTTCGTTTCTAGTACGAGAGTCGACTAGTGGGGCCGTTGACTAGGTCACTTGCCACGCGGGCAAAGACCGGTCAACATGACCAGCGGGTCCACCTCCACGTCGACACCACCGGCGGCTTGACGCCGGCGGGTCGAACGCGGCGGCGACACCGATTCTGGGCTCCCCGGGATGCGCGGTTAGTACTAATCGACTCCCTTTGATCTACTGAGCACGACGGTGGTGATGGTTTGTGCGGGGACTCACCGGAGCATCGCCGGAGAAGACATCCGCGGCGGCGCTGCCCCGGCCAAGCGGCTAACTCGAGCTAGGGATGATACTAGGAAGCGAAAGTTGGCTCTATAGATGCGCAAGCTCACCGTGAAGTTGATGGTGTGGTCGGCGACGTCGATGACCGCCGGAGTTGAGCTCGATTTCGCCATTGCCGGCGAGGTGCGCAAAGGGATCGGCGAAATTTGTCGGCTTGAGGAAGATCCAGGACGATTCCTTCCTCCCAGATGATCTACGGTGCCAGGCGCTTCCAACGAGCCACTGCACGAACTCCGGGGTGCTCTCCATCGACGGCTAGCCGGAGAACGGCCGTCGGTGATTCTTGTTGATTGTGAGAGATAGAAGGCTGCGAGAGAGAATGGATGGGCGGATGAGATCAAGGAATGCTTGGCGGTGCTTTCACCCCTATTTATAGACCGAGGGAGCTCGGTCGCCTCGACACGACGACGGTAATGGTGAAGAGGTGGCGGTCTCTGGATGATCTCGTCTGGCGAAGATCTTTTCTCCCGCGGATAAACTCGGACGCGAGAGAGATTGGGCGTGCTTCGAGAGGTGCGGCGACGTCCGGGCAAGCTTATCGGCGAGGAGATCGTGGCCTATTGGCGTTGCAGCGGCTGTCGTGCACGGAGACGAGGACGACGACGTGTTTTATTCTCGCACGATTTTTAAAGGCTGGCGAAACGGTAAGTGGTTTTGGGCTGGGCTGGTGCTTGGGCTTCAACGTGGGCTGCTTCGGCTGGTGCGGTCTTTGGGCTGCGACGGTCCACCGGGGTAAGTCTTCCTCTCTTCTATTTTCTTTTCATTTTCTGTTTTTATTTTCTGTTTTGCATTTTGTTATTTGAATTCAAATCTGATTTCTATTTTGTTTTGCAGGTTCTAAAATATTTGATTGTCAATATAACTTGATGATAATGCCTACTTGCATAGTCTTGTTGTTTAAACAAATATTTAGTTAGGACTTAATTGATATCTTGTGAGGCTTGAGTAAAGTATTAATGGTTTATTTATTTATTTGAATTCCCTTTTTAATTTAGGAACCAAATCCATTTAAATGGTTTGAAATTTAGAACATGTGAATGGTAAGAATATTATTAGGTTAAACTAGTGTGCTTAACAATATTGATTGTTCATATCTATTTTTCATTATGGTTGAAGTTTCAATTAAATGATGTTGTGAATAGAATGAGTTTATGATTTCATGTGGGTTCTTAGGGTTTAAGAAGATGGTTTGGATATTGGTTTCACTTTACTCATCAAATGGCATTTAGTTCTAAAGTATGTATGACTTGGCTTATACTTGTGATCTATGATACACAAGTTAGGACTTATGATTGTATGTGGAGTGGATCCCAAATGAAATGGTTTAGGGTTTTGGTGATGCTTCACTAATTGAAGTATTAAATAGGCATGAGGCATGGCAGGGTTCTAATTATAATCCAAATTAATCCATGGGTTGGAATTCAAATGTAGTTTAGGATTTAAGTGGTGATCACCAATGTGATACACAACTAGGATTAGAATATGAGCATAACCTTTGGTTATGTTTCACTAATGGTACATGGTTCTCATCTACAAGATTAAAGGTTGGTTTGAACAAGTAGAATTTAATACTACTCTAATATTCTCTAGGATAGACATGGATATGGTTAGCATCTATAACCTCTCTCACTTCTCAATATCATGGAATATCCTAAGGTTCTACTCAAGAGATGATGATATGATCCTCTACATATATGGTTTCCCTAGGAATTCTACCTTGGTATCTTCTGTAACTTGTTCTTCAGGAAATCTGATAAACCTGCATCTTGTGGTATGCCTCCACCTCCTAGCTTCTTCATCTTGATCCTAGCTAATTCACATGGAGTGGCTCTATGTGTTTGTGCCCATGTATCATGGTACTTGATGAGCAAATGGATGAAGGGTGTGGCTCTATTTATAGGCTTGGGCAAGCTCTAGTATCATGACACATAGGTGGTGACTCTTGTGTTGGTTTGATGAGTAAGGTGCTTGGTTGTCATGCCCTCATCCATAGCAATCCTTTGAGCATGAGGTGGCAAAGCTTGGAAAGCAAGTCATGTAGATATTTTCATCCCACATGGCATAGATCATTATCCTCTCATATGATTTATTTTTGGATAGCCAAGTGGCATTTGTCACTAGATATCTTGTGGATGGTTTTATTATTGTTGATGAGTCACTATATTATATTTGATTGGATTTATATTATAATATTGGTGAAAAGGTCAAAGTTGAGGGTTATTCCTCAAATTTGGATAGTTGGATTTGATTTCACCAAGGCATGGTCATATGAGTTTCAAAATACTCATAGTTAGTTTGATTCAAATAGTTTGAACTATAATTCGTAATGTAAATGGATTTAGTTTTATGATATTCCATGTATTTAATAAGTTATGATTTAAACAAGAATGTGTGGCTTTTATGCACTTTAGACCCTCGTGGTTTAACTTATTTATAAGTGAATTAATTTACACACAAAGGTAGTTGCTAACTTTTAAGTGTTAATAAGTTAGAGTTTGATTCTTAAAGAATGGGTTGTTGTAAATCTAATTCCATTTGATCTAATCCATAGATCACAATCATCTCTACCCAAAACAAGGTTTTAGCAAAGATCACAGTGAAGTTTATAGCGCTTGACTTGATGAGCTACTTCAATTCCGGCAAGTCAAGTGAAACTTCAGATTACTTGTGACGTAGGTTTTATTTGAAAGCGAAAATTCCCCGGATTTTCTATGCATGAATGCAATGCACACTTTGGTGTTCTCTCATTTTATTGCCTCTAAACCTGGGATATTACGCCATAAAAAGAATTGTGTCATCGGCGTATTGAAGGATAGATAAGCCACCATCAACCGGATGTGGAATCACACCTTCAATCTGACCATCAGACTTGGCTCTCTCTATGAGTACTGCCAACATATCCGCTACGATGTTAAACAACATCGGAGATAGCGGATCCCCTTGGCGTAACCCTTTTCGTGTTTGGAAGTAGTGTCCGGTGTCATCATTAACCCGGATTGCAACACTACCTTCATACACGAAATCATTAATTAGAGCTCGCCACTCAGGCGAAAAGCCTTTCATCCTGAGTGTCTGTTGAAGGAAAGACCATTTAACTTTATCATACGCCTTCTCAAAATCAAGTTTTAAAATAACCCCATTTAATTTCTTAGAATGCATCTCATGTACCGTCTCATGCAAAACCGCCACTCCATCAAGGATATTACGTCCTTGCATAAACGCTGTCTGCGATGGTAAAACAACATGATCCGCAACCGTATTAAGTCTAATGGTGGCCACTTTCGTGAAAATCTTGAAACTTACATTTAATAGGCAAATGGGTCTATATTGTTGGATCATTTCTGCCTCATTAATTTTCGGTAACAAGATAACTTCACCAAAATTTAGACGAAATAATTCTAGTTGTCCAATGTGTAAATCACTGAACAAATCTAGAAGGTCCGATTTAATAGTATCCCATAAGGTTTGATAAAACTCTGCTGGAAACCCATCTGGAGCCGGTGATTTGTTGCATTCCATTTGGAAAACTGCCTTCTTAACCTCTTCCTCAGTATAAGGTGCGGTTAGCAAGCCGTTTTCTTCCAAAGAAACTTGGGGTATATCATCCGTTAAGTCCTCGTTAAGAGAGAAAGTACTTTCCTCTGGAGGACCAAACAGACTCTTATAATAATTAGTAATGTAAGACTTGATTTGCTCATGGCCTTCAATCTACCCTTCTTCTTGAATAAGAGAGTGAATACGTTTTTTCCTGTGTCTCCCATTGGCTAAGCCATGGAAATACCGCGTATTTGAGTCTCCTTCCAAGATGAATTGAGCTTTGGATCGTTGATACCATTTGAGTTCCTCTTCGCGAAGAAGACCCGCCATCTGTTCATTGGATTGATTTTTAAGCTCAATCTCATGTGTAGACAGTGGTCTAATCTCCGCAACAGCCTCAAGCTCATGAATGACATTTGATAAGCGAGTCTTTTCTTTTTTAAGAATACCAGCCATATGGGCAGCCCAACCAGAGAGATGTTTGCGCATAGACCGCATTTTATTATTCCATCTCAAGATAGGCGTACTCCCCCCGACCGGTCTTTCCCAAACCCTTTTAACCATATTATGAAATCCCTCTCGATATATCCAGCCCAGTTCAAATTTGAACGGCCGTTTACAAACGGGTCTGGGATTCCCAGTGGTTAAAAGGATGGGAGCGTGGTCAGACAGTTTTTCAATACGTTCTAGTGCACGGACCGACACCATAGGGTATTTATTTTCCCATTCGGTATCCATCAACACGCGATCTAGTTTCTCGTATGTGGGCTCCGGCAAGCTGTTTGCCCAAGTAAACTGCCGACCAGTCATAAACACCTCTCTTAAATCAAGGCTATCGATGACAGCGTTGAACAAGAAAGGCCAATGACCATCAAAGCGGCCTTTACTTTTCTCATGAGGAAACCTCAACAAATTAAAATCACCTCCGATTAAAACCGGATGAGGACGTCATGCAGAGAGCCATGCGACGCAAGGCGGAGATGAACCTTGACACGGCAGGTATTAAACAACCGTCTAAGTCTTTTGTTTCTTTTTTAGGTACTCGTATTTCTTCTAATTTGAGTAGCCTAGGGGTTTCCTTGGGTAGTCGGTTTGATGAGATTTCTGTTTCGGCTAATGTGTTGAGACAAACAGAGCTTGACCGTTTAACGGTTGCTCCGAATGTCTCCACTGGGCCTGAAACGGCAATTATAGACGATGATGATGATGATGATGACATCCTAGATGGTCAAATTCTCTCGGCTATAATTGGCAACATTTCAGAAGTTGATTTAGAACACGCGGAGCTTAGTTCTGATTTACAAGCGTCCGAACGTGGTTCTCGATCATCGGTTGGAAAGAAATCTCGAAGGTATGGCAAGAATTCTAAATCTAAAATAGTTTCTCGATGAATGGCATGTTCCGGAATAGCGAGAGGTCTTCGTGACTTGGCTAAGCATTCCCACATTGCTGATGGTTGTAGAGATTATGATTTAGATTTTCTTGCTATATCGGAGACGGGTAGGCGAAATTTCTCTCAAAGTTTTCTCGACCGATTGTCGGGCGGGATTAACTTTCGGTGGTTTTCTCGCCCGCCCCGTGGTAGGTCGGGGGCATTTTACTCGGCGTCCGCATAGACACCATGACCGTTTTGGCTAGTTCTGATGGAGAGTACCACATTAAACTCGACATTCAGAATAAAGCAGACGGTTTCATGTGGAGTCTGGTCGCTGTGTATGGTGCCGCCCAGGAAGTGTTTAAGGTTCTGGGACATGTCTAGGATTTGGACGTCACCGTCAAGTTCTCTGACGAGATCATCGAGATACCACCATTTCATGTTAACCATTCACGCCATGCTAACATCCACACAGAATCCACTCAATACATATGAAATGTTTTGTTCCATGTAGTATACTCCCCAATTATGAGAAAAAAATTAGAACTCGTCTGAAAGAGAAGACATATACACGTAAACTACTACCATAGATGATTTTGTTGGTTGTATATACTTAGCTTGCATGTCAAGAGAGCCTAAAATGTAAGTTATTTTTTCCTACAAATCAAATGTCTTCGACAAAGACTAAGTAGTTGTGTGGTAAAGAATTTAACAAATAAACTACAGTAGCAACCAAGAAAGTGATAAAATAAACTAACCGGCTATCTTGGGAATACATGAACCCAGCTAGTAACCAATGGTGAAATACTAATTCTAACCGGTTCATCCTTTTCATTTGACCCTTTTGTTCAATCTTTATTGTGAATATCTAGCAAAAATAGATAATCAACAGCATCATCATCGATTCCCATGAATATATGTTATGTTCCATCATTTGTACCATATATATTGATAAACTCACCCTAGCCACTTCTATCTTCGTCCCACTTAATAGAACTGAGCCTTTTCTTCATCTCCACATGTTGTTCAAAGAAGGATGGAACATTGTTTACAAGTGTCCACTCATCCATCATGGAATACCATTGTTCAAAAATCGGCTGAGATAACGATTTATCGGCCGACTAATCGTGAATCGGGTGTTAGCCGATAAGATTTTGGCATACTAGTTGATTTATCGCCGGCGCCGATATTGCAACGATTTTCAGTGTGATAGCCGATATTTCGCCCGATTTTTGCCGATATTTCGCTAAAATTTGGTCTAGAAGTCGATATTTTCGTCCCATATAGTTTTGTAGAACTGCAGATTAGCTCAAAATTTCCATTTTCATTCTTTCAAATGCAAGGGATCAAGGTAATACTTCTTTTCAATGCTCCAATATTGTTTTTACATAGCGTAATATATAAATTGGTATGCTCAAGCTTAGGATTTACAAGAAAAACTACCGATAAATGGCCGACCGATAAAATCGATTTATCGGCCGATAAGCAATTAATCTCCATTTTTGGGTCGACCGATATGTTAACGATTAAGATTTCTTGAACATTGTGGAAGACCATATTTGAATTGAGAAGCCATCCACATGTACATATGAAAATCTGAACCTTTTGTTCGTCAAACTTGTTGAAACCCCATTCGTACCGATAGCATATAAACAAATCCACAAACACATATGAATCAATAGTTGAACACGCTGACATGGGCATACCCTTCGGGTACCCATTATTAGTATATCTAGCTCGGCCCAATATGGAGGAGACCTAATATGGAGAAGGCCCAACAAGGCAACCCGAAGAAGTAGTCGACTAGGACTCTTGTAAAACCCTAGGCTGGTTGCATATATAAAGCTAGCCAGGGCACCCGAAATAAGGGGAGAACAGATAGACAGAATATAGACAACATAGCTCCGCTACGGCGGCACCCTGTAAACACATCTATGATCATATACTGGATTGCTAGCAGCACGTAGGGATCCTCCACCGAGGGGACCCGAAGCTGGGTACGTCGTGTGCCTAATCTCGCTCCCGGAATCTCCATCGTCGCTTTCTCCGAAACCCAAGTCTACAATACGTAGGCATTGGCGAGGTGATCCCTCGTCAATTGGCGCCGTCTGTGGGAATCGCGGCGACTGGATTTTGTTATCCGGGCGGGATCCATCGAGTTCGTCGTCACGAGATTGAAATCAAAACAAGTCAGATCCGATCTTACGCGTGATGCAGCTGCCGTTCAGAAAAAAAAGGAGCGCATACGCGGCCAAATCGCTATTCACGAGCAATCGTCTAGCATCAATCGGATGCACACTTCATGGATGCCGAAGCTTGTACGGGAAATCGGAAGAAACAGTCAATCTGCTGGCCCGTCCGCCGACTGCCATGGGGCTACACGATCCAAACAAAAGCGATCAGCTCACGTTCTTGCCAAAAAAATACTCCCAGGTGCTATTCTTCTAATACTTTCACTTTCACAAATTAACTCCTTGATAGAATTACGTACTTCACATGCTATAGTTTCGTAATCTCAGCTAACGACGGCACAGCCGTATAAGATCATCCGACAAAGAGATCATCATGTGCTATATTTCCAATTAATAACTATTCAAAAAAAAAATGCAACCCAAGTCATCATGTGCTAACCCGAGTCTAATCCTTTTACATGATTGTTATGTGCATACATCGATTGATGAAATTGAGCTATGGATACAAATAATGAAGTATACTAGTACCTTATGAAAGCATGACAGTATTATTACTTCTCGCAAAAACCCAGGTGCTATTCTTCCGATTACTTCTAAATTATTTTCTCCGTTTCGCAAATTATACACAATCTTCCGAAATTTTTCGCTTTACTTATAAAAAAAGAATATTAGATGTTATTGATATAGTTATTTTTAAGCTATTTGTTATGTACTACAACCAAGTATACATGCACTTGTTTGGAATTTGTCTATTTTTTCTGCATACAGATTGATGCACTTTACTCGCCATGAAGAATCCATCATGCTCGGGGGCTCACCCATCGCACCCGACAACGCGCGTTCGCCCGTCGTAAACTCGTCGATCCACTACCCCCGCCACCTCGACTGCGTTCTCTTCATCGATTACTTCCGGCCAGGCGCCACGTGACTACATCGACTGTGTCCGCCACATGACTTACTTCCACATCAGCTCTACTGCAGCCGATATAAAAAAAGCTAAGTGTTCCTCTTACTAGAGTCAATTATTTTTCACCTTCACCATACCCGAATATCCGGGGGCTGTGACATTGCAATATTAGAGCAAATTCATCCAACACTGGGGGCTGTGCCATTACTTTATTACCACAAATACACTCGATTACTTGGTGAATTTTTTTTCATCGCCTCTGGATATATCTCCTTCGGCTCCGTGGATTTATTTTCGGCTTAGTGAAATTACCTTCTTCGGATCAGTGGAGTCATCTTCTTCGGCTTATTGGATTTCTTTTTCATCGGATTCATCTTATAAGATTCATCTATATGAATATTACTGGCTTACTCTTATACAACATTACCCGACGCATTTCTGGAACAGTGGATTTATCATCTATGATTATTACTGGATTTAATTTCTTCGGTGGATTTATCATCTATGCTTATTACTAGAGCTATTTTCTTTGGGCCAGTGAATTTATTTTCTTCGGGTCAATGGATCTATCTTCTTCGGTACCGGAGTTATATTCTTCGGGTCAGTGAATTTATTTTCTTCGGGTCAATGGATCTTTATCTTCGGTTTCATGGATTTATCATTTATGGTATATAATACTACCTGGTGCACTTCCGGTGGATTTATCATCTATGAATATTACTGGATTTATTTTCTTCGAGTCAATGGATTCATTCTCTATGATATCGGTGGATTCATCTTCAATATATGCTTCATATTTAATGGCGTCGCATATCCATGGATCTAACACTCGGGGCTCGACAACGATTTCGCCTCTGAGCAGAGCTACAATATAATATTTCAGGCAACCACTACTTCGGCACAATGTTTTTAGCAAAGCTCGGGGGCTCGACAAATGACTTCGTCCAGGGTCACAACTGCGACATGGCGCCTAAGCAACAATCATGACATCACCCCAGCAGCGCTCGGGGGCTTGGCTATTTCTTCGGCAACAATTTGGCGGCATCTATTACCGATATTTGGTGGTTTCTACTTCAGTTTGACTTCTTATCTACACTCGAAGATTTCATCATGCATTAACTTCGTCGTGTCCAAAAAGAGAAAGCAAAATTCAAAGTATATAAGAGAGAACCCGACGAAATTGTCTTCAAAAGAGAACCCGACGAAATCTTGAGAGAACCCGACGAAATTTTCTTCAAGAGAGAACCCGACAAAATCTTCTTCAGGGAGGAACCCGACGAAATCAAAAGAGCACCCGCCAAAATTTTATTCAAGAAGGTGCCGAAATTTTTTCTTCAAGAAGGTTCCGAAATTTTTTTCTTCAGGAAGGTCCCGAAGAATTATCCTCAAGGAGGTGCCGAAGAATTATACTCAAGGAGGTGCCGAAGAAATTGTCCTCAAAGAGGACCCGAAGAATTGTCCTCAAGGAGGACCCGAAGAAATTTTCCTGAGGGAGGAACTCGACGAAATTATCATCAAGGAGAAATCAAAAAAAAAAAAAAAAAAAAAAAAGAGGAGTAGAAAAAAAAAGGGGAGAAAAAGAAAAGAGGATGGACAAATCTTCGGGTCCATTGACTCGTCATTTGTTCTGAGCAAGAGCATCGGCGATGTGCTTGACGACAATATAGAAGCACCAATATATTTAGCTGTCTCATCAAGCCCGAGAGAAAAATATAGAAGAACCCGCAAAATGGGTCATTGCATCAGCCGAACAAGGCACTCGACAATATATTCTCAGAACGCCAAAGTTGCGATCAATTTCTAAATGCCGCCAATTTGCGAAGGTAAGACCCCAGATCCGTTCTGCTGGGCGTGGCATCGCCGAAGACTGCGCTCTGCTACTTTTATCCGTATCAACAGATACGAAGAAAAATCCTAACGGACGCGTTAGGTACCCGATAAATATGACCGGGACTCGACAGAATGGTAAGACCTTAAGCGGCACCTGTCGGAGTTTACACCGAGTATCCCGAGATCATGTCCAGGGACGTGATCTTGAAGTAGGTTTTTGCGGATTGCCACTAGAGCAGTTAACTAGTACCTGATCCGTCAGATGAACTAGCCCCAATTACCATTATCCCTGTACAATATAGATATGGATGTCAAATAAAAATAGCAAAGACCCGGAGTCGATAAAAAAGAGGGGCTGTGCCAAGTTGATTATTGAGTAGTACAACTCGAGCCTATGCCTAGGTGCAAGCACCTGCTCATAGGCTCGGGGCTACTCTTATCGAGAGTATTGTTCATCCTCCCGATAAGATACAAGAAAGAGGAAAAATTGTGCTCGTCGATTAAAAGCAAGTTGAGCCTACACCCAAGTGCAAACACTTGGCTGTAGCCTCGGGGCTACTCCCATCGGGAGCGCTGGTCGCGCACCCGATAGAAAATAACTTCGACAAGCATCTATGACAATCAAGGTTTGCGGACTCAACTCGATTCTACGACTCGAGTGGAGCCTACTCCCATCGGGAGCACATGGATTTCATCGAGTCCTCCCGTAAATATAGTTAAGTTCTTCATCGAGTAGTACAACTTGAGTCTATGCCCAAGTGCAAGCACTTGCCCATAGACTCGGGGGCTACTCCCATCGGGAGCGCTGCCGCGCACCCGATAATTTCAAGAATCGTCGACATCATCTACGCTACACATGATCTACGACATGGACCTCGCCTTGTATTTTCTTCGACTCCGGAGATGGTTATGCTTGGAGTTTCTACGCAAGTCTTTGACTTCCCTATAAACTCGGGGGCTATCGACATGGGCATACCCTTCGGGTACCCATTATTAGTATACCTAGCTCGGCCCAATATGGAGGAGACCTAATATGGAGAAGGCCCAACAAGGCAACCCGAAGAAGTAGTCGACTAGGACTCTTGTAAAACCCTAGGCTGGTTGCATATATAAAGCTAGCCAGGGCACCCGAAATAAGGGGAGAACGTGATAGACAGAATATAGACAACATAGCTCCGCTACGGCGGCACCCCGTAAACACATCTATGATCATATACTGGATTGCTAGCAGCACGTAGGGATCCTCCACCGAGGGGACCCGAAGCTGGGTACGTCGTGTGCCTAATCTCGCTCCCGGAATCTCCATCGTCGCTTTCTCCGAAACCCAAGTCTACAATACGTAGGCATTGGCGAGGTGATCCCTCGTCACACGCATTCCGCGATATCATCTACATGTACTAGTACATGGTGTTGGTACATTTTTTTTACACTTGGCAAAATTAATCACATTTTTCCTTTTTGTGACTAACTTTTATATACTATTTAAATTAGCATATTCTTATTTTTCACTTATGAACCAACAACTAAAATTCAAGGTAAGATTTCTTTTCTTATTGTAAAATTATAATGTGTTTCATTACTACACACTTTTTTACTATGATTACTACTAAACTTGCGCTAACCTTAGATCGTATTTCATAACTATAATTACATTACTAATTACTTTTGAGATGTTGTCACTTAAAATAATTTCTTACATAAAAAATGTTCCTATACATGAGATAAAGTGACAAATCAAAATCCTACATGGATCAATTTCTGCAATATGTGTGTTATGTTCATCCTAGTATACTTAAATATCTTGGGCGAGAGTTCCCATGCAAGTGGACTAAAAAGTAAAAACTATTTTGAAAGTGGTTCCTAGAGTAAATGTCACGGTCTATCATATCATAACTGTTGTAGAGTGTAAATGTGTTATTTGCAATGGTCTATCTTTGAATCATTGTCATTGTATTTTTATTTGTTAATTTATGGCCGAATTAGTGTCATCTATGTGCTAGTAACACTACATGATTTCTATACAATCTTGTTTTTTTGTTGCTTTGATCTACGGCCTGCATACAAATGTGTAATTCAACCCCAAAAAATAAATAGTAGCTTCCTCTTACTAATATCAAAATTTGTGGAGTTATGCGTTGATTTGGAAAAACACCTAGATCTAGTTCCATGAGTCGATCTTGGCCGCTAGGAGGGGCATGTGTCAGTGTCCATGTTCATGCGTTGTCACTTTTTCTGAGAACTACACCTTATAATTTCGTCAACATGGTTAAGAACTTAAGATAATGATATTCCTGGCTTTCATGTTGAATGAGCAGTTTCATTTTGACCGTGCACGACAAAAAGCTTTCAGCTGGATCCATGGATCTTACATTCCACCCAATAGGCAGTTCTTTCCTTCCCGTGTACACAGGTATCGCCATAGCGTAGCCGCCTATGTCAGCCGGAGGTGTGCTCCACCGGATCACTAACGGTGTGCCACACCTGGTACGTCCCAACGTCGGCGCTAGCTGGCTAAGGAACGGTGTGCCCGCCCTGGTGCGTCCTGGCACCGGCAATATCCAACAAGCAATGCCTCGTACCTCCTAGGAGGTCATTCTGTTCACGACAAGATCCCTTTTGTTCAAGGCCGACGCAATGGGTAATATAATATCATCCCTTGCGGCAGGTATATTTTGAAAGGATGGAAATGGTGGAATGACAGTCATTTTGAAACCTTCAACTTGCGGCACTATTTGCTAGTACTATGTCGAACATAAATGTTGCACTATAACCTTTCAATAATGTTGCTTTACATCAATTTTATATGTACTGCACTGTTGTGTTACTACACTTGGCAAAATTAATCACATTTTTTACCTTTTTATGAATAAGTTTTAATACACAATTTAAATTAGCATATTCCTATGTTGCACTTATGAACCAACAACTAAAGTTCAAGGTAAGAATTTTCCTATTGTACAATTATAATATGTGTCATTACTACTACACTTGCCCTAACTTTGGATCGTATTTTGTAACTATAGTTACATTGCTTATTACTTTTAGGACGTTATCACTTAAAATCCTTTCCTACAAAAAAAGTGGTCCTATATATGAGATAAAGTGACAAATCAAAATCCTCCCTCGACATACTTTTGAAATATGTGCGTGTTATGTTCATCGATCCTAGTATACTTAAATATCTTAGGCGACAGTTTCACGAGCATATAGACTGGAAAATATTTTGACAGAGGTTTCTAGAGTAAATATGCAGGTCTATCATAGCGGTGGTAGAGTGTATTTGTGTTGTTTACAATATGTTATCTTTTAATCATTTTCATTCCATTTTTATCTGTTCATTTGTGGTCGAATAAGTGCCATCTGTGGTCTGGTAATACTACATAATTTCTATACCATTGGGTTTTTGCTTTGCTTCAGCCCGCAGAAAATGTGCAATTCAACCCCAAAAAATAAATAGTACCTTCATGTTCCTAATATCGAATTTTGAGGAGTTACGTGTTGATTTTGAAAAAAAAAAATCTCCACTTCCAAGAGTCTATCTTGGCGGCCAGGAGGATCATGTGCATGTGTCCATGTTCCTGTGTTGTCACTTTTCTGAGAACTACGCCTTGTAATTTCATCAACAAGGTTAAGATAATGATACTCCTCATGGAGATTAAATATAATATTAGGAAGAAAGCAGAAGTTCTGAATTTCAAACTTGTCACTCTCCTTATCACCTTCTATTGATTTCCTGCTATTTAAGTCATGAGATTCTGCCACTGACTTTCTAATACAAACAAAGGTCACAAAAGAAGGCCTAGTGTCACTATGTACAGGTGGCAAAGATAATATCATAGCTAGACCACCGAGAAGTCAATTAGGGGAATGATTGCATCACACTCGACACTTGAATGAATGTCAATTAGATCGATGGCATCACATGCATGTCCATTAGGTCACTCCCTACATAATAATTTTGCAGACAGGTTTAATAGCATTGTCATACAATTGAATACACATAACACAAATTATATGTAAATAAGATCCTACATAAGGTAATAATAATAATGACTCACCTCAGAATTTGTGAACCCCTATATTAAATAATTTTTCAATCGATAAGAAATAAAGATTTGTTGCTAGCACTCCCAAGGCAGAGTTCATGATTCCATGCAAAAATAAAATTTTCACCTAATTCACAATCAAAACTACTAGATTGAATCAATATGGCATTCAAACGACCAAGTAATGGCCTTGATGTAAGTGGATGTGCACTCCCATGGTTTCCTTCCCATTATAAGTGCATTCTTCTTCACATAGTTAGATACCAAAATAGTGGGCTGCCATGGTGGCTAGCTGTGCACACCCCACCAGCCGTTGGATATACAACATACTTTACCAGATGTACACTTGAGATCACAATTTCTAAACGGAAGCACACTAACGGCGTCTCTCAAACAGCTGTACAGGAGCACAATTTTCAAATTTTGAAACCACACCATTAGTTGCAATACACTTTGCAATACACATGATGCTCAGCTACCAAAGTAGAAAATACCGCTATGCAAACTGTACATCATTACGAAATACAAATCGACATGTATCACACCTTTTTGCATGTCAGTCCCAACTCCTCCCAACCCCGGTGCTTCATTTAAAGTGTAAATCAAAGTGTATATTTAGATGTCTTCCACTCCATTCGGCGCCCCTTGTGGATTAGCAAGCAGCTAGCTTATAGTTATACCACCTTTTTGTCTTCAAGATCATTGTCTAGGCTAGCCAAGCTCAATCATTCGTGAAAAAGTGAGATCGTTTAATCCTCAAATGTAGTTGCTTGTCCGCCATAGCCATTCTTCACCACGTCCCCAACTCCACCTTCCCCATCCATCCACCTTTCATGCATGCAGTGGGGCGATCATTGGACATCCCAAGATGTGGAGGATGAGTACAGACCGTGTCGGGTTCGATCAAGGCTGGATTGCTGCCACACTCCGTGCCCTCCTCCTTGCTGGTCACCTCTGAGGAGTACGACGTCGTTGGTACATGGCCAGGACGGCTTCGTCGATCTCGGCGCCGCATCGTCCTCCTACCTCGGCCACGCCCAAGTTCCGTATCGTCGCTGACGCGCCGCCGCCATCCTTCGGCTGGAGCAGAGGTAGCCAGGAAGATGGCGAGTGACGACCGAGAGCATGACCAGTACCACCATGGAGGCGCCAGTCAGCACCACGATGAAGCCGAAACACCAGCTCGTCGTCGTGCTGCTCCACGGCGTGGCGGCGCGCTACGGTAAGGAGCAGCTGGCGACATTCGACTCGGTGGCGGTACACACGCTCGCCGCCAACGCCTCCACCAACAAGACCAACCACGTCGTCACCAGGGCCTAGCTTCTCCGCCCACGGCCCACCTCGCCTGACTCGGTCCTCCGGTCCTGCCGTCCTTGGCTGGCTCCAGGCACGGCATCTTGTGCGTGTTCCGTATACATACTAGAAATCATCACCGACTCATATTGGTGCTGCAACATTTTCCTGTATTTTATACCCATGTAACAGCTATAGGTTTTGACATTATGAAATCAATACAAGTTAAGAGGCGATCCAATTCCGTTGAGCGTCAGATGGAATGTCCAGTATATCTGCTAGTTCAGCTGCAGCCTCAAGGGCTGTTAGGCATGTTCAGTATCATGTCCATTCCGTTGAGCGAGCGAGCAAAATGCTTAACGGTTCAAAATGGTGATAGAAAAACCGTAGAAAGATTTCTGTGCGTGGACGTTTTACATAGGAAGAGGAATTGCCAGCGTATCATCCATAATATCATTGGTACAAGCGATTTTAGTATGCAGGTTCAGCATGGCAAAAACGAACGCCATATTGAGCATGGTAGTTTCAAACGCCATATTGAGCATGGTAGTGTTTTTCTAGTACAAAGGAACTCGTTTTACATGGAACTGGTAGCTATGCAAGCTAAACAGCATTTACTAAGTGTAGGAACCAACGAAAGCATCATGTGTATTCTAAACGTATTTTTTTCTGCATACAGTCGATGTTGCATTAGCATTTGCTCAGATTCTACAATGTAGAATACAACTACCAAAACAGGCCAGCATGCAAACGGCTACAAACGCCACACCACAATGCCGTTTGTTGATTCCATTGTAATCCATAGGTATCTTGACCCCTTCATTTTTTGGCACACTATATCCAATGGCCATGGGTGGGTGCGTAGCTAGCCACCATGGTAACAAATCCGCGTTGTAGTTAGATATAGTAAGTGTAAGCTCATTGATGGATCTAAGGTTATCTAGAAGCTTCCATGTCAAACCTCCATCCCAATGTCTGATAATTTCTTTCAAGACTGTTATATTAATCAAAGTTTTTCTGATTAAGTATGCAACATATTGGGCTACTGATATCTAGAGGCTAGTGATTTTAAACTGAGAATGGTACTGCTGGAAAATCATGCACCCTGAATTTGAGGAAACAAGCTATAAGTTAAGAGCTTGAACAGATCTATGAAAGAAAATGGCACAAAAACTAAACACGATTCAAACTACAAAGGACTAGCATTCACTGCATACCAATAGAATCAACTTGATGCCACTAGAGAAGTTTTCTACATCTCTACTAGAAAATAGAAAAAAACAACGAAAGTATTGGGTCATCACAAGACAAGAAACATCCACACAAAACTCACTCACTAACTATATAAAAAGTTTTGTTTCATGGAGTATACTCCCCAACCACAAGCAAAAAAGCTGCAAAGATATATGTAAGTAATTTGCTACCATGCATGATTATGCTGGTAGTATGTACTCTCATCATGCATGGCAAGATAACATAACTGTAGTTTCTTTTTTTCCACAGATCAAATGTCCTCCACAAGGACTAAATAGATCGTGAAATGAGTACGAAGCTGGTTGTTTCTCACAATATTTTATATGGTGCATAACAAACATTTAGGCAACACATCAAAACACATCACAGTGGAAGGCATAACATAACATGCACTGAGAACAACACAACGGAAGGTAGCATAGTTAGCAAGGGCAGAAAAAAACATGCACTCGGATAGCCTAAAGTGTATGGAGCTGAAATGTGTGATTTACATAATTAATGACAATCTTGAATGGGTGAAAGCCCGTCGTCACTTTTTGTCGTTGATGTCCATGGAGGCCGTCACCTTCTTGGAAGTGTTATCGAGGTGTGGTGCATGTCCTCCATATAGTGGAAACTTGGGGTAGGGGGCTCATACTTGCTGGTTTGGCGGATGATAGCAAACCAACGTCGCTACCCATCGGGGGTTTTGTGCTTGGAATAAGCTTCTCCTAGAGGGACTAATGGAGGATGTTGTCGATGCTAGGGCGGCAGCGCTAGATCTGATGTTGTTTCGATCTATGTGCAAACATTGATGGTGGCGAGTGATGCCCACAAGTATAGGGGATCGCTGAAATCTTCGATGGGAAGCATTACCTAAATTTATAGTTCGACTCAAGGGGAACACACAAATACCAATAAGACTTTAGCAATTGAGACGTAACTCTCAACCACACTTGTATATCAATAAACTCATAGAGCAAGTGGTGATTTGTAGTTATTGATTCAAAGCAGTAGAATAAAATAGTAAACAATAATAAAAATTTCTAGCTTTCACCAGAAGTAATGATGTGTAACTTTCAGTGACTAAAAGCGTAGGCATGAGGTGATAGCATGGTGTTGCAAGAATGATATTGATCATATAATGTAATCCTAATAATATAGCATTCATCTCTAATTCACTTGTGTGTAGGTTTGTGATCCAAATATAGCTATGCATACTAAAAAGGAGAATTTACATAACATGTTTTGTCCTGCCTGCTCATTTTACCGGAGCCAACTTGGAACTACAAGCAATTAAGGTCTAAGCATTAGACTTCGTGAACACATAATATCCTCGATCTATCACATATTCCCCTTATTTTTTTCCTAATTATCACTGCAGGGATTCGCAGGTTCAACATAACAATAAGCAATACACCTTCCACATAAATATCAACCTCATATATATGATAGAGAAATATAGGTTCAGTACTAAAATCGTGTCACTTGGACCCTAGTAACAAGCATTAAACATAGCAAAGGTGTACCAACACTCATACATGAATATCCTCAAGACAAACATCTCAAATCTTGATACATATGGATGATTACACGACCAATCTCATTCAAACCCCATCCACCTCCTATGCCTACAGAGAACTACTCACTCATGATGATAGAGAGTGAGCACATGGTTGTTGGTGATGACGTTGGTGGCGGTGATGGTGAAGAAGCCCTCGAAATCACCCTCTCCGGGGTGGAGAGCATGATCAATCTGGCCCCGAAAACGAAGATCGTGGATGTGGCGGCGCTCTGTTTCGCGAAAAGCTTCGTACTTTTGGAGGGGTAAGTTTTTAGGGTATATAAGGCAGCACGCGAAGGGAGGAGGCGAGATGACGCTCGAGGGCCAAACGGGCCATAGTGGCGCGCCACCAGCATAGGGCGCGCCACTGGTCCTCGTTTGGGCCTCTTGGGTCCTCTCGTGTGATTCCAAGTTCCAGGCCTCATCTTTTGGTGAAAAAACTTTTGTGGTATTTTTCCACGATTTTGATTCATGCGAAAACAGAGAAAGAAGACTTTTGCTAAGATCAATGTCAGATTAAACAGTTTATTCCAAGTATGCTTAGATTTTAGAGGAAATCTTTGAGCAAAGTGCTTGAAAGAGTAGATACATTTAAGATGTATCAGCGAGGGCATCTGTGTCGTGGGATGTCCAACATGTTTTGAGGATATGAAAAACATAGAATTAGGAAAAATGTAGAATTGCAATGTCAGGCACTCATGCCCCCCTAATCCTACATGAATTCACCCTAATCCTACATTTTTTTCGACAAAGTTTATTTGATTTCACAACAGGAAAAGCAAAGGGTTATGAAAAAGAGGTATGCGTGGATCTTTGATTTCCTGCGAAATCTAGTGCAAAGCGGTCATGCTCTATGAGAATCAATCATAGAAATCAAACAACCATCATAGAAAAAAATTCTATAAAATTTAATCATATAAATTTCCTATTCAAATCCTCTAAATCAAACAGGCCCTAAGACCTAAAAAGTTAGAGCATGTCTGAAAATGGAAAAGAACTCAAGCACGACACATTTCCTTTATACAAGAAAAAAAGATTTACAACGAAAAAAATGTGGCACATAACAAAAATTTAGGCTAACGTAGTGACATCAGGCACTCTAAAATTCGTATCTCTTCACTTCCACTCAAGAGTCAAGCCACGCAGGCACAAGAGCCATGCCGCACCGATACTCCGATGAGATCCCTCGCCACGTCCGTGATGATGCCGCCCAGTATGTTCTTCTCCAGGTCCTTGACGACCTCGTTCTTCTCGATTGGCAGCTTCGACACGCGGTTCCATCCGAAATCCCACGTTGAGTTGGCGTCGGGGTGGTCGTTCTGAATGTCGCTCTGAAGTATCTTCTGCAAGCCTTCAGCCATGCTGTTCTGAATGTCGAGGCTCTCAACGTCGCCGTCCAGTTCCCTGACGAGATCATCGAGATGCCGCAGTTTCATGGTCACCGTGCACGCCACGCTGACATCCTCCAGCGCCTCGGTCCTTTTACCTTTTCTTCTGATCACTTCCCGGGCTACGTCGGAGAGGAGATCATAGTTGCCTTTGTCCAGCCGATTGTCATCGTCAATGAAACTGACAGGATCGTGAACTCTGACTATCGCCTTCGCGGTTTCAAGCAAATATCGGTCCTTTGCCAGCATCCTCGCGAGCAGGAGCTGGTTGTCTGTGAAAGAATCGAATGAGACGACATGTGTCGTGTGTTCCTGCGAACCTGTCGAATCGGTGGAGGTTGTGGTATGATCCAGACCTGCAATGAAAGCATAGGGTTGCCCATTCAATAGCTTCTGACAAAGGTGTCGATTTCTTCCGTTTACTACTACAGTACACAAGAATAAGCCTACCATCAGTCGGTTGCTCTTTCACCATCACGTGTTGTTGTTGCTGTTGCTGTTGGTGTGCTTCTTCAGTGAATGTTTCAGGTATCCGTGTACTTTCACTAGTTGTGTGGCTGGTCCTTCCATCCTGCATTTTAGACCAAAATACACGCTTCGTTAGAACAATATAACGCGCGAGCACGAGAATTTACTAGATGCCCGCCTAGTTTGGACAGACTTACACTTATCTCAGCCACTGCACTCTGATCCGAAAAATTTAACTCCTCGTTTGCCTGTACAGCAATTGTAGGATCACTTGCTCCTTCAGTTATTTTCTGTAAAGGTTGATCTGAGGAAGCTTCTCTGGTTGTGGTGCTGCCTCTCGCTACGATTGACAATTGTTCCGAAAAACCTCCATCACCATTAGTGCTATCTGATGGTTTGCTAAGACTGACATCATTTACTTCTGCAGGCTCTTCATCCTCCCGTTGTATCACTACCGAATATTCAGGCTTCTCTTTCATATGTGCTGCTTCTGACATCAGTGAATTCTTGTCTTCTAAGTTCCAACTCGATGTTTCGCTTGGTGTTTCTCGGCGATTCCGCACTTTCCTCGGTGTAGTTTGTCTTTCTATGTGCTTACTCTGTGCTTGCCGTCTTATCTGATCTGCCTTGATATTCTTTCCAGGATCTGCAACCTTGGTTTCTGCAGTGGCAAGATTTTCCTTGTTAAGCTTTTCTCTTGCCCTCCTTGATTTGGCCTCACTGTCCCTCCCCAGCAACCGTTTCATGCCTGTTGCTTGCTTCTTCCCAACGGATGCACTCTTTTCTTGAGCAATGTGCTTATCTTCCATGGCTGGTCTGCTGTCTGAATTCTTCCTAAATCTTTTCAGAAAATCCATCTTCTTACCCGAGTCGATTCGGCACCCGACACTAACAGGCTTCTGCAGTTTGATTTCTTCAGTAGCCGTCTTGTCCTCATGGATGATCCTCTCTTCAACTTCTTGGCTTCCATCAGCCCCTCTCTCTGCTCCTACCATCTTTCTCAACATTTCTCTCATGGTCACCCTTACGTGCTTATTACTAGTTGCAGGGTGCGATGAACTGTTTGACAGTTCAGATTCTCTAAAACTTGTCAGGCTATTCTTCCAATCCTCAGACAACATAATATTGTGTTGTCCATTGGATAGCACCTTCTCTGAAGCTACAATCCGTATCGGCAACTTGCGGCCCATCGCATTCGCTCTGATCTCCATCCTTGTCACAGATTCAGGCTTAACAAACCTCTCAGTCCCCTTGCGCTCCACTACGGTCTTCCCCGAAGATGGAAGATTGTCCAGCCCCATCAGCTTGGCGATCACGCTCGGCATCCTCACTTTTGAGCCATCCTTTTCGCCTTCAGAAGCATTGCTGGTCTGGGAATCGCTTGCACCAGACTGCGTGACTGAGCTGCTGCCTGGACTATGATGGCTCTGAAACTTGTTGTGAACAACTATCTGCATAGAAGCATTCTTGGCCTGCTCTGTCTCAGATTCTTCTTCAACGAGCTCCACAATCCTAGCTGAGCTGGGCGAGCGCGTCGCTGAACTCTCCCGGTTCTCCTTACCCTTCAGCAGCAGCACCTTGCCGCTCCCCGATCCTTCCATGTACCCCGAGGCGTCTTGGAGCATCACCAGCATGCTCAGTGCCTCCTCCATGTCCATGGATCCTCCGAAGAGCCTCTTCCCGGGCTCGTCAGGCCTCCTCCTCCCACCGCCCGAAGAGTACGCCGCCATGAGCATGTCGTTTAGGTCCTGCACCCCGATCGCAACGCCGCCGGCGCCTCCACGCTGGTGGCCCGGCGTGTCCGGCCCTCGTAAGAAGACGGAGCCCTTGCGCGCCATGATCTCGATGTTCCGGAGCTTGCCGCCGTCGCTGAGCGCGAGGGCTAGAGCCGCCATCTGCACGTCGACGTTGCCCGCGGCGACATGCTTCGGCCCTGCACCTCCTCCTTCTTGGAACGGCACGATGGCGCGCGCGTCTGCGGCTGCGACAGGCGCGACTTCGCGGCGACGCCGTGGCTTGCCGACTGTGGCAATGGCATTGCCGGGTTGTTGCTGGCACCGCCAGTGCAGAGGAAATCAATTGGTGATAAGAGGTTAGAATAGAAGGTAGTATCATGATCCGGAACTGTTGCTTACTGATGATCTTGGTGGTGGTGTTGCTTCTGGTCTTCTTGCTTGAGGAGCCGGAGCTCCTTGCTGTGGCCTCTGGCTTCGTAGTGGTTTCTGAGAATTCGAACAAACATCTGTAATAGACAGCAAATCAGCATCTAAAAACGAATTCTATAGAGTGTTTGGACCAGATTACAGCAATATCAGCACATCAGGATTAGTATCATAGGCACGTGATCATTTCAAAAGGCAAGAACACAACTGCGAGTGCAACACAAACACTGACAACAACGTACCCCGAGGCGTGGCGGCGTTCGACGCCGTGCGCTGCTGCTGCGCCGCAGACCCGAAGCCGAGCCTCTCGCGGCGTCGCCGGAGGTCCAGCAGCATCTTCTGCGCGAAGTCGGAGCCGAGATCAGGCACCTTGGCCATCTCTCACCCCTCCACAACAGAAACTCTGCCAGGAGCCCCAACTCCCCTGCACCGCACCATGAAACTACCGGGCAGGTTAGGTGCCTGAAAAATGCAGTGCAGAGTTCTTTTCCCCGAGTTGGTGTGTGAGACGGCGAGAGCCCCTCAGGCCTCTCGTTTTCCCCGACCTATTTTCTTCCCCTTTCTTCAAGGAGACCTGCTAGGAGAAGCCAGGAGAGGTGAGTGAGGTGAGGTGTCTCGTCTTGGGAGCAAGCATGTCACCCTGAAGCGGCAGTCAGTGGATGCTTTCGGTTGAGCGCAAAGATTGCCTTGGAAGTTAACTTACATGCATGCGTATGATACCTGTGGCCTCTTCTGTTCTGTCTTGTTTGCATCTCCAGTTCACCCACATTCCAAGCAAACTGGACAGAGAAGACAGGGGGGAGTGTGTGCATTTGGAATAATAATCACAATCTGTGAGGCCTGTGGCTTTTGATTAGGTGGTAGTGGGGGTGGTTAATGTCCTTTTGACTATGATGGCACATGCCCATTGTGGATTAAAGGTAAATGATTTTGGTTGTGACATTGTGGTGGCAAGTAAATTTTGTTGAACCTAAATATTTCTTTGGTACAAATGTGTACGCAATTTGTTATCATTTAAGAGACAAGATGATGGATTAAGATGTGGCTTGCAAGTGAACAGGCATTTTCAGTACTGCACAAGGCTTGGAAGGATGCTCACGTTTTGGTTGTACAAAAGCTCTCTCTATGCGCCTGTGCTATGGTCTTGCAGGATTGGCTTTCTGTTAGGGCGATTAAGAAACAGTTGTACTATACCATCTTCGGTATTAAGGGCCTACAGTGACCACCCTACATTCCATCTATCCAGATACTTATGTACAGATTAGGATAGTTGTCGATAGGACCTATGCTCTAAAACAGGTGAAACATGTAGGCAAGCTGTTGAACTTTCACCATTATTAATTTGATAGAAGTTTCATTGAGATTAGTCAAAAAAAAATAGCATCATTATTTCTGTCATGGAAAACCTTTAAGCTAGCATATTCAATTATTCATGTAACAATAAAGGCAAACTTAATCCTCAAGATGATGTCAAATTATGTAGAAGATCGTGTGCTTACGATCGGGGAGAGAGACATTGTAAATCTCTAGTTATAATACAAGTGTGGCTTTCACACTTCATTATGCTATGAAATCTGGTTTACACTTTAAATTTTATATACAAAACATGCATACCAGCATGCATCATAAACTTGGATGGCACTTACAAATAAGATGTATGGTGGCCAACACACCAAGCTAAAAAGTGACCAAAATCTGGAAAACCACAACTATATGACAAAAACAACAGACCACCTAATCGAGTTCTGCACAATAAGTCGTGACTTCCAACAATTCTTAGGTGTGGCATCACCCTCAAAGACCATACACTGCACTTGTCGGTCACTTCCGTTCATTCATCAACACATTTAATTCAGAAAGAACCATCTAATGCTCACAGTGACAGCAAGCAACTCGACATTTATTCTTACTATACATACTCGCATTTACACCTCAAGAGGGCAAAAATGATTGGCAGTTCACACAAGAAAGCATCAGATACCAAGAGTGGCTGCAGAACAAAGGGCCTCGCTCATCTATCATCACTAGCATGGATAGGAAAGATGGACAGTTAGTCTCCTACAAGGTCGAGATAAATACATATCTATATTCGTGAGAAGTTTGGCCATCAGGGTAGTCGTCGCCTGAAGTTCCTGCTGGTGCTTTGGTACGTCCGGATCAGCAGACCCGCGCCCAGTCCAACACCCACGCATACGCCAAGGCCGATCCCAACTCCAACCCGCACACCAGCATTAAACCATGAAAGCGCACCATCCTCGCCATCTAGAAAGTCCTGCCTTGCATACAAGCTGTTATAGTCGACGTCCACATCTGTTTCGGATTTGAGATCGTGGTATTCTGATACCTGAAACAAGAGATGGGAAAGGAAATAATACTGTCAGATATCAGCACAATATGAACTAGGATGTGGATTTTCACAAGATTGCAAATAAAAGAAAACCACAATTTAAGCTAATCATGTACTATGGCATTTATTGCAGATGTTCACCACACATCATTAATATACAAATCCGACATGCCTCAAATTTGGAGTTAGTCTTCAACAGAGATGGCAGCAAATAACTGGATTACCCGTTCTAACATGCAATCAAAGATAAAGATCTATGTGTTTTGTGTTGTTCTTACAAAATAAAAGGTGAGCAGGACTTGATGCTAGTCAAACCAGATAAACTAAAGAGCGGGCATAAGTCAACAGTCAAAGTTGCAACGAAGATTTCTACAGCAGCGCCAGCATAACTGCTACATAAGCATAAGCCAATGCAGTAAGTCGCTGAATAGTCGATGTATAGTGGCCAAGTCATTTTCCAAAAATCACGGCGACTCGCGACTATACAGCGACTTATGGCGAATATACAGCGACTTTGGTCGACTATACACTGAGTCGCACCGCCTCGGCTACTCACTTTTGAGTCGCGACTCAAAAACCATGAGCCCCAGTCAACTAATGAACACACTTCAGGAAGAACCTTGGTAAGTCTGACGTTCAATCTTATTATGGTCTTGCTAAATTTTAAGGTTCTGAATGCTGTATAATCAGCCATTTGGTTAGAAATCAAGCATTTCTCAACCGTCACATGTAGGATGATCTGAGGAATTGAAATAGAAAACTCGTTCCGCATGCATTGTAGCATAACCAAGGAGACTGGAAACTAGTTTAATGCATGGTATATTCCATGAATCCACCAATTACTTCAAAGAGCTACCAACCTTAACACCCTCTATCCAGAATCTATATGTGTGTAGTATAATGATTTTGACTTTAACGTGGACGATACTAGCATCTCTATAAACCACTAAATGAGATTCCATCGCTGCATATCTGAGCTAACGGAGTTTAGCACTGGAAACTCCCATAGGCAACATGTCTTGAGGTACCATACCAATCAGCTACCTAATAAGTTACTAATTCCGATGGGCATGCATTCACACGTGTCAATATTCAGTTTCTTCTACCGTTCACTTTATTCTACGAGCATGTGCACCAGCAGATGTCCACACATACACCATAACAAGAAGTTTCATCATTAGAAAAGGGAAATAGTGAATGTTATCCGGTCACATGTTATCTCCTAGCCATCCTCCTAGAAGAATAATTAAGCAGCAAGCCAGAAACAACATCCAGAAATAAAAGATAGAACTTGCACAACATGCTACAATGAGTACCATGTGCAAAGTGGGGTTTGTGGAAATAGTATCATGGTGAGAAATGGCCATAGATAGTAATTCCTCTCTTTCCTTTTGTAAGACGTTTTGGTAGGCTTAATTGGCTTGCCAAAATGTCTTATAAAAGGGAACAGAGAGAGCAGCACATACACAAATACAAAATACATGAGCTTATCATTGTTTGTTAAGTTGAAATTTGATTGTGCATACTTGCAGGGATTTTTCTATAGTATGCTGTTTGAATATGGTAAAATGGGCTGGATAAGCAAGAAATTAGTCCAAAGAGAATACATCTCCATTTATGGGTTTCACTATAGCGAATATGTCATATGTGAGTCACTATTGTGCTGGGAACATGCCGCTTATAAACCTAAAAGTGGATAAGTACCTTCAACAGGTCCTCATGTGAGTTTTCTTTCTGAAGTTCAGTTGCTTCATTCTCAGGGATGGAATCAAGCTTCAGTTTCATCTGGGACTTCCTTCGAGAAATATACTGGATCGTCTTGGTTAGTATAATAGGCGTGCCAGAGAAAGTGCCAGCAACATAAACCTCGACAACAGGGTGGGCAGACTCCGGGCCTGCAGACATCTTCCCTTTCAAGAAACCACTGCACGATGCTGAGGACTGGCATTTCATATTCCACTTCTTGCTGCTGTTCTTCGGCTCCCCAACCACTCCATTGGCATTGCATAACTCCAGGTCTCCAGTGAGCAAGAGATCATTCTTATCAAACACCTGGAACCTCACGCTCCCTGTCATCCTGATGCTATCGGTGCTCACATACGTGGCTTCCTCGGTCTTCTTGTCGATCCTGTCCCTTCTGAGGGACGACGAGACGAACTCGGTGTGCATGCTGCTCCTCCGCCCATTGACCTCGATGACGGTATCGGGGGATAGCGGGATGTGGTTGAGCGTGAGATGCTCCGGCGCAGACTCGTCCACCACGCAGTTGCTGACCCTCACGTAGAACACCCTCAGGTCGAGCCAGGGTGACGACCTCGACGCGTAAAGCGGGTGCATGATGATCTTCCTGGCGGCCTCGAAAGCCACCCCGTCCCCCATCTTAATCCTATAGCACCGCCACTAGGTAAACTCGCAGCACCACAAACTTTTCAGTTCCACTGCCTGTAACAGAAAATTTCAGGTCAGTACAAAAGAATCGGGTTTAGGCGACATCAATCATAAAAATCTTATCTAGCCGAATTTAGCATGAACACGCCGACTAATCAATCAATCAATCAATTTTAGGTCAGTACAAAAGAATTGGGTTTAGGCGACATCAATCGTAAAAATCTTATTGGACGCAACAGCTCGGAACATCATTTCGATTGACTAAATTACCAGGGGAAATTTGGGAAATAAAACTGCTAACAGCAAGTGCTACACAATCAGGTTAAACAAATCCGCGACGAACCGCACGGATCGTCGCATCCTTCCTGGAAAGCAAAATCTAATTTGATTGACCGCAAAGAAAGAAGAAAGAACAGAACGAGCAGGTTAGGGATCGTCACCGGAGCGAATCCGATCGCTGAGCGGGCTTCGGATGGATCTCCACCGCGCAGCAGCCCGGCGGAGCCGAGGAGAATCCCTTGGAGCGCTACGGTGGAAGGAGGCAGAGGCGTGCTGCTCGGCGGGGCGGCCAGGGGATCGCGAGGGGAATAGAGAGAGAGAAAGGAAGGAGGGATAAGGACTGGCGGGGGTATTTCCGATATTTTGCCGGTCATTTTGCACGTAATAATGTGGACGGATTGGAAGAAGGTACTTGCGGCCCGCCCATCTATCTAACCGTTTGACTAAGTTTTTTTCGTTTTTCTTTTCGCTTGGGATTGTTTATCTTCGTACTGCTTGGTAGTAGTACACATGAACTTGGGAGTGAACATCAATCGTGTATTTAAGTTTTTTTTTAGAGAAAGGCTTCCTAGCAACTTTATTGATTGGCAAATACTCCCTCCGTTCTAAAATAGTCTACATTCTAGCATCAAAATATATTCTAAAATACTCTACATTCTACCTTTTAGTTAACAATAGCACTGAAAACGAAGTAGTTTTGCTCTCTTTATTGGATGTTGTTATTTTAATGTAATTTGAATTGGTTGTTCACAAAGCTAAGTAGTACTAATAAATGCAACATTAATTTATCTCATTTTTTTCTAAAATGTGGACTAAATTAGAACGGAGGGAGTACTAATTACATTCCCCCGCTAATAACCCATGAACAAGATTAGACGAATCCTCATGCCGAACAATTGACCGGCTCCCTAAAGTAGAATATAAGCTACTCTATTGCTTTTCTAGGACTATGAGGAGAACCTTCTTCGTGGTTGTTGGCCCAATTGAACCACCTCAACTTTTGCATCGTTTCCATGACTTCCATGTATTTTAGTTGATGTCTAGCAAAGGTTGAATTACGATCGCAAAGGTTACGAAAAGCAGCCGAGAATCTATGTCCTAACCCTAATACAGTCGTGGACCTTAGATTTTTCTAGCGAGGATGACAATGCATCAAAACTTGAATGAATAAGATCAAAATTTGTCAAAATATCACACAAAACAGTTTAATGAGTTTTAATAAAATCATAATGCAACATGCAAGGTCCCTCGGGAGCGATGATCCACAACAACGACAACGTGGTATCCTTCTGCTCTGTTAATCTCAAAGCTCGAAGATTCTTCTATACATATTGGTGATCCATGATCTAAAAAAAATGTGGAACTTCAATTTTTTCTAACACTTTTTCTCCAAAATATCATTATTATTACGTTACTCACAAACCATGGACTGCATAATCAGTTAATTAATACCTTATCCACTTGACTAATGCAGGTGGACCCGTGGGGCCGGATTAGCTACAGGGAGATGTATCCACGCAACACAAGCATGCCCACACGTGGGTTGTGCCCACAGCAATCCAAGGAGCGGGAGCTCATCTCAACCCCAAAACAAATATCTCTATCGCTGTCTCCGTCCACGACTATGTTAATTTAGTTTAATCGACGCTGCCCCAGTTAACGTGAGGCTCTCGCAAGCTCACGTCGGCAAGACCAAATCCAACGCACCTATCTGCACAAGATTCGGGGCTTGTCCTTTTGCTCGTACAGTCACTTGTCATGTTCGTGTGGTTGTCCTGCCACGAATCGATTTGCGGATGCAGCAACAACAGCAGCAGACATGTGCGGTGCAGGTAAAATAGGGTGTGTGTATTTTTTTTAAAAATCTCAGTCATCTCAGAAAAGTGTGCAACTGCATTTTAAAGAAAATTGCAAGTCAATCCAATTGCACATTTTTAGCAGTTTCTCAAGCACTTTTTTGTAACACTGTGTTTGGATGCACAGAATTGAAAATGGAATTGAATTGGACTAGAAATTCCAAATCTAAGATGGAAATGAATTGGCTTACAATTCAAATTCTATTGTTTGGATGTGCTCAGAATTTGTTGTTTGAATCAAAGGGTGTACCCAATTCCAAATCTTGTTTGGATGTACAAACTTGGAATTTTATGTATTTCTGAATTTTCTCCACAACATGTTGCCGGCGGGAGGAAGCTAGGGCTCGCCCCCGCGTGCTCGTGTTCTCCATGGCTCCCGAGGGAACCTGTGGCCGCCGGTGGCCAAAATCAGTCGGCTGTGGCCGGGATCAGCCGGCAATGGCCGGGATCGACCGGTTCCCATCAAGGCCGGGGAAATCCCGTCCGAGCGGCGGCCGAAAGAGGAGCGTCGGGGCTGGGCCGAGTTGGCCGGATCTCCTCCAGGGGCACGCGCCGGCGATGATTGCGGGGGCACTTGGCGGCAATGGTTGCGGGGGCACGCGGTGGCGGCGGTTGGAGCGAGAGGCAAGGGAGGAGGGAGAGGGACCGAACCTAGGCTCCGCCGCCGGTCACCGGTCGCTCCCATCGGAAGGGAGGCGGCAACGGTCGCTCGCATCGGAACGGAGGCGGCGAAGATCGCTGGCATCGATCTGTTTCTCGAGCGACGAAGAGGCGTGGTAAGTTTCCACGGGATTCCGAGGTCGTGAGCTCGGAAAGTGTGGTGGGATGTTTACACGGGCCGGAGGGGTACCTTGGAATTGGGCTCAGTTTCCAGGCTATGATTCAGAGGCCAATCCAAACGGTGGAAACTGGCCACGAATTCCAGATTCGCAGATTCCGAGCCCAATTCTACGCATCCAAACATAGCCTAAGTGATTTAGACTTAAGGAAATCTCAGTTGACTGAGACATAACAAAACCGGGTAAAATACGAGTCTCTGCCATGGAAGTATTTCCAGTTAAACAAAGTTATGCTATTTACCATTTGTTTTATCCTAACACATGAATGTTTGGGTTATGTTTTCTCACATCATTTACACACACTAACTACTCCACATATTAAGACCACTCTAAGACCATTATCTATTCGTTATTGAAAAAAGGTTGCCCTGCTCTAACCCTAGCCCCGCGCGGCGGCGCCGCGCTTGGGCGACTTCGGCTCCTCCCTTGTCATACTCCTCTCATTTGCACCCCCTCCCTCCCGCCACCATCGTCGGAGGCGTCGCCAGGCAAAGGCCTGGTGGCCTGGTGGCGGCAGCGGATTCCTTGACTGCGGACTTGGCATGGGGGTGCAGATCTCACTCATGGCGACGTCGCCTGCACCGTTCTAGCAGACGACGGTGGCCATCGAACCTCGGTGGCCTTCTTCGACAACGGCCAACGGCAACACGCGACGGTGGTGGTTCGGCCCAGATGGGCCTTGTACGGATGTGACCATGGTTGTGCCTGCTGCATTGTGTCGTCATCAACGATGGATCACGGAGGTTTCCATGGGCCAGTTCTGTGGCACGAGGATGACAGGCCAGCTGTCCCGGTCATGGCGGTGCTAGCCTCCTCCCCCCGTCGGAGGTGGTCAGCCATGTGGCCTCGACAACGAGTTGGGGAGGCGCGGATGTTGGTAAAAATTGAGCCCTAATACTCTAGTCACATTGGGCAATGGTGGCGTGTGAAAGTCGGTACCTTGTTGAAGGCATCAATTGCACTAATTGTCTACCAACTAGTGCGGCTCCTAGGGAAACCCGGATATGGGTCTCCCGGGTCGGGTGGTGGTGGCGATTTCTGCGTCGTGCTACCTCTTGGGGCATCGGTTTTGGAGTAGCGGCTAGATGGTGGATGGTAGTGGTGGAGTGGTGTGCATCTACAGCGTCGATGACGACGAGTCTTGGCGGCATAGTGTTGTGGGGCCTCGGAGATGGACCTTGTGTGATGGACTCGTGCAGGGTGGAAGTGTTGTCAGGCACCATGGTGTTGTCGACAACATGCTGTCAAGAGCTATTCTGATCTCTGCCCTGAAAATGGACAACATTTGAGGATGGTGACCATTTGTGAAGCGAGGGCATGAGGCGTTCGCCAAGGGTCTAGACCGGATATGTGCTCATGTTTTCACCATAGGCTCTAATTAGCTAGTAGGGGTGTCGCTTGTGTTTTTAGGGTACGAGGCCTTTAACATTGTTACATCTTTATGTGTTAAGTGGTGGCTTCGAGTTTTATGATGTATGCTTTTGGTAGATTTTTGTTGAATAAAATCTAAATAAAAGCCATAGGCATCAATCGGCCGGGCTTCCATTTCGGAAAAAGAAAAACTCGCCAAATTTCCCATTCTCTCGTCAGCGAAGCAAGTTGCATCTGACTTGCAAATTCTGTCGTGCTCACCAAGGATAGAGCCAAATCGCAGGGGAAGCTATCATCTGATGCCAAATCCCCATCGAACCAGTAACAGAGCAATCAGAGGGAGTCACCATGGCAGCAGTCAAAGAGACAGGTTTCTTCCAGTTCACAAGATCGATACTCATCCGAATCATGTTTTGACCCGAGACAGGGTGCATACAAATTCATAGGAAGGACAGTGGTACACAAAGATAGCACGCCACGCACGTTAACACACCAATTATGCCTCGTTTGATAATGCTAAGAGGTGTAGAGAGCACCACACGGCTCCCCTTCTTAACAAAGTTGATAACCAGCGACTAAATGCGTCGAGAGCAACGATGACACCACATAACTGAGTGACTAATCAAAACCAGAGCGTGACAGGACTTAACAGCACATCACAGTAGACTCTGCTGGCAATAGCCCACAATATGATAATCAACAAAGAACCAGTAAAATAGGACCAAATCATGCTACACCAAAATACTCTCTTTTCTTTCCTCCTTTTTGTTCAGGAATGTGACATCACTGGATGCTAAATCATACTGTTACTTTGAAGAAATGGTGGACAAGCAGGCATGAAGAAACATTGCGGTATTACGGAGATAACATACAGCTGACAAACAAAAGGTAATGGTACATACATGATTAGGTAAGCTATAGGGTAAAACAAAATGCCTGATTATTGCTGTACAGCAGGCAGGTTGTGGATGTGGGGTATCAGTGACAGGTTAATATGAGGATGAATGATCCGAGCAGAGGCAATCATCGACCAACTGGCGAAGGTTGGGATTCTCCAAGGCTGCAGCAACTCTCTCCTTGTCGTTCAGTTGTTTGTTTACTGCCAATTCAGCACGTTGATAATATAAATATTAAATGACCATTGTTCAAACAGTTATACAATGCAACTGCCAATCTCAATCTCCTAGTTAAGCAGACATTTTTGCTGAGTTCAGAGAGAGTAAAAATTGAAATTGGTTTATTGTTTAGTTTTTATGGATGATATAATATGCCATGTGACTTAATATACCCAATAATATTGGATTGACAACAACAAGCTTAGACATGAATTAGATGTTTGTCATCTTACACACCTGATTCTTCGTTAGCAAGAGACCCTGGAGCAACTTTAATGTCAATCTGCATATTCATACACAAGAAACAAAAGGTTCACAAGAAGCTTGATAGGTGTAGTAATCAGGTTGTGATCATCTAGCGCAGCTTGGGAAGCATGAGTCTAATGGGGTTAAGCGAGTCAGCACCAACCTGTGTGTCGGAGCTGATCGCAAACATATGTAAACACTTTTTTTATGATCAATAAAGCTCACAGTTTCCCTCAAAAAAAGGATCATGGTCCTATTGAAATGCTTAAACATACTTTTGTGGAGGCCATTTACATTATTTCCTTTGAGGCAGATAAATAAACAACATAAATGGTGTTCAGTAGGTATATAAACATATTATAACGTTAATCCTTATAAGATCGTATAAGTGCATGCATATTACAGTTTATGGCTTGTGATACTTGTCTGCTTTCCTTGATCTACATTATGTTCATGAAATTGCAAGCATGCACATATGTACAGATGCGGCAGGTGTCTTGATGGATTTAATACTCTGGATGAATCCAGGATCGATGACATTCCTCAAGTGTCCCCTCAGGAGAATGTTGTTCTTACTGCTCCATATACGATGGAGGAGGTAAGGAAAGCTGTCTTTCAGATGGAACATAACAAAGCACCAGGCCCTGATGGTTTCCCCGCCGAATTCTTTCAAACATTCTGGGATACAATTAAAAATGACCTCATGGTTTTGTTTGAAGAACTCCACGCAGGGCAATTAGAATTGTTTCGTATTAATTTTGGGGAGATCATTTTGCTTCCGAAGGTTAACGATGCTGAACGTATACAGCAATTTAGACCAATATGTCTCCTTAATGTCTGTTTTAAAATTTTCACTAAAGTAGCTACTATTAGACTTAATTCAGTGGCTGATCAGGTGGTGCGACCAACTCAAACTGCGTTCATGCAAGGTCGATACATCCTCGATGGTGTGGTTACCTTGCATGAAACAGTACATGAGATGCATCGCAAAAAGTTGAATGGGGTCATCCTCAAGATCGACTTTGAAAAAGCCTATGATAAGGTCAAATGGTCATTCTTACAACAAACACTTCGGATGAAAGGCTTTTCTCCCGAATGGCGCGCTTTAATTAATAACTTTGTCTTTGGTGGAAGTGTTGCTATCAAAGTTAACGATGATGTGGGCAACTACTTCCAAACAAAGAAAGGTTTGAGACAAGGCGATCCCCTATCTCCAATGTTATTTAACATTGTGGCGGATATGCTTGCTATATTAATTGAGCGTGCTAAGGAAGATGGGCAGACCGAAGGAGTGGTTCCCCATCTAGTTGATGGGGGATTGTCGATACTGCAATATGCCGACGACACGATTATTTTTATGGATCATGATCTGGAAAAGGCACGAAACCTGAAATTAATTTTATCAGCGTTTGAGCTACTTTCCGGTCTAAAGATTAATTTCCATAAGAGTGAGTTGTTTTGTTTCGGTGAGGCCCAAGACGATGCTAACCAATATGCCGAGTTATTTGGCTGTGGTTTAGGAAGTTTTCCAATAAGCTACTTGGGTATCCCGATTCATCATCGGAGACTCACCTTAGCAGAATGGAAAATAGTCGAGGAAAGATTGCAGATAAGACTTTCTAGTTGGAAAGGAAAATTACTATCTCTAGGTGGAAGATTGGTCCTCATAAATTCAGTACTCACGAATATGGTACTATATATGATTTCTTTCTTCCAGCTACCTAAAGGAATTCTTCATAGATTGGATTATTTCCGATCAAGATTCTTTTGGCAAGGAGATAGTGAGAAGAAGAAATACCGGTTAACAAAATGGAATGTAGTATGCCGTCCGAAAAATCAAGGTGGACTTGGTATCCATGACTTGGAGGTTAAAAACAAGGCCCTACTAGGCAAGTGGTTGGCCAGGTTTTTAACTGAGGATGGTGTATGGCAGACCTTGTTGAGGAGGAAGTATGTAGGCTCAAAAGCGATTTCTCAGGTTATTTGGAAACCTGGGGATTCTCACTTTTGGGCTGGCATTATGGCAAATAAGAAGCACTTCTTCCCACATGGGTCGTTTTCCATTAGAGATGGGTCGGAGATACGGTTCTGGGAGGATAAGTGGTTGGGTGCAACCACACTCCGAGAACAATATCCTGCTTTATACAGGATCTTACGTCATAAGGATGTTACTCTTCAGAGTGTGATGGTAACCTCTCCACCAACTATGACATTTAGGCGTGATGTAGTCGGTCCCCGCTTAACTTCTTGGAATGAATTGCTACAAAGATTAGCTCCAATCCAACTGGTTCAGGGGAAAGATATTTTCCGCTGGGAACTTACCAAGAATGGTTTATTCTCGGTAAAATCCATGTATGAAGCGTTGACAGAACCTGTCCAACCGGTACTAAATAATAAAAGCATTTGGAAGTTGAGGATACCACTAAAAACGAAGGTGTTCGCTTGGTACTTACGCCGTGGTGTTATCCTCACTAAAGATAACCTTGCAAAGCGAAACTGGCATGGTTGTAAGAAATGTGTCTTCTGTCATGAAGACGAGACGATAAAACATCTCTTTTTCCAGTGTCAATTCGCGAGAGCTATATGGTCAATCATTCAGATAGGATCTAGCTTATACCCACCCCGAAGCATCGCTAACATTTTTGGCAATTGGCTAAATGGGGTTGTGGTTAGGTATAAGAGTCTTATCAGGGTGGGAGCGATTGCCGTTATTTGGTCGCTATGGCTATGTAGAAATGACAAGGTTTTTGACGATAAAAATTCTTCTCTTATGCAGGTAATCTACCGGTCTACGGCCTTGCTCCGTTCATGGTCGTCGCTTCAGCGCTTGGAGGACCGCGACCTATTTACGGAGGTGTCTACACGGTTGGAGAATTCGGCCAAGGAGTTTATTACCCAACATGGGTGGCTGCATAGTCGGAGGATTGCAGCTTCTTCACCATGATGCGCTTTTCACTTAGTCGCTTGTTATGACATGAACTTTTCTGTTTTTATACTCTTGTGTGGACGGCTGTGTGCATCATAGTTATGCAGAGGCCGGGTGTATTACGAAACTTTGAAGTAATAAAGCGCCCTTTTTTGAAAAAAAGTAATTGTCAAATTTATGACATTCCATCTATCCCATATTTCACCACACAGACACGGAAGGAAACCAAATTGCCGCCTAGAATGAGCATGCATGTAAACTCGAACTCCATCAGATTGTATAAATGGCTGCTGACGGCACATATGCTACATAACATAATACGATCTATAAAGCGTCTCAGCTATTCGGCTTAATCAGAACTCCATGAATATAAGAACATACTAAGTACCTTGAAATGCGAAGGAAAGTTTTGCATCAACTTAAGCCTGAGGCACAGACCAATCACTGTAGCCATACTACAATGTTGCACAGTTGGGGTGAATGTTATCCTGCATGCAATTGTAAGGTGTGATCAGTGGTCCCAAAAAACTGAAGCTGGAAGAAACATCTTTTTTTGTACTAGCAGACTGTATTGTACAAATGAGAGCAATGAAGGTTGCTGGCAATAAGCAAATGCATCCTGACACTCCCAGCTACTGTATTCAGAATGAGGACATATCTATGGATCAGCAAGCTAGTGGAAGACCAAATCCCAACCAATAAGTGAGTTGCATTTCTGTAGACAGCCTTCTTTCAAGATCACACTATGAATCTCCACTGTAGTAGATGATAAAGGTTCATATTCTGATCTGTATCAATTATTGCTGCCCGGAACTAAGCAATTAACATGGGAAATTAACGGTAAGCACTACCTCCTACTCCCAGCCCTTACTAATTTGATAACCTCGTAGCCCAATCACATACGTACTGGATGTGGCCGAGCTTCTCGTCGACGGAGACGGACTCCTGCGAGAGCACGCTGAGCTGCTCCAGCGAGTAGGGATGCTCCGGGTCCTTGATGTCCCGCACCGTATCTGGACACGAGACGCACCAAAATCAGTTCCAAGCCAAGCAATGAAGGGGGAAAAATTGAAGAAAGCGAGCTTATATGCTTCAGTTACCGAAGACATCGAGCGCATCGAGAGCCGCCGCCGCGGCGTGCGCGTGGTGGGCGGCGCGCTCCGGCCGCTCGTGCACCACCGGGTTCGCGTTGATCATGCCCACCGTCATCTTCCTGTCGGCCGGTGCGGTGGCTGTGTGCGTGCGACTTCTGGGAGAGAAGATGAGGACAAAATTATTGGCGAGCTCCGTTCCCTGTGACTGTGAGCCTCTGTTTTGTGGGGAAAACAAAAGTGAAGCGAGTGAGTGAGCGAGCCTCGCTTTGGTCGAATCCCGTGGGCCGCGGCCCGCACGCGGAAGCCCGCTGACTTCTCCGCGACATGCGAGATGCCGCCCTGGAGCTCCACGCCGGGCCGCCGGCGCCGCGGACGGCAATGGCGGCCTCCGCCGGCGACCACTACGCGCGCCTCCTGCGGCTGTGCGGGACGGCCGCCAACCCGGGCGCCGGGCGCGCCATCCACGCGCGCGCCGTCAAGGCCGGTCTCCTCGCCAGCGCCTACCTCTGCAACAACCTCCTCTCCTACTACGCCGGCCCCGCCGCCGCTGGAGGAGCCAGCGGCAGCTTCCCGGAGGCGAGGCGCCTGTTCGACGAGATCCCCGCGGCGCAGCGCAACGTGTTCACGTGGAACTCGCTGCTGTCCATGCACGCCAAGTCCGGCCGCCTGGCCGACGCCCGCGCGGTGTTCGCGGGAATGCCCGAGCGCGACGCCGTGTCGTGGACCGTCATGGTCGTCGGGCTCAACCGCGCCGGACGGTTCGGGGAGGCCGTCAGGACGTTCCTGGACATGGTCGCCGACGGGCTGGCGCCGACGCAGTTCACGCTCACGAACGTGCTCTCGTCGTGCGCCGCGACGGAGGCCGGCAGGGCCGGGAGGAAGGTCCATTCCTTCGTCGTCAAACTCGGCCTCAGCAGCTGCGTGCCGGTGGCCAACTCGGTGCTCAACATGTACGGCAAGTGCGGGGACGCCGAGACGGCGAGGGCTGTGTTTGAAAGGATGCCGATGCGGAGCGTGTCGAGCTGGAACGCCATGGTGTCGCTGAACGCGCATCTGGGCAGGATGGACCTTGCTCTGACCACGTTCGAGAGCATGCCGGACCGGACCATCATCTCGTGGAACGCAGTCATCGCAGGGTACAACCAGAATGGGCTTGATGCCGAGGCGTTGTGGTTCTTCTCGCGGATGCTGAGAGACTCTTCCATGGAGCCTGATGACATCACAATCACCAGCGTCCTATCTGCTTGCGCCAACCTCGGCATGGTGAGCATCGGAAAGCAGGTGCACGCGTACATCTTGAGGTGTGGAACGCCCTACACCTGCCAGGTCACGAACGCCCTCATCTCAATGTATGCCAAGTCTGGCAGTGTTGAGAATGCCAGAGGGGTCATGGACCAGGCAGTGGTGGCCGATCTCAATGTGATATCCTTCACTGCTCTCCTGGAAGGCTATGTTAAGCTTGGTGATATGGAGCGTGCAAAGGAAATATTTGATGTTATGAGTAACCGAGATGTCGTAGCCTGGACTGCGATGATTGTCGGCTATCAGCAGAATGGTCACAACGACGAGGCCATCCAGCTCTTCAGGTCGATGATTAGAAGTGGACCAGAGCCAAACAGCTATACGCTTGCTGCTGTTCTTAGTGTTTGCGCAAGCCTTGCATGTCTTGAGTACGGCAAGCAGATCCACTGCAAGGCTATCAGGTCCAGGCAGGGGCAATCTAGCTCCGTCAGCAACGCCATCCTCACCGTGTATGCAAGGTCAGGCAACTTGCCATGGGCAAGGAGGGTGTTTGATTGGGTCCGCTGGCGCAAGGAGAAGGTCACATGGACATCGATGATCGTAGCTTTAGCACAGCATGGCCTGGGAGAAGATTCTGTTGGTCTGTTTGAAGAAATGCTTTGTGTTGGTGTGAAACCAGACCGCATAACCTATGTTGGTGTGCTTTCAGCCTGCGCTCATGCCGGTTTTGTGGACCAAGGGAAGAGATACTACCAGCAGATGCAGGACATGCACGGCATTGTACCTGAAATGAGCCATTACGCCTGCATGGTTGACCTCCTCGCCCGCAGCGGCCTACTCTCTGAAGCTCAGGAATTCATCCAACAAATGCCTGTGGAGCCTGACGCAATAGCCTGGGGATCACTCCTTTCAGCTTGCAGAATGCACAAGAATGCAGACTTGGCAGAACTGGCGGCAGAGAAGCTGCTGTCAGTTGATCCCGATAACAGTGGTGCCTACACCGCTCTCTCCAACGTCTACTCTGCCTGTGGGAGGTGGAACGACGCGGCGAAGATATGGAAGCGGAGGAAGGACAAGGCTGTGAAGAAGGAGACAGGTTTTAGCTGGACTCACATACAGAACAGAGTACATGTCTTTGGAGCAGACGACGTCCTACATCCGCAGAGGGACGCCGTCTACAGGACGGCTGCCAAGATATGGGAGGATATCAAGAAGGCCGGCTTCGTGCCCGACCTCCAGTCTGTCCTACACGATGTCGACGATGAGCTCAAGGAGGAGATGCTGAGCCGCCACAGTGAGAAGCTCGCCATTGCATTCGGCCTTATCAGCACGCCGGAGGGGACGACGCTGCGAATCATGAAGAACCTGCGTGTATGCAATGACTGCCACACCGCGATCAAGTTCATCTCCAAGGTTGCGGACAGGGAGATCATTTTGCGAGACGCAACGAGATTTCATCATTTCAGGGATGGATTATGCTCGTGTAAAGATTATTGGTAGAAAACCATTGGTTACCGAGGAAGGAATAATGATATTTCATTCCTGCAGATGTAACCGCTCCTCAAGAACAAAGCCAAAGTGTGAGCACACGTTAAACCAGCAAAATTGGATAATACTGCTAACTTTGGAATGCCCTTGTGATAAATAAAAATAGAGTGTAAACATAGCACAACGATTTGTATTATTCGTTGGAAGCATTAATTCATGAGCGAGCCAAATGGGGAACTACCGTACTGTCATTTATGCTAAAATTATGTCAAATGCAGGATCCATTGGGAAGGTCGAATTCAATCATTGAGAGGAAATTCAGTGGCTCATGGGATAACTAGGGACTGTTTTAGTTCTCATATTTCTTGTAATTGGGTCAATGAGCTCCCTGGTTTTACCATCCAAACTCTCCTAAATGATGTAACTATTACTTGATCGTAATAAAGCTAGCCATGATGGCCTTCCCTAAAAATAATATACAGCTGAGTACATGCATCCATCCTGAGAATGAAGATGAGATGGCAATAAATGATTAAGAAAAAATATTTGAGAAGAGGTACTCTACTAAGGATAAGGCTTTGCACTGGTTGCTCTCAGTTTTGGTCTGGTTTGATGGAAATTTAAAATATTTTCTATAGCTGCTGTAAAAGACTGATTGGTGATGGATGTAAAACTATGTTTTGGGAAGATGTTTCAGTCGGTGACAAATCTCTGTGTTTTAACTTTTCAAGGATGCTACACCTACGGGATTTTTCTTACGGGGACCACTTACACGCTGAGGTGGAGGCCTAAAACAAACCCACGATCCTGAAATTAAGGAGGTCAAACAAATTTCAACCACCCAGGTGATCGCATCCCGTAACTTGCTTCCCATAAGTGTAGCATTTTGTTATACAATCTAACCTTTACCCAGAACATTACTGTGGCCAAAGCTCTTGCACGAAGTTGCAATTGCATTAGGTTCAGGATATCTTTGCATGGAGAAACTATGGAGATGTGGAATAAGTTGCTTGATATGCATAGTCATGTCTCATTGACTGATGGGCCTGACAAAGTGAGTTGGATTTTGACTAAGTCAAGTAGTTTCTCAGTTAAATCAATTTACCTTGTGGCTAGAAATGTTTTGTTCCCTTAGAAGATGATTTGGAAGATGAAACTGCCTCTTAAAATCAAGGCTTTTGTTTGGTTCCTGGAAAATAAGAGTGTTGGGTAAGGATAAGTTATCTAAAAAACGTTAAAAACAGAGACTCTTAACCACTACTCTGTTTATTTCTGTGAATTCTGTGGTTTGTGCCAGGATTGGTTGCCTAGATTCGCAGGAAGAGACATAGTTGTTATTATTAGTACTGCAGGACTAGTTTGGAACCTATGGAAAACACTGTTTTAAAGAATTCTGCCTAATGATCCCACTGATGTGATGTTTTCGTCAGGTTTAGTCTATGGGCGAAAGTATGGCTGGGCACCTTGAGCTAGATGAATCTGCGCTGGTTGATACACGATGAGTGCTCACTATGATTCGTTCCAGGAAAGGAAAATCTATGTCCAGCCATCTAAAACCTTTAGCTAGGAGGACTTGGATGGGATTAATCCCCCTCAATCCACTTCAATCCCTAACAAACCGAACAAGTCGTACCAAGAAAAATCAGGGGTCAAAAGAACGTTGTAAACACTGTACGTATTGTCGTATTGAGACAAACTGATGGCACAGGACTACAGGAGCCCACTCTCTCACTATTCTTGATTCCAAAAAAATTGGCTCCTGCAATGTGGTAGGTAGTTAGTCCCTGAAAGCAGCTGTCCCGTGGCTCACAGATAAGATTGGTAAAGGTTAGCCTTTGAGTGCTGGCTCCTTTCCTCTTGAAGCGAGCTTGATCAGGATCAAAGCCACCTTCGTCAGCGCCATAGACTGCCCAAGAAGGTGTCATAGCCATGTAATCTCTGCTCTTGAAAGGCTTTCCAGACATCACCTACGTTGGTGACTAAATTGTCAATTTATATGTTTTTTTTTTTCGAAATGGGGAATACCCTGGCAGCCTGGCCTCTGCATCAATAGATGAATACAGCCATTTATTAAAAAGTATTAAAAATTCATAATCTACTTTAAAGCTGATTATAAATAATGATACACGACAGAGCAAACCATGTGTGCATGTCAGTTATACTGGACACCAAAATTCTCAAAATTCTGATTGACTTGATAGGAATTATCACTGATACAAAGTATACATTCGCCGCACTGGATAGGATAATGAAAACATCACTATACCAGATAGTTTTCAGGGGTCAAAAGAACAGAGGTACATGTTGCATACACTCTAGGTACTGAGACAAACAAATAGCACACGAGCCCCACTCTCTCACAATTCTTGATTCCGGAATTTTCACTCCTGGAATGTGGTGCATATGTTAGTCTGTGAAAGCAGCAGTCCCACGGTTTGGTGACAAGATTGGTCAAAGATTAGCCTTTGAGTGCTGCAGCTCCATGGCGCCTTTCCTTCTTGAAGCGAGCTTGATCTGGGTCGAAGCCGCCCTCCTCTGCGCCGTAGACAGCCCATGAAGGTGTCATAGCCATGTAATCGCTGCTCTTAAAAGGCTTTCCAGACATCACCTACATTGGTGAATAAATTGTCAATCTAGATGTGCAAACTATCTTCTTATCTGTGTGACTGACATCTTAGTCTCCATCTACTAGTTAAGCCTTGGTATAAACAATGATCTATGGGAGTGCCTTGTAATCACAGTTTCTCCCTCCCTTCCAACGGCCGCAAATGTATATAGTAAAGGACGACAATGCACAATGCACAAATATGGAACCCAAAACAGTATCATTTTGAACATCGGTTCATAACTTCATATGCACCTACTGCTAGTTTGAGTACTTGTGCAACATTAAATTTCCCAAAGCAACATAGTACTAACATGTTAGAAACTTAGGATATGTACACACACAAAAGTTTGTGCAAAAATATGGTCATATTTGTGCACACATTTTGCATGTTTGAAAAGTGCCCAACAGTATTTTTTTTGCACAATTTGTTATGTACACATATTCTATAATCTAGTGCTGTAATTTTGTATTTTTTTACTGCATTAGTGCATTGTATAAATATAAATAAACTTGCATGTGAACATAGGCTCATATATACAAGACGATTTCATGTGGCAGCCTGCCAATGGATGTAGAATATTACTACCTGTGCTCCATAATATAAGCCGTTTTAGTAAACTATTTTAGTTTGCTAGAACAGTTTATATTATGTAACAGAGTGATACTTCTTTACCAAAGCAAATACTCAGCCCCAGTATTAATTATTGCTAAAAGAAAGCTCACCAGTTCATTGAATCGGTCATAATCTATCCAGGTATGCCATTTTCCATTGATCTTAAACTTATCCACCTTTGCAAGTAGCACACAGCATGAATGCACATGCTCACAGGCTAATTCATATACGCCACCACTTTTGGTTGCCAACACCTCAGAGAATTCTTTTACATCAGCATGCCAGGGGACATTTTCCATTGTCAACTTTGAAGTTGCTGACCTGTATGCATTACCAGAAAATATCAAATGGGAAACTCATCAACCTGAAAAGCTAAGACAGAATCATCAGGTGACCGTTCTTTTCTTCAAATTCACTTACGAGCCACAGTATGTTACACCCTTGATTTCAATGAAATCAGGTTGCCCAAGTTCTAGTAAGTTTGCGTACGCATCTATCTCTTCCACATTCCAGCCTTTGACCAATGTCAGTCTGTACACTGTCCTTTGATCTTTGTCATGCAGGGACTTGAGAGAATCCTAATGCAGTATCAAAGTAAATAAAATAAACCGATATAGTTAGTATTTGTAAACCATAATTTCATGATGTGCATCTGTAAATATTTTTGCAAACCTACCAGAAAACGCTCCCAGAAGTCCGAGAAGAGTGGCCTGTCAACAGCCTTCAGGCTTTCTTTTGTAGCTGCATCCACACTGACATATAGCTGCAACCATAGAGGCATTATAATCATCTGTATAATGTGTTGTTTGGGCATCAAAATGCCACGGTCTGGGTCTTAATTTGAATCTATTACGAATATGACCTGGGTGATTGGTTTCAGCGCCTTGATCTTATCAGGAAATTGAGCATTTGTAACCAGAAACGTAGAAATGTGTCTGCGATGTAGGTCATCAACGAGAGCATTTATCTCTGGGTACATAATAGGTTCACCAACAAGAGATAATGCACAATGTCTAGGAGATAGGCCCTCTGCTAGTCGTTCTGGTTTTACTCCTGAAAGAAAGAGAGCATGAAACAGCATAATTAAAGATGGCAGTGTACTGCTTGATGATACACATATTATGGTACTAACAAATATTCCAGAAACTCTCTATTATGTAATCAACAGCTTTACAGGGTATTTTATGAGGTTCCATTAATCATGTAGAGCCTAGGTTCTTAGCACTGCAAGCCGAACACATCAAGTAAACAGATTAAAAGTTCACATTTGGACCCTGGCATATTTTAATGGAACACTAACACTTCCACCATGGTTACTGCTGGTGTATGCATGGAGACCTTCTAAATGCTGCATCCATTTAGGTAAGTTACAGGTGTTTTGTCATGGATCTACCTTTTGCTTGGCCACTAAAACATGCAGTACGACTTTAATAGGACTTAGTAGAATAATGGATACCTGGCACGCCTTTCATTTGCTTAACCATCTTCCTGTGTTCATCAATTGCAGTATTAACAATGTCAAGAGGATCGTCCATCTTCCACTTCCAACTCTTGCCAACAGGATTCGTGTGATGCCTCCAACAGAACACACACTTATTTGCACAAGCCAAACTAGGAGTTGCCTCCATACATCTACCAAATTGAGCATATAATCAGGAAAACAAACACTCAAGGAAGCAAACCACATAACAACATGTTCTACGGGGCTATGCCATGAGACAGATCCGTGTCATAGAACATTTATGAACTAAGTCCAGCATCCCATATACTACCATGTTACACTGGCAGAAGAAAAATCACCTGTGGCTTTCTATGCCATAAAATGAGTGCTTGTAACACCCTCCACGACCTCGGAGCTGTGACTTTGTCCATCTACAGATCTTCACTCCACTATGAGAACCAACAATTTTGTATCCCTGAAAAAACACAAGGATTGGTTTATAGGGCACTATATAACAATATGTAGAATTAAAATAGACACGGACAAAACACGTACACTACAGACAAGAACTATAAGTTGCTAACCCCATCTATACAGATAATGTGTCTACCTCACAGGCAAGGACCACAGAGATCTGGGTACAAAATACACAGCCCTAGTGTTAACCAACATCAGTTTGGCACTAGTAAATATTGTCTTAGATCCTAATTAGAAGTTTCACAAACATGCTTGGTTGATTACTTGGCACTTGCTTCAACGATCTCACTCTATCATAGCAAATCGCCAAGCTAAGTATTCTACATGAAGCATTAGTTCCACTAGCACGGCATACATTAGTTTCAACAAATTTATTGAAGGAAACTACTTAATTGCTGCCTAGCTAATAAATGGTCTCCGCCCACACAAATCTTCAAGTTTTGCTCTAATTCCCTATCACTGATGTTATGTAATGTACGGACAGATCAAAGATAACAGAATGTGAAATACTCTATTTTAACTATGCATAAGCCAACTTGCTATCATCATCTGACTATTCAAAGATATAGGTTGATGTGCTTTTATATAACCAATCAAGAGCATCATCATGCATAATAAAATGTAACGAGAAGAACTTGATGCTCACTTGCTTCTCCAAGCTGGCCCTGATGATCGGCGTGACCATCGCCCTGGCACCATTCTGCCCTCCATTCGTCAAGCCACCACCCACCTTCCCATTCTGCTTCTTTGCTGTTGCCTTGCCCGCAATGTCTTCCATGTCAACCTCCCCAGCAGCCACCTCCTCCTCCTCCTCCTCCTCGTCATCCTCATCATCATAATCGGACTCCACACCATCTAACTCTTCAAATCCATTGGCCTCCCCATTGACCCCATCTTCATCCTCCTCATCCTCCCCTTTCACCACCCTCAGCACCCTCCCGCACCACTCCTCGAACACACCGTCGAGGTCCCCGCCATCGACGTCGCCCTCCCCGACGGGCACCACCTCGACGGCTCCCAGCGCGCGCAGCCACCGCGAGAAGCTCCTGGCGGCGGCGTTGAAGGTCTCGCCGTAGGCCCTGGACCCGACGCCGAAGACGGCGAAGCGGAGGTCGGAGAGGAGCAGCGCCCCGGCGCGGAAGTCGGCGGTGGTCTCCGCGAGCCAGCGCGCGAGGAAGGCGGCGCCGGGCGGGGCCGCCCCGCCGTCGTGCGTGGGGAGGACGAGGAGCAGGAGCGGGACGGAGGGGAGGTCGTCCGGGTCGAAGGCCGCGGCGTCGGTGGGCCGCGCGGGTGCCCCGGCGTCCGTGAGGCGGAGGGAGAGCCGCGCCGCCAGGTCCTTGGAGGTGCCGGTGACCGAGGCGTAGAGGAGGGTCGGGGTGGGGGTGGCGGCGGGGGTGGGGGTGGGGGAAGGGGTGGAGGAGGGGATGCGGCGGAGGCGGCGGCGGAGGGTGATGGACTTGTAGAGGAAGAAGAGGGAGGAGGAGGAGAGGACGACGAGGAGGGCGAGGTGGGTGGTGGCGGAGGCGGCGGTGGTCGCCGGGGAGGGAGGCATCGCGGCGGCGCGCGTGAGGGGGGCGTGAACTGGGGTTTGGGGGAGGTTGCCGGTTTTGGCCCCCTTGGGTTTTGTTTGTGCGCCCTTGACACGGGGTTTTTGCTGTTCTTTGCTGAAACTGAAAACGCCGTGCACGCCAAACTTCAGAAACGGAAATTGTTCTTCAGTTCTTTCTATGTACTTCCTCCGGTTCCATTTTGTAAATGGATACATTCAAATCTGCGATAAGAATTATGGAACGGAGGGAGTAAAAGGCAACAACAAAAAAAAGCGTCACAACTTTCAGGTTTGTTCAGGACAAAAGTTTGTTCGCAATCCAAGAACACTTGAGGGCTTGTTCGGCAGGCCAGGTTTCAAGAGTTTTTATAGGCGTAGGGTGAGGCACCAGCGAAATTAACACGACGAAACGCTTCTGCACCGTTCGGTAGTCCGGTTTTTGATGGAGGAAACCTCGTCAATCCCTTGCTGTACATTTAAAATCTCGTCAGTTCCACGGGGATTATAAACACGGCACCTACCTCGCGTTTTTATTTTGGCACGATTAAAGCCTACTCCGCTATGTAACACACTCGAATTCGTGGATGGGCGGGGATAGCTGTTCAGATCCGCTCCCCCGTTTCTATGTTGTCAGCAATCCTTACCAGACTTGTATCTCATCTCATCTCAACTACTAATAAAAGAGCGAACAAGAACTTTCCTAGGTACACCCCGCTAATTGTCCACAAACCAAACAACACCGCATGATTAGGCCCACAAGTCTCGATCTAATAGACAGAGGAAAACTTCACCCGTGTGCACTTAGTAAATTGCAATGACTGACCATGCTTCACCAGCAGAGGAAAACTGATCGCACGCGCAGCAGCCCGCGTCCTACTCCCACGTCCTCATCCCGCTAATCACGCAAGTATCAGCGCAAAAACTGATTGTGAAACTGATTAGCGGATCTCCTCGACCCCATCCCAAACACCGACGAGTGCTGCCTTGCCGTCTTCTCCCTCAACGGCGACCGCGCACGCCTACACAACCCCTTCTTCTCCCTAAATGGCGACCTCGCAGGCCTGCACAGCCCCTTCTTCTCCATACACGGCGACCACACAGACCTGCACCACTCCGTCGACTCCCTACACAGCGAACACGCCGCCCTGCACCGCATGTCGACTGGGTAGCCGCCGCTCCTTCATCTACCCACTGACAACAAATTGGATTGGACCGTCGACGCCCCCACCACGGAATCAGCGCCACGCGCTGAAAAGTCTCTGCCATGGCGCCGAAAATCCGCTCCATGCTGACGCCGCCTCCTGGATTGATGCCACCGTGGCTGCAACTCGACGCCGCCCCGCCTGACTCCTGGCCCGATGCCAGAAACGAGGGACGCCGGGCGCCCTGAATCTCCTCTCAAGATCGCCCCGATTCCGATCCCCACGACAACGTCACGTCTGCCACGCCACCGCCACTTGCACGCGCAGCTGTGAGATCGTGATCGTCCGGGCCCCAAATGCGACGTTTGTTTGATCGATCAGATGGGGCTACTCGTGTAGGTAATTTGAGTCATGTTCGTGTGGCGCATATACATGCAAAGGAGAGGCGGAGCTGCCGCCGGCGAGGCCAACCCGATGGCGGGCGGCATGGTCCTCTTCTATGCGGAGACGCCGACCTCCAAGGTAGGGTGGCGGCGCTCCACAGGCCGCCCGCAGAGGAGAGGCAGAGAAGGGTGGAGCTGCGCCCGGCGCCCCTGATTGATTCAATGTCCGTCCCGTTTGTGAGAAGTGAGAGGAGGAGCAGGTACATGCAGAGGTGGGCAGATGCGGTGTCGGCCACACTCAAAAAATTTCAGGGTTGCAGCAGCTTGGACGAATTAGAGTCTGCATCCATATATATGCAGTGCAATGCAAAAGGTATTTACATTGCAGGAACCTGAACTGCTTCTTCCGTTATTCAGGCTAAAGCTCAAGCTTTGGAGCTACGTGATTTTTAGTTCCTTACAACTGGTTTTGTTCGTGGTTTTTTAACAGGAAAAAGCCTCTTGGAGATATCTCATTTCTTTATGCAAGTGCAGAAAGATTTCAGGTTGTGTTCTCTCCTTTGTTTGAATGATCAGGCTGTGTTCTCTTGTAATGGAAGATTACCAAAAATGGCAGCTCTTATATTTATTACTGTAGAAATAGCCGGACCAGGAAGTAAATTAGCTGTACTTGCGCGTCGACCCTCCTAGCAGCGTATAAATGTTGGGGATGAATCCAACTTCATCGAAACGGAATAGCACAACTACAAGGTGAACTTAACAGACATGATGGTATGACCTTTTTCAATATAAACTTGCCCATAGCTTAGTAGCAATTATTATTTATGTTCCTTTTTTGTGTTGATGATTTTAGTTTTAATCAGTGGATTTTATTAAGGATTACAATAATTTAGTCGTCCCAGGTTTAACTTCCTGGAGTTTGGATCTGTGTGTTCAATATTTCCAACAGACCTTCATCGAATGAATACGAGTTCTCAATTCTTCTTCGACTCAGTCATATATGTCGTCTGTTATTTGCATAAGACCTCATGGAATAGATATGAGTTCTTAACTCTTCTTCCACTCGATCATATATTTCATCTACATGCAATCTGCTGCACAATATCGTTGTTATGAGATGGGTTTATGTCATGATATCATTTGTCCTATTAGATATAGTTTTCATGATGTTTTATCAGAAAATCCAAGCTACCATAATTAAACGTATGCCTTGTGTTAAAGCACATAATATTACAGTTGTAGGTGCATTTTTGTTCTTACATTATTGATCCATTTGATATGAACAGGCAGTGTTCAAGAATTCGGCCGAATCACCGATTAAATGACCAGTTAATCGCTGCTCGGTGGGTCATTGAGTAGCCGATAAATACCGATTACCCCATTAATCAGCTGATTAACTGGCAAATTTGCCGATTAATCGCTATTCAGTGGCCGAGCGAACCGTTACCAGTTAACAAATTCCTGGACAATGTGAACAGGCTTCCATCTTGTAATGTCAAGAAATAATAGTTTTACCAGCTACTACTTCATTCGTTCATGATGAGCATGAAAGATAAGCAGACCAAGTATGCATCCGGGTTTGGGTTAATTTCTGTTCAGAGTGTTCTATACATCTATATACGTTGGAAAACATTTCAGATATCTGGCCAGAAAGAGTTAACTTTTATATTGTAGATAAGTATTCTTCTTCGAGTATGGAATATTTCCTTCATAACTGTTATAACATGGGCTTATATCATGGTATCATGTGTCCTTTTAGATAGATTTTCATGCTTTATTCTATGTTTGGCGTGCTTGCTTCAGTGACAAGTTGAAACTTATACTTTCAATGACTCACTAAATATATTATCATTATATTTAATTTATTGCTTGTGGTGGTCGTTGGCTTTTTTAAGTTTATAGTTTCCAAAGGAATCTTGGTTTAATTAGTTCCTGTGTATATACTTTGGTCATACATGTCATTACCCATAGATTATGCCAAATTTGTACGATTTGGATTTGAATTCTCGCATTGAACAAAGGGAAATAGGTGGTGATGAAAAATTGGGAATGAAGAGGCTAGCCGGGCTTCATGTCATATGCGACCACCGGAAATTTTTGTAATAGAAGATTGTTAAATTTGGGAATTCCTCCAGTGTTGTGCAGCATAATTTAATATTAAATTTACACTCATTTTTCATATTCCTTTTACATTTTTTATCTATAACTATTGCTGCATTTTCTTTTTATGATTGATTATGTGCTGCTGTTTCTATATTTCCTAATTGGAAAGCACAAATCTGTTTTTAATATTTACTATGATTTATTTTGTAGTTTACAGATTTTCATAATTGCAATTTGTATTAGTTGAGACGTGCGTTGCACGTGCAGACTTACTAGTGTACGGAAACAATTCAATCACCCCAAAACACGCTAATCCACCTCCCAGTCACCCAAAACACTACATATAAAACTCTAGAACACACGCCTGCCGAACGAGGCCTGACAGGTATCCAAATACTCAATCTTTACATGTTGTTACATCTTTCAGAAACACCAGACAATTGCTTACATCCTGCATACATTGGTAGTACAATGTTACATCATTTACACATGCCCTAGACTCTACATCCTTTACACGTCTTTACAATGTTCTGAGACAACAAAGTACACCCCTCAGCCCTGTTTACACAGTCCAATACTCAGGTTCTAGGGAGCTCTTTGTCTGAACATAGAACTGGATGCTGCTGAAGACGAACTGGCAGGTGGAACACCAAAAGCCACCTGCCAACAGTCGTGTGCTCAAACTCAGGCAGTAGATGGTCGTGTGAGGCAACGAATGAACAAATCACGTGTCCTTTATCCCATATCAACAACTGTACCACTTCAAAAATTCGTGTGTGTGACCCGACAGATCAGCTCATGGCCGCCACGTTGTTTTCTTCACAGACATGATGCCCTCCTTATCCTTTCTGAAGGTCATCACGATTTCCCAATGCAGCGATTTCAAAATTGCCTCCAGTGGGTCAAGAATCTCGAGCTTTTCCCGGATGATGGCCCAGCCTCCGGGTCTCAGAATCCGGTCCATCTCGACCAAAATCGTGACTGGTTCCTTACATCTACATTGAACAATAACATACCAAATACTATAAGCACACCAAATGTTATTTGAAGTAAAAAAAAATCAAGTAAGGATAATCCACTCAACAACATACCTGTTCTTCAAGCGTGAGAACAAATGGTCAGCGTGGAGAAGATCGTAGGACCGTGGATATGTGCTAAATGGCTCGCACCAATCGTGGTAAACACCAATGAGCCCGCGCTCAAAGATGACAGGTAGGGTGTCTGGAGCATGCACAGGAACGACATTCATGACCCAGACTTTTTCAGATGACAAAGCCGCAGCAAATCTGCAAGGAAACAATCACAGTTAATTCAGATTATATAGTGGGAAATGGAAATTAAGAAAGGAGACTTTACCCTCCGTATACGGCTTTCATATCCAGTACGTTTCGGATATTTGTCCAATTAATACCCAAACCATCCAGATACGATTTCTCAACAACGGCCTTCCAATGGCTATGATCAGCAGCCACCCTTGTTTGCAAGTCCCCAAGCCAATCGGGAAAAGTCTCAAGCCTCTTGGGCCACTCTTCAGGCCAGTCACTACCTCTTTCTTCAATACCAGCAGGAGCTTTGTGCAGGCAATGCTTGATTGGAGTATACCTACGAAAGGAGAGAAAAAAAACAAAGTTTATGTTTTACAAGCCAAACAAACTCTAGTGCACATAATAGAATTAAGGAAACACCGTAGTGATTAGTCCAAGTGTCCTGCGTACCATGCAGTAGCTTTGTTTTGAGCTTCCTTGCAGAACGGTGGATCTTTTTTTGCTCTCAGATCATACTCCTCGTTTGAGGCTGGTCGCTGAAATATCTTTACTCCAAGCTCGCTGACATCATCACTACTGTAAGCTATTGTGTTCCAACATACCGCAGTCATTGAAGCCGATATTCCTGTAAAGTTTGTCAAGATATTGGAAACACAAAGAAAGAAATTTAAATCGTTTGGGTGAAAGATGTGCTATTGTACATGCTTGACCGTTTATAATGGCATTGGCATTTTAGCAATTCCAGCCTTTGCTCCATACATAGTAATGTGGCATACCTTCTTCACTCTCGAGGTCACCATGTCTGCTCGATATAATGAAGTATCTGTTGTTTTAATCATGTTGCTAGTAGAGTAGCAGTAGCAAGTTGCTTAGCCACAAATAAGGCATGCACCTGTACGTGCATCTACTAGTAGTAGTAGTTTGCTTTGTGTGAACAGAATCCTTGTATGACAACTAGGATCAGCAAGTAGGGCAAGTGGGCAAGAGGCAAATCAGAATCTGCAAGGTGATAACCTGCAAGGGATAACTGGCGAAGCTGCAGATGATAAGTTGCAGGAGATAAACCTGCAACTTCCAGGGATAAGTCAGCTGGACTTCTTGTTCAGTGTTCACACATTGGAGAGAAGTAGAGGAGCTCGTCCATGCAGCTCACTAGTAGTATAAATAAGCATCCATTGTATCACTTCAAGACTAAGCAGTAACCAAGTAGTAGAGAGAAAACGCAACAACTTTGAGCTGCTCCAAAATACTTGTGTCATCCAGTTCTATCTTTGAGTTCAGTGTGTGTCCACTATACGTGTGTGAGAAGCACCAGCTCTAAGTAGTAGAGCTGTCAATTGGTATCAGAGCAACCTGGGAGATGTCGGCACCACCACCTCTCCAGCAGCGGCGTGCGTCCGCAACCCCTCCTCCGGCAAACGAGCGACGGCGATCGCCAAGTCGGGGACGGAGCAGGGTGCGACACGGCGGGGGCGAGGTCGTGGTACAGCGGGAGGTGATCCGCGAGATGACTAGCGGCGGAGGCGGCGGTACGAGCCTCGTCTTCCCGATGCTCAAGCGCGGAGACTACACCAACTGGGCCATGGTGATGGAGGTGAACCCGCAAGCGGCATCGCTCCGGGACGCGATCGAGGACGCCGCAGTCTCTCGGCGAGAGGACAAGCAGGCCTTGGCGGCACTGCTCCGCTCCACTCCACCCGAGATGCATCCAATGCTGATCGGAAAGGGAGCGCCAAGGCGGCGTGGGAGGCAATCAAGGTGCAGCACCAGGGCAACGATCGTGTCCGCGATTCACGCATGCGGCGGCTCCGTACTGAATTCGAGACGATCGCCTTCAAGGATGGCGAGCGCATCGACGAGTTCGGATTGCGCATCACGAACCTCGCCGCCACCATGCGCTCCCTCGGGGATACCTGCGATGATGAGAAGATAGTAAGGAAATTCCTCTCTGTCGTCCCTAATCAGTTCGTGCAGATCGCTTTCTCGATGGAGACGATGATGAACCCGGCCACACTCACCGTGGAGGAGGTTGTCGGACACCTTCGGGCCGTCGAGGATCGCCTGAATCCTGAGCAGGGCACCACTGCCTCCGGCAGCAACTTGTTGCTGACAGAGAAGCAGTGGGAGGACAGAAGGAGGAAGCAGCGGGGCGGCGACTCTGGCGGGAACGGTGGCGGTGGACAAAAGGGTGGCAAGCAGCCGCCCAAGTCCTCGCTATCGCAAGGCTCCAGCGGCAACGCTGACCGCGTAAACTGCCACTATTGTGGCAAGAAGGGGCACCGGAAGCGTGATCGCCGCAAGAAGCAGCGGGACGAAGCTGCTGCGGCGGCGCACCCGATCCAGGACGAGAATGGCGGAAAAGCGAGACCCGGAGCTGCACATGGCCACCATCGTCGAAGCTCGCATCTCCCGCACCGCTGGTGCAGCCTCCTCGACATCGACCGATCCACCCGCACCGCCTACGGGGGAGCAGGTGTATCTCAATGAGGAGCGCGCCCGCGTCGTGTTCGGGCGCACGTCGCACGACACCGACGCAGCATGGTACCTCGACACGGGAGCGTCGAACCACATGACCGGCGACGACAGACGTCTTCGCCGAGCCGGACAGGACTCGTCTCCCGCAAGGTGCGCTTCGGCGACGGATCGGTTGTCGACATCCGTGGCCGCGGAACCGTCCTCTTCGTCATCAACAACGAGCGACATCACGAGCTGGCCAGCGTATACTCGGATCCCACGGCTCAAGTCGAACATCGTCGGCATTGGGCAGCTAGACGAGCTCGGGTACCCCACCCATGTCGAGCATGGCTACATGGAGGTCCGCGATCGTGCCAAGGTCCTTATCGCCAAGGTGCCAAGGACGACGAACAGACTCTATGTGGCGCAGCTCCAAATCGTGCAGCCAGTGTGTCTGGCGGCGCACGCCAACGACGACGCGTGGCGCTGGCACTCACGCTTCGTCCATCAGAGCTTCGATAGCCTCGAGAAGATGTCGAGGAAGGGAGTGGTGCGCGGTCTCCCCACCATCAGCCACGCCGAGCAGCTTTGCGAAGCCCGCATCGCGGGAAGCACCGGCGCTCCCCATTTCCCGCAGCAACCAAGTACCGCGCCACGAAGCCTCTTGAGCTTGTGCACGGTGACCTCGCGGTCCAATCTCGCCAGCTACACCGGGAGGGAAGAAGTACTTCCTCTTGCTCGTCGACGACAATAGCCGGTACATGTGGTTGTACCTGCTCAGGTCAAAGGATGAGGCAGCTGCGGCAATTCGGCGTTTCCAGGCTGAGACGGAGAAGGAGACGCAGCGTCCTCTGCGCGTGCTCCGCACTGATCGGGGCGGCGAGTTCACGGCGAACGAGTTCGCCGATTGGTGCGCAGAGCATGGCGTCCAACGTCACCTCACTGCCCCCTATTCTCCACAACAGAATGGGGTAGTGGAACGGCGGAACCAGACGATCATCGGCGCCGTCCGTAGCATGCTCAAGGCGAAATCCGTCCCAGCTAAGTTCTGGGGAGAAGCGGCGGCAACAGCAGTGTTCGTCCTGAACAGATCCTTGACACGGAGCCTGGAAGGGAAGACACCATTTGAAGCCTGGTATGGCGTGAAAACCTAGCGTTCACTTTCTTCGTGTGTTCGGCTGCAAGGCATACGCGAAGGAGACGAAACCAGGCTTGAAGAAGCTCGATGACCGCAGCCGCCCGATGGTGATGCTTGGGTATGAGGAAGGAAGCAAGGCGTATCGCCCGTATGACCCGGAGAAGAAGTGCCTCCATGTCTCCCGTGACGTCATCTTCGACGAGGCCGCGAGCCGGGATTGTGGAGAGCACAATGACGACGCCGCCACTCTCGCTGTGGAGAGTTGGACGATGTCGCAACCAACGGCAAAGCACCGCCGGAGAAACCAGCTGAAGCGGCACCCGCATCAAGCTCTCCTTCGCCGTCACCACAGGCAGCATCGACTCCGACCGGGCCGCCAATGGTGGGTCGGCCCATCTCTCGCGCCATCGGCCGAGCCCGTGCGTTTCGTCTCTCCACCGGGCAGATGGAGGCATCGAGAATCTGGATGCCGGCGTTGACCCAAGCCTCGCTCGCTACCGCAGCATTCGAGACTTCCTCAACCCAGATGAGGAGAATCCAGGGCGAGCGGAGCGCCTCCTCCTCACTCCCACAGGCGAGCCAGCGACGCTCGCCGAGGCCGAAGGAGACGAAGATTGGCGGCTCGCCATGGTCGATGAGCTGCAGTCAATCGAGGAGAACAAGACATGGTCGCTTGCTGATCTGCCGCCAGGTCACAAGCCCATCGGATTGAAGTGGATCTTCAAGCTCAAGCGTGACGCCGATGGTCACGTCCTCAAGCACAAGGCCGGGCTCGTCGCGAAGGGATACGTCCGGCCGGCCAGGGATTGACTTTGATGAAGTCTTTGCCCTCGTTGCGCGACCGGACTCTGTCGAGCTCCCGATCGCCGTCGCTACCCAATTCAAGTGGGAGGTCCACCACATGGACGTGAAGACTGCATTCCTCAACGGTGATTTGGGGGAGGAAGTGTATGTGACTCAGCCGCCAGGATTCGTCGACGGCAACAACTCGAGCAAGGTGATGCGTCTCCACAAGGCACTCTACGGTCTCCGTCAGGCCCGCGCGCATGGAACACCAAGCTCCATGCCGTGCCGGTGTCACTCGGTTTCGTGCGGAGTGCTCGGAGCATGCCGTGTACACCCGTGGAGAGGGTGACTCACGACTTCGCTTGGAGTCTATGTCGACGATCTCGTCGTCACAGGAGGGAGCACCACCGCAATCTCAAGCTTCAAGCGCAGATGTGCAGCCGGCTCAAGATGAGTGACCTGGGCTTGCTCACTCTATACCCGGGCATCGAGGTATGTCGGGCTCCCGGCCACATCACGCTTAGCGCAGCGCCTTCGCAGCGAAGGTGCTCGAAAAGGCGGGCATGGCTGACCGCAACGCAGCTCATGTGCCGATGGAGCCAAGGCTGAAGCTCTCGAAGAGGAGCACGAATCCTCCGGCCGACGTCACGCCGTACCGCGGCATTGTCGGCAGTCTCGCGTTACCTCGTGCACACGAGGCCGGACATCAGCTTCGCTGTTGGCATGGTGAGCCGCTTCATGGAAGCGCCCACCACGGAGCACCTGAGTGCTGTGAAGCACCTGCTCCGCTACATTGCGGGGACGATCAACACCGGCTGTTCGTTCTCCTCCGCGCCAGGAGGTGCACACCTGATCGGCTACAGCGATGCAGATTACGCTGGGGATATCGATGACAGGAAGAGTACCACAGGTACACTCTTCTTCTTCGGAAATTGCCCAGTGTCATGGCAGAGCCAGAAGCAAAGGGTGGTGGCATTGTCATCCTGCGAGTCTGAGTACATCGCAGCTGCGACGACGGCGTGTCAAGGTGTTTGGCTCGGCCGTTTGCTCGGCGACTTGCTGGGATCTGCTCCTCTCGTCGCTAATCTGCTCGTGGACAATAAGTCTGCGATCCAATTGTGCAAGAATCCAGTGTACCATGACCGTAGCAAGCACATCGACACGCGGTACCACTACATCAGGGACTGCATTGAGGATGAAACTGTCACGGTTGAGTACATCGGCACAGAAGACCAACTCGCAGATATTCTGACCAAGGCACTTGGTCGCATTCAGTTTCAGAATCTGCGGGAAAGAATTGGCGTCATCAACCTCTACAGCAACTAGATTAGGGGGAGAATTGTTGTTTTAATCATGTTGCTAGTAGAGTAGCAGTAGCAAGTTGCTTAGCCACAAATAAGGCATGCACCTGTACGTGCATCTACTAGTAGTAGTAGTTTGCTTTGTGTGAACAGAATCCTTGTATGACAACTAGGATCAGCAAGTAGGGCAAGTGGGCAAGAGGCAAATCAGAATCTGCAAGGTGATAACCTGCAAGGGATAACTGGCGAAGCTGCAGATGATAAGTTGCAGGAGATAAACCTGCAACTTCCAGGGATAAGTCAGCTGGACTTCTTGTTCAGTGTTCACACATTGGAGAGAAGTAGAGGAGCTCGTCCATGCAGCTCACTAGTAGTATAAATAAGCATCCATTGTATCACTTCAAGACTAAGCAGTAACCAAGTAGTAGAGAGAAAACGCAACAACTTTGAGCTGCTCCAAAATACTTGTGTCATCCAGTTCTATCTTTGAGTTCAGTGTGTGTCCACTATACGTGTGTGAGAAGCACCAGCTCTAAGTAGTAGAGCTGTCAGTATCCTCCTGGGCGAAGGATCCTATTCATCTCTAGGAGAAGCTTTCCACCTAATACATACAATACATAGTGTTGTTCAAGATGTGAGTACGCAGGATGGTGGAATACTGGGTCTACAGAGAGGAAAGAAGAAGCAGATACATACCATTAGAATGCCACGGTATGTTGCATTCACTGCAGTGGATAACATCAAATGCACCACTAGGAAAGGGTAATCTTCTTGATCCCAGACTACCAATTGTTGCAGGAATGCCACGTTCAAGGGCAACTTGTGCAAGGTCTGTTTGGTCACTTGTAAGGCCTAATGATAGCGTAATCACATCCTTCTCGAGAAGAGCTACTCCAAATCCAGCACTTTTGCATCCAATGTCCAATGCTATGCGAATATTTTTACCCCAGTCAATATCAGGTACCATCTACGTGGCAAACAAAGTATGGTGTAGATTGTGTTAAGCACTAAGTAATAAGAATACATAAAATTTTGTATTTGTATTTCCATTTAAAACTGTTAACAGTGGTCCATCTTAAATTTTAGTCAAAGCCAGATCATTTGTTCCATTCTGTATTGTTGTGTAAGAATTAATTATCCTACCAGGACAATGAGTGCATACTTATGGTAACTGACTTCGCAGTTGATGGAAACATCTAGAAATGACCTTCCAGAAATTAGGAAAAACCCTATTGGTGCATTAAATGAGAGAGAAAATTTAAACCAAAGAGAAGAATTGCAGTTTCAATATATCCACCAACTATGGAGAAAATCATCCGGACAGATCACTAAGATATTAATCGTCTTCCAGCAAAATGTTCAATACTAACAAGTACAGCTGAGTCCATAGATTTCCCAAATATCGGTTCCATATTCAAGTTTTATAATCTCACAATCCCGCTCAAGGATTCATTCAGAATACTTGCTTATAATGCAAGCTAGTGGGTAATGTGCAGAAATTGGTTTGAAAGCATTTCTGCATACAACTGCCTTGCATCAAAAGCAAATGTGAAATACCGATCATTTGTTACCTCGTCGATTGTTTCGATATAATGTTTCGCGCCACCTTTGAACTCCGATTCCTCGGCCGGGAACACCAGGTGTTCACCGGTCCGATTGAGCCAACTGTTGTCCTTAACAAAACTTGACAGCCTAGGATGTCCAACATTCCCATACCAAATCTGCAAGTGTAAGCTCATAACAACATCAGCCACAGTAACAAAAACATCACAAATTCATAATTAACATCTATGCTCAATTCCTCACCTTCTCCTTCCTCTCCGGCCATGGAGCCGGCAGCTTATACTCCTTGGGCAGTGACACCAGGCATGTCACGGGGGACCTCGGGCAGCTCCGCTCGTGGTGCCGCTGGCTCCCATCCCCATCGAAATCGACGCAAGGGGTATAGTGGTGGCCGCTCTTGGCGCTGCAGAGCTTCCAGTGATAATGCGCGGCCGAGCTGAACAGAGGCGGCAGCTTCTTCTTCTTCTTCCTCGAATCCTTGCTCTTGGTCGTCTCCGCGAAATCATCCTCGTCGCCGTCTAGCTCGCTCGAATCGTCGCCCAATTCCAGCTCCGGCGCCTTCCCGTCCTCCTCCTCCTTAGGCGCCTTCCCGTTGCTCTCCACGTTCTCCTCTGGCACGGCAAACTCCGGCTCCTGCTCCTGCTCCTGTTCCTCCCCCGGCTCTGTCTCCCACTCCGACCCCGGCTCTCGCTCCTTCTCATTGGACTCTTGCTCGGGCATCGAATCCGGCTCCGTGCGATTGGCCTTCGCCGCGGCGGCGTCCGGCGAGGGGGTGGCATTGGGGCGGTGGGATCTGGCTGGAGCATGGCGCTTCTTGTGGCCGCGGGGGCCGGGCTTCTTCCTGTGGCCGCCGCTGGTGCTGGTGGCGTTGCGGGAGGTGGGCGGCGGGTCGGCGATGTCGGCGGCGAAGTAGGTGCGCTCGGTGGAGATCTGCTGGGAGGAGGAGGTTGGGGAGAGCGTGGTCCATGTGATGACGAAGGAGAGGCCGAGCGCGATGGCGATCGAGACCTTGGCGGCGAAGCCCAGCGGCGGGCGCCTCCTCCACCAGCTCACGAGGGCGGAGGGGCGCCCGGGAGGGCCCCGGAACACCGTCATTTGGCGGCGGCGCGGCTGTCGGCGGAGTGGAGCTGAGCGGTTGGTGGCGTGGACTGTGGACAGGGAGGGAGAGGAAGAAGATCGAGGAAGAACAAGTTAGTTGGAGCTGTTTCAGTTTTTTTGGTGAGGCATTTTGCTACTTTTTTTTTTGCTTGAACTTGTTCTTAGGCGAGGTTAGTCGGCGGTCAATTTTAATGAGAACTTACCTCAAGCTATCAGCCTCCAATAATGAGTGAGTGAGTGAGTTTAGCAATGCAATCCACTGTTAAAAAATTAATTAAAAATCATGGCACGAAGGGGCACATGTTCTTGCACGAGGAATGTAATTAGTGCCAGAAACAAAATGGGACGATATTTTTGTTTTTGAATGAGTAATTACGAAGTGAAGCAGAGGAGGTGATATGAGACTGCTCATAGTGGGAGTAACATAGGTAGTAACATCACACATCTCAATGCATTTTGGTGACATGGCATACTAATAAATGAAGAAAGAGAGTGAGGTGGTAACTAGCTATGTTATCATAACATCACACATTTCAAGGCAATATGAGTCTACAACATAATTAATGACACATTGCATGACACCACATCTAAGTTACTATACCCACTATGAAGGTAGTAACTTAGACTAGTAACATAACATATGTTACTAATCTAAGTTACTCTCCACTATGAGTAGCCTGATATCTCTCATGTGGTGCACCCGCTGTGTGAGTGAGCTGGACATGTCACCAGCAGGTTGATGAGCGGTCCCTTTGAGGAAGAGTGTTGAGCGAGTAAGTTGACATCAGGCGTTCTTCGGATTGTAGAAATTCCATGTCATAAATGTTTTTAGATTTTTTTCTACAGTGTTGCATGTGGATTCTTTTCGGGGGAAAATGGCCCGTGGATTAGATTCATATGGCTCAATTTTATATGAAGATAGAAAAAAACTTATGAAATTTATATGCCTGTGGACAAAACTTAATGCCGATGGTGCATTCTTGGCGAAGGACGGTTCGGGTGGGTGCGGCGTGGTCATGCGTGATCATGATGGCAGGTTCCTGGCGGGAGCGAGCCATTTTTTCCACCTTGTCTCGGACCCGGAGAGAGCCGAGCTCCTGGCATGCAAGCAAACGCTGGTGATGGCGAGGGCAAAGGGTTTGTTGAAGGTGATCTTGGAGACTGATTGCCTTAGTGATGTGGCAAAGATTGGAGGCAACGACATAGACAGGTCCATCCACGAACCATTAGTCGAGAAAATAAAGTCGATGTTGAAGGATTTCGCCGATCACTCTATTAGGCATGTGCGTCGTACTGGTAACAAAGTCGCGCATCTTTTAGCTCGGTTTGGCTGCGAGAATAAGTGTTGTGAGGTATGGGAGATTGATCCCCCAGACTTTCTTGTAACTGTATTACCACCTGAGTGTGTCGTTTAATATATCGCAGCAGTTTTATCTATTCTACTGTAAACTCATTCTAATACAGTTACGTAGGATCTAGACATGTTTTTAGTATTTCTTAATATTCACCTAAATTACTATTCATATATTTTCCTGTCTTTTCTAAAAAAAAAACCATGGATTGACATGTTAGGTTATTGTATATTTCCTATATATTATTTATCTGTCCAAATATGCCTTTAATCCGCAACATCCAAGAGAAAAAGTGAGAAAAATTAAAAAATAAATGGGACATGAAATATGGGGGAACAGCAAAGCATGTTTAATATTCATGTCTTACACAATCTAAATCTCCACGCTAACAACTGGCCATATACCGAACCGGTATAAGACTTAAATAGATGAGAACACTAAGCATTACAGACGGCTAGGGTTTCCACCCCCTTCTCCGACGACATTGCCAGTCTACCTCGTGCGCCAAGCCTTGGAGGTGGAGCGAACACGTGCCTCTCGTATACGGGAGGGTTATTGTTACTTGTTTTAGTTAATTTATGTGTCTTCGTCGGGTAGTGAGGCGGTGGTGACATTCCGATGTTAGAATAAGGTCATGCCCACCCTATCCCCAATTTGGTGGTGTGCCTAGTGACGATGAAGAACGTGTAGAGTTGTGTGTCCGATGAATCTCTTAGGATTTTAGCGATTTTCGTGTTCGTTGGTGTGTTTTCAGGTCTGGACCACTCCCATATTTGGTGATGGTTGTTGCTCATTGGTCCTCTAGGACCTTACAATGACGATTCAACATATGTCGAACTACAACAAGTTTTGTCAGGCTATGATGAGGAAGGGCGAGGATGACGACATGTCTTCGGCTTGTTTTGGTGCTTGTGTAGTCGTCACTAGGTGGTATAAGAACCTATTTGTGTTTCTATTGTTTTCAGAATCTTCATACTACACTACAAGAAAAGTTGCCATGGCCGACGAAGTTGAAGTCGCGCCGTGGTTGCTGGTGTACCATGGCCGACGATTTTGGGTCTGTCCGTTGTGCATGTCAAAACGTTTTTTTTCTCGTTTTTGAGGCCACCTAGCCCGACGAAAACGGCCAAAACGTTGCGTATGGTGGCCCGGGACGTGGTGTATCTCGAATTCTCGGGTTTGCCTGCCGAGTCAACGCAAATCCGCACCGCCGAGGGATGTAGGGCCCAGATGGCAGCCTCTCTGGCATTGTTTTTTTTGTCGATCGCTCCATCTCGTTCAACGCTCTCCGATCGAGCCGTTTACGATGCAGGATCATGGGTCCCGCATGTCATCCTCTATGAACCAAAATTCTTTCTATTCTTAGATTTTTTTGACCCCCTGATTTCTGGCTACTTCCTTTTTCTTTTGATCCCTTGCCGCCTTGGAAACGTTGAGACCGCTGGCTGCTAATTGGGACCCGCATGTCATCCTCTATGAGCAATCAACTTTCTTTTCTTGGAGTTTTTTTGGCACCTCAAATTTGGTCACTTGCCTTTTTCTTTCGATCCCCGCCGCCTCTCAAACGGTGATACCGCTCGTTGCTAAATGGGACCCGCATGTCATCCTCTATGTACTATAAAACTTTCTTTTCTTGGATTTTTTTGGCACCTTATATTTGGTCACTTACCTTTTTCTTTCGATCCCCTGCCGTCTCTCAAACGGTGAGACCGCTGCTGCTAAATGGGACCCGCATGTCATCCTCTATGTACTATAAAACTTTCTTTTCTATGATTTTTTTTGGAACCTCATATTTGGTCACTTGCCTTTTTCTTTCGATCCCATGCAGCCTCTCAAACGGTGATACCGCTGCTGCTAAATGGGACCCGCATGTCATCCTCTATGTACAATCAAGTTTCTTTTCTTGAATTATTTTTGGCTCCTATATTTGGTCACTTGCCTTTTTCTTTCGATCTCATGCCACGTTGAGGACCCTGCAGGCTCATGGGACCCGCATGTCATCCTCTATGTACTATAAAACTTTCTTTTCTTGGATTTTTTTTTGCACCTCATATTTGGTCACTTGCCTTTTTCTTTCGATCCCCTGCCGCCTTGGGAACGGTGAGACCGCTGCTGCTAATTGGGACCCGCATGTCATCCTCTATGTACAATCAAGTTTCTTTTCTTGAATTATTTTTGGCTCCTGATATTTGGTCACTTGCCTTTTTCTTTCGATCTCATGCCACGTTGAGGACCCCGTGGCTCATGGGACCCGCATGTCATCCTCTATGTACTATAAAACTTTCTTTTCTTGGATTCTTTTTGGCACCTCATATTTGGTCACTTGCCTTTTTCTTTCGATCCCCCGCCGCTTCTCAAACAGGTGATACCACTGCCGCTAATTGGGACCCGCATGTCATCCTCTATGTACAATCAAGTTTCTTTTCTTGAATTATTTTTGGCTCCTCATATTTGGTCACTTGCCTTTTTCTTTCGATCTCATGCCACGTTTGAAACGTTGAGGACCCTCGCTGGCTCATGGGACCCGCATGTCATCCTCTATGTGCTATAAAAGTTTATTTTCTTGGGTTTTTTTTCACCCTCCGATTTTTGGTTATTTCCTTTTTCTTTTGATCCCTCGTCGCCTTGGAAACATTGAGTAAGCTGCTGACTCATGGGACCCGCATGTCATCCTCTATGTACAATCAACTTTCTTTTTCTTTTGATCTCAAGCCGCATTTGAAACGTTGAGACCGCTGGCTGCTAATTGGGACCCGCATGTCATCCTCTATGTACAATAAAGTTTTTTTCTTGGATTATCTTTGGCTCCCGATATTTTGTCACTTGCCTTTTTCTTTCGATCTCATGCCGCCTTTGAAACGTTGAGTAAGCTGCTGGCTCATGGGTCCCGCATGTCATCCTCTACGAACAATAAAAGTTTCCTTTCTTGGAGTTAGTTTTGACCCCTAATTTCTGGCTATTTATTTGCCTTTTTCTTTTGATCTCCTGCCCCCTTTGAAACGATGAGGACGCTGTTGGCAGGACGGTCCCACATGTCATCCTCTGTGAACAATAAAAGTTTCCTTTGATGGATTTATTTTGAACCCCTAATTAATTTCGGGATATTTCCTTTTTTCTTTGATCCCCTGCCGCCTTGGAATCGTTGAGGATGCTACTGCCTCATGGGTCCCGCATGTCATCCTCTCAGAACGGTAAATGTTTCTTTTCTTGGATTTTGTTGACCAAACGATTTTTGACTTATTTTTTCTTTCGATCTCCTGCAGCCTTTAAAACGTTCAGGGCGCTGCTGGCTCACGGGTCCCACATGTCAACCTCTATGAACAATAAACGCTGAGGATGCTGTTGCCTCATGGGTCCCGCATGTCATCCTCTCAGAACGAAAAATGTTTCTTTTCTTGGATTTTTTACCAACAGATTTTTGGTTTATTTTTTCTTTCCATCCCCTGCCGCCTTTAAAACATTGACGCCGCTGCTGGCTCATGGGTCCCCGATGTCAGCCTCCCCGTACAAGAAACATGTGATATCTTGATTATTTTGCAGACAATAAACATTGTATTTCGCTCTGAGCTATTGCAAACGGATAAATTAAATCTTTATTTTTACATAAACAAACTTATATGTTGAATCTCCTTGTTTTGTGTTTTTGCGAAGCATAGGACTTTCCTGTTTTTTTTAGAAAAATCCGAACTTTCCTGTTTTGGAGTGGGCTGAAATTGTACGAGTCAAAAGGCCCAACAGGATAGTTCGAAGGCCCAGATGTCCAGATGCAGCCCAATTGAAATCTTTCTTTTCTTGGATTTTTTCACCCCCGATTTCCGGCTACTTCATTTTTCTTTTGGTCCCGTGCCGTCTTGGAAATGTTGAGACCGCTGCTCGCAAAATGGGACCCGCATGTCATCCTCTATGTACAATAAAATTTCTTTTCTTGGATTATTTTTGGTTCCCGATATTTGGTCACTTGCCTTTTTCTTTCAATCTCATGCCGACTTTGAAACGTTGAGGAAGCTGCTGGCTCATGGGTCCCGCATGTCATCCTCTATGAACAATAAAAGTTTCCTTTGTTGGATTTTTTTTTACCCCTAATTTCTGGCTATTTGCCTTTTTCTTTTGATCCCCTGCCCCCTGATGTCTACGGGTGCTTCTATTCTTGTAGACAGTGTTGGGCCTCCAAGAGCAGAGGTTTGTAGAACAGCAGCAAGTTTCCCTTAAGTGGATCACCCAAGGTTTATCGAACTCAGGGAGGAAGAGGTCAAAGATATCCCTCTCATGCAACCCCGCAACCACAAAGCAAGAAGTCTCTTGTGTCCCCAACACACCTAATAGGTGCACTAGTTCGGCGAAGAGATAGTGAAATACAGGTGGTATGAATAAGTAGTAGCAACGGCACCGTAGAAAGTGCTTTGCCCGGACGATAGAACAAGCAAGTAGTAACGCAAGCGAGTAGTAACGCAAAGAAACAAGAAACAAGCAGCGATAGCGATATTTAGGAACAAGGCCTATGGATTAGACTTTCACTAGTGGACACTCTCAACTTTGATCACATAACGAATAGATAGATGCATACTCTACACTCTTGTTGGATGATGAACACATTGCGTAGGATTACACGAACCCTCAATGCCGGAGTTAACAAGCTCCACAATTCAATGTTCATATTTAAATAACCTTAGAGTGCAAGAAAGATCAACACGACTAAACCAAGTACTAACATAGCATGCACACCGTCACCTTCACGCCACGTAGGAGGAATAGATCATATCAATACTATCATAGCAATAGTTAACTTCACAATCTACAAGAGATCATGATCATAGCATACGCCAAGTACTAACACGGATGCACACACTCGTCACCATTACACCGTGCAGGAGGAATAAAACTACTTTAATAACACATCACTAGAGTAGCACATAGATAAATTGTGATACAAAACACATTGCAATCATAAAGAGATATAAATAAGCACTTCACTACGCCATTCATAACAGTGAGTAAGTATTCTGTGAAATATAGCCTAAGAGACCCACACGGTGCACACACTGTCACCTTTACACACGTGGGACAAGGAGTCTCCGGAGATCACATAAGTAAAACTCAATTGACTAGCATAGTGACATCTAGATTACAAGCATCATCATATGAATCTCAATCATGTAAGGCAGCTCATGAGATTATTGTATTGAAGTACATAGGAGAGAGATGAACCACATAGCTACCGGTACAGCCCCGAGCCTTGATGGAGAACTACTCCCTCCTCATGGGAGCAACAGCGGTGATGAATATGGCGGTGGAGATGGCAGCGGTGTCGATGGAGAAGCCTTCCGGGGGCACTTCCCCGCCTCCGGCAGGGTGCCGGAACAGAGACTCCTGTCCCCCAGATCTTGGCTTCGCGATGGCGGCGGCTCTGGAAGGTTTTCCGTATCGTGGTTTTTCGCCTCAGGGTTTTCTCGACGGAGGCTTTAAATAGGCGGAAGGGCAGCGTCAGAGGGTCGAAGAGGCGGCGGCACCATAGGCTGGCGCGGCCGTGGCCCGGGCCGCGCCACCCTATCATCTGGGGCCCACAGGGCCCCCCTCTGGCGGCTCTCGGGTGTTCTGGATGCTTCCAGTGAAAATAGGAACCTGGGTCTTGATTTCGTCCGATTCCGAGAATATTTCGTTACTAGGATTTCTGAAACCAAAAACAGCAGAAACATAGAATCGGCACTTCGGCATCTTGTTAATAGGTTAGTTCCGGAAAATGCACGAATATGACATAAAGTGTGCATAAAACATGTAGGTATCATCAATAATATGGCATGGAACATAAGAAATTATCGATACGTCGGAGACGTATCAAGCATCCCCAAGCTTAGTTCTGCTCGTCCCGAGCAGGTAAAACGATAACAAAGATAATTTCTGAAGTGACATGTCATCATAACCTTGATCATACTATTTGTAAACATATGTAGTGGATGCAGCGATCAAAACAATGGTTATGACATGAGTAAACAAGTGAATCATAAAGCAAAGACTTTTCATGAATAGTACTTCAAGACAAGTATTAATAAGTCTTGCATAAGAGTTAACTCATAAAGCAATAAATCAAAGTAAAGGCATTGAAGCAACACAAAGGAAGATTAAGTTTCAGCGGTTGCTTTCAACTTGTAACATGTATATCTCATGGATAATTGTCAACATAGAGTAATATAACAAGTGCAATATGCAAATATGTAGAAATCAATGCACAGTTCACACAAGTGTTTGCTTCTTGAGGTGGAGAGAAATAGGTGAACTGACTCAACATAAAAGTAAAAGAAAGGTCCTTCAAAGAGGAAAGCATCGATTGCTATATTTGTGCTAGAGCTTTGGTTTTGAAAACATAAAGAGAGCATAAAAGTAAAATTTTGAGAGGTGTTTGTTGTTGTCAACGAATGGTAGTGGGCACTCTAACTACCTCATCAACAAGACTTTCAAGAGCGGCTCCCATGAAGGACGTTATCTCTACCAGCAAGGTAGATCATCCCTCTTCTCTTTTGTTTACACATGTACTTTAGTTTAGTTTTTCTTTATTTATGGATGACACTCCTCCCAACCTTTTGCTTACACAAGCCATGGCTAACCTGTAACATCCCAAAATTTTCCTAATTTTTGGAATGTAAAAAAAATATAGATTGGTTGAATCGTTAGTCTTGGTTGAAATTTCACAATGAGTTAAAACTTTTTTTTTCGAATTGGAGTTTTCATAAGTTTTTGAGTTTTAAAGTTTTTCAAACCAAAACTGTAATGATATAAGGTTTTGAAACCATAAAGGTATATATTTGAGAAAACAAAAACATTAAACCTTATTTTGAAAATTATTGCCTAAGTAGCCATATAGGTCAAAGTGCATATTTTTTATTATTACTATGTGTTCAGTTTGGAAATTTAATTGGTTAGTTAATTTCCTAAAGAACTATGATTATTTGCAAAATTTTAGAAAATTATTTGGAGCATTAAATCAAAAGTTAAAAAGAAATCAGAAAAGAGGAAAGAGAAAATAAAATCAAAACGTGAGTAGATCAAAGTGGACCGACCCAACCCAACCGGCCAGCCACATCAGCCCTCTATCTTCCTTTCTTTCCCTGAATTACGTCTTGGGCTATTTTTTTTCCCCAGCCCAACATGTCCGATCCAGCCTACCGAAGTTACGCAAGCCGCTCGACTCATCTTCCTCCTCGTTCACGTACCTAAGCTGGAACGTTACAGACAGTCAACAATGGTGGTATCTATTCCCTCCTCCAATCAATTCTATTGTTCATTTTGCTCAGACTTCAACACGAGTAACGTTCAGAATTTAGTGAGCGTTCCGTTCAGGCTTTTAATATCCCATTTAACGGATTTAATTTCCGAAACCGGCGCCGTGAACTAACTGCCGTCCGTTGGCATACACTCTCTAATCTCCCTGCATAGACAATTACGAGACACACCGAGCGTGGCACTATATGCCCTTTGTCCTCCTCCGTCATCTTGCCTCACAAAATTTCTCCAAAGCAGTCCTGCACAACCCATGCTTATTATGCCAAGAACAGCCTCAAACTCGAGTTCGTCGGTAGATGGCGTCTTGGTCGGTGAACACTTAGGCAATTCCTTGCACCAGAAGACATCTCTCGTCAAGGAAAAACTGTAGGACATGGTGCTGCATCATATCATCGATGTTGGTCGTGTTGCCGTTGATCTGCCGGCCACATTGACGGCGTCATTGTTTCCGTCGGATATAATTAAGGGACTGAGGCCCTAGTTCTTCCTTCTTTGTTTTCTCCAGCCTCGTGTCAACCTCCTGATGCTTTCCTTTTGCTCAATTCACAGCCGTAGGATCCTCCGCGATGTCCGACGACATCCACCGAGGCCTTGTTGTACGATGTCGTAGGCAACCATCATAGTAGTGGACGAACTGGAGTAATCTTTGCCCGCTGCTATGACTAGGAGAATCTCCGTGGCGTTCCTCGCCACTGCACGCTCATGACCTCTCCGTCAAATCCCGTCGGTGAGCGTTTTTCCTCTATTCAGCATTTGTATTTCTTGAACTGAATTTGTACATCACACCTGCCATATCATTGTCACTGGACTCCTATTAGACGTTTCAATAGGAGTACATGTTCTCCGTTGAACTTTTCAAAGAGATGTGAAATCACCTAGCTGAACAAGATACAGTTTGTTTTTGTTTGCACGTAAAGCACGCACGCGAGATAGAGATGCAGAGCCAAAACTCTAAGCTATCACGTCCACGTTAATTCAGGTAACTAAAACCTTCTAAAGAAATACACCACGTCTGTACTAGGTCTAGACGCGTATATGCATAGCAGGATACAACTCTTAATAATTTCCTAATATAAATATGCTAATTGATAGGAATCTGCATGCACGTATATGTAGTTAGCCTATTCTTTAGGTTGCTATCTGTTCCCAGTATAGCTAGGCTGCAATCATCCGATCGATATGCTCGTGTAATACTTCACGTTATAACTTTGAAATTCTACAGCGTTATAAATCTACAACTCTGTTTTAGTTAATTCTCGTTGTGTTGGTTTTGTAGTAAAATTATCTATCTACTGATATTACATTTTCGAATTAATAAATTTTCGAATTTGTATGTTGAAATTTGAATTTAAACCTTATTTTAGTCATGTCTTCTTATATACACATCCTTTTAAAATGAATTCCTTTTTGCAAAAACAAGATACTGTGAAACACACTACCTAATACCACATCTGTTTAAACCATTTGAACTCATCCACTTGGAATGACTTCACATTGGACACCAAAAACTATTTATGCCATAGCACACAATCTATCAACCATTTTTTTTTTGATCAATCCCTTGTCCCTATTAGATTTATCGATCATAGACTTCACATATCCTCCCAGATGCACTATCTTTCACAAATCATCTTGACTCCATATAATTCAAATAAATCAAACCCTCAAGGCCATGTCTTATAAATCTAAACCCCATGACCAATGGTTCATTTTGCATACTAAATCAAGATACATATTTTAACCAAGGATATAATAATATCAAATTATTTAATTGGTTATTGTTTGCTTGCTGATTTACTCTTGAGTGGTGTGTTTATTGTGTGTTACTTTATCGTATAGATCGTACGGAGTGCAACCAGTGTGATTGTGAGAAGTGTATGATCATCAACTACCAAAAAGGCAAGTGTCACTCATGTCCTAATGTTTTCTATGCATGTAGTTTTTTTACTTAGTAGATATTGCATGTGTAGGATGTTTTCAAGAATATATATGCTATGCTATGCTAATCCTATAGTCTTAGGATTCCTCTAGTTTCCCTTTATTTGCCATCGTAAGTAGTTTTGCTTAGCCATGCTACTAGATACGTGGTTGGGACATCATGATGAGATGAGATGAAGAAAAATATATTCTTTGTTATAAATGAAAACAACTTGATGAATGAAACAAGTCGGGCGGATTGGTACGAGTGGAGCGTCCGCACGGTGAAAATTGGTGGGGTCCGCCGCCCAGGAACAAAAGAGATTTGACAGGTTTCATGTTTAGTAGCTTCTTGTACAGCCGCATGTCATATGGGCTCTGTCTTGACTAAGTAGGTTGTAGGGACCTGTCCCGACGTGACCAGCAGATGTAGATGTGTAGGTTGGTACGGGTCCGTCCTGAGGGCTCAGGGCCTTACTTCCGAAAATAGTCTCGTCTTAGTTTTCTCCCAACCATTTGAGCAAAATGAGCATCATGGTGGAAAAGGGGCTGACTAAGTCGTGCGGGTAAAGTGTACAAACCTCTACGAGTGTTAAAAACTAAGTACTTAGCTGTGTCCCCGGTTACGGACAACTTTGAGCAATTGGACCTGGAGCTGTTGGAAGATCTCTCTCATCCCAATTTTCATAATAAAACTTGATGGGTAAACTTGGGTAGTAATGTATGAAGCTGGATCGTCTGGTGTCCATCCCTGGTGAGCCAGTGTGATGAGAACTTGGGTTCATGCTCTTATACAATTTGAAATGTTTAAAGCTGGATCGGCCGTATCCTTCCCTGGTGAGCCAGTGTGATGAGAACGTGGGTTCATGCTATTAGACATTTATATTTTCAAAGACAAATGATGTTTACAAAAGATAGGGAAAATGCCCGCTTTTCTGCAAAGAGCCTAAACTCCACCAGCCAAATATACATGTAGGTATTAGGCGCCATTTGTGTCCACTAAATAGTGACATCTTGCCAATACATTCAAAGTATTGACCAAATGTTTTTGGCTGTAACTTTACCTGTTGCAGATATTCGATAGACAAGTGAGTTGCGATGATTAGGGTTACGAGTCTATCCTCAACATGCTCGCCTGTGGCACATGAAGACGAAGGACTCCATGCTATATGTTTGTTCGTTGAAAAACTCTGATGTAATGCTAGCCTTGTGCTATGAAATTTGTAAGTCATTATGTAATTCGATCATACGATGTAATAAAGACCTTTGTTTCTTGGTATTACATCTTAAACTGTGTGTGCTAGCGATTGATCCAGGGACTAGCACAGTAAAGCACAGGGATCGGCACCCTACCGGGTGAGGTCACTACAGATGGTATCAGAGCATTGTGTTGACCGTAGGTTCGTGACCCTAGGTTTGGATTATAAATAGGAAGACCCTAGGATGAAATTTTTGTCTAATCCTATTTCAAAAAAAAAGTGTGCTTTGTGAACTTCTAGTATTCTCACCTACTCCATCTTCAAAATGTTTTCCTCTTACCTTAGATGGCCTACCTTATAAACCCTCAAGGAAGGACTGGTGATGACCATGCCACACAAGCGTGAAGACTGATGATTCACATGATATTCTTCGACTCCACAAGAAGTGTTGCAAGGAAGACCAGTGAAGAACTTGAATAAATTCTTTCATGAAGATCACACAGCACCCAAAGATGCATTGAAGGAGATGAAGAGAAAACTTGAAGCATCCAATATAGAAATATACTAGACCGCCATTAGTTCTCTTTTATCGGACCAACGATATCGTGATAACACATTGATCATATCAAATTGTGGTATGACCATAATAGTTTGTTTGTGTTTGAACCATGTTGCTTGATGCTTGTTATATGTTGTTTGTATGATGAATTGATTTGATATGCTGTGTTTGGGTAGGAACATTCTTTAGAATCTTTCTATCTATTCTCATCTACGCCCCAAACGAAGAAAGTTTTTTTTTGTTGTTGACAAGTTGCCATGAACACAACAATGTTAACAAATCCAACCATGGTGTTCCCAATCAATATGAAGAAGCGTAGAATGTGAGAGATGCAAACCAATAGCTAGGGATCGATAGAAGTTTTCTTCAAAAAAATGAACGGTGGGAATGAACAATAGTTCAATCTCCATGAAAGTTTTTTTTATCAAACATTGAGGTTGACCAAGAGTTAGAATGCGAGATTCAACAAACCATGTGCAGAGTAATGATCTGGGTGCATGATGGATTGATCACCATTCCTACTACTCTTATTATTCGCTCTTGTATTGTTGGCTTTGCGAATCTATAGAGACATACCTATATGAGCGACGACATTCATAAGTTTGAACCCTAGGAAGATAGTTTGGTATCCTCTATAATAATAGAAAAGTGTTGTCAAACCTAGGAATACGGTGAGGATGACCACCAGCTAAATTTTGAAGTGTAGTGGAAGACTTTCGTAGATGCCATCAAGAAGGGTATAGATGTTCAAGGTAGGTGAACAGAAAGACACCTATAGGAGATTAAGTCAGCAACCATAGAAGGTACAAAATAGGACCCAATGCCAAGTCATACTCCACTTGTGCCTAGTTTGAACCAGTTATAAGAATGCCTGCAAAACTTCTTTTAAGGGTGGTAGCCCACCTAGATATCTCAAACCCAAATTCTTTCTAGCCTTTCTCCGAATCTCGGGGACGAGATTCCTTTTAAGGGTGGTAGTATGTAACATCCCAAAATTTTCCTAATTTTTGGAATGTAAAAAAAATATAGATTGGTTGAATCGTTAGTCTTGGTTGAAATTTCACAATGAGTTAAAACTTTTTTTTTCGAATTGGAGTTTTCATAAGTTTTTGAGTTTTAAAGTTTTTCAAACCAAAACTGTAATGATATAAGGTTTTGAAACCATAAAGGTATATATTTGAGAAAACAAAAACATTAAACCTTATTTTGAAAATTATTGCCTAAGTAGCCATATAGGTCAAAGTGCATATTTTTTTATTATTACTATGTGTTCAGTTTGGAAATTTAATTGGTTAGTTAATTTCCTAAAGAACTATGATTATTTGCAAAATTTTAGAAAATTATTTGGAGCATTAAATCAAAAGTTAAAAAGAAATCAGAAAAGAGGAAAGAGAAAATAAAATCAAAACGTGAGTAGATCAAAGTGGACCGACCCAACCCAACCGGCCAGCCACATCAGCCCTCTATCTTCCTTTCTTTCCCTGAATTACGTCTTGGGCTATTTTTTTTCCCCAGCCCAACATGTCCGATCCAGCCTACCGAAGTTACGCAAGCCGCTCGACTCATCTTCCTCCTCGTTCACGTACCTAAGCTGAGTGAAAGATAGCTTGGGTATTCAAAGTGAGATCCTAAATGATTTTTATTTAGGAATGCCCACTTCCGTGGGAAGGTCTCCAACGGCTACTTTTAACTTTCTTTATGGGATGATCTGGAAACGGATTAATGGAGTTACTGATAGACCTATGTCGAGAGCGGGAAAAGAAACATTCTTGAAGGCAGTGATACAGGCTATCCCTACTTACATTATGAGTTGCTTCCAAATCCCTGTGACCAATTGTGATAAAATTCGAGCAGTCATTGCTAACCAATGGTGGGGTGTGGAAGATGGCAAGAAGAAGGTGCACTGGAGGTCATGGGAGTGGCTTTCGTCTCCCAAGGCCCTAGGTGGTATGGGTTTTCGGGATTTGGCGCTATTTAATCAAGCAATGCTGGGTCGTCAAGGGTGGAGGCTGCTAACTGAACCAACATCCCTATGCGCCCGTGTGCTGAAAGGGAGATATTTTCCTCACTCAGATTTTTGGCATGCTCCGAAACCCAGGTCTTCCTCATACACGTGGAGAAGTATCTTATTTGGCAGGGATCTTCTTCTTCGGGGTGTTTTGTGGGGCATTGGAGACGGCAAGTCTGTGAAGATTATTTCAGATCATTGGATCCCTGACCGGCCTCCTTACATGCTAAGGCCACTCAAGCCAATCCCGGATGTTGCCACTGTGAGCTGCTTGATTGATGATGAGACGGGTACATGGATACCTGAGACTATCAATGCATTCTTCGATCGTGAAACAGCTGAGAAGATTCTGCAAATTCAAGTGGATAAACACGGTGGGCATGATTTTGTGTACTGGCCACATACGAAGCATGGTAGCTATACGGTTCGTTCAGCATACAATTTTGCTCGTGCTTCTGATTTTTGTCTGACAAGGAGCTGCCGAGGTAGGGGCATGACCTCGAGTTTCAGTAAAGATCAGAAGTCATGGAAGGCAATTTGGAAGATTAATGCGCCGAACAAAATGAAGATCCATATTTGGAGATTTGCGCATGATTGTCTTCCGAGCGGAGCTCAGATGCGACGACGTCAAATTCCTGCTAATGATACTTGTGTTTTTTGTGGCAGGGAGGAGAACATTGAGCACTCTCTCCTTTTCTGTCAATTTGCGCAGGAAGTTTGGCGGTCGATTAAAGCTGCTTTCAATATCAAGCTTAACAGACATGGATTTGTGTCGACCAAGGAGTGGTTGTTTGATTTCCTTTCAAAAGCTACAGAATTGGAGGCGACAATACTAGCGGTGGTGCTCTGGCATTTATGGGAAACACGGAATGATGTGCGGAATAATCAATCTCAGCCAGACCCGCGGTGCACTACTGCAAGATGCCTCGCATACATTGACATGATTGTCCAGCATTGTTACAAACCTGCCTCGGATCACAGGCGTGAGGCTTCTGTTCCTCGTAAATGGTCTCCGCCGCCGCCGGGTGTCGTCCTCGTCAATGTTGATGCGGCGCTCTTCGACAATCTCCATCGAATGGCCGCTGGGGTGGTGATGCGTGATCACACCGGACAGTGTCTTCTGGCGGCTAGTGAACCCCTTGTTGGCTATTCTTCTCCTGAACTGGCTGAGACACTGGCCCTAAGGCGAGCTGTGTCGTTGGCCCGTGAGGGAGGCTTTCAAGATGTGATCTTCAGCTCGGACTGTTTGTCATTAATCCAACGCCTGAACTCAAAGACCCCTGATCGGTCTCCTATTGGTGTTGTGGTGGCTGACATCAGAGCTCAGGCTGCGGCTTTTTCTTCAGCTAAGTTTCATCATGTACATCGATCTATCAATAGTGCGGCACACATTCTAGCTAGAACATGCGATGTATCTAGCTCTGTTTTTGTTTCTTTTTCTACTCCGGAGTATATCCGGGAGACCTTGTGTATTGATGATAAGTGATCAATAAAGTGCCCGTTACTTTCAAAAAAAAAAAAAAAAAGCTGGAACGTTACAGACAGTCAACAATGGTGGTATCTATTCCCTCCTCCAATCAATTCTATTGTTCATTTTGCTCAGACTTCAACACGAGTAACGTTCAGAATTTAGTGAGCGTTCCGTTCAGGCTTTTAATACTCCCTCCTTCACAGTTTATTAGGCGCGCGCGTACCCCTAGGTCATCAATTTAACCTATATAATTTAAATTATATAATACAAAAATTATATCATTAGAAAATAGAACATCTGAACTTTCTAATGATATAATTTTTATAACATATAACTAATGCTAACTTGATCAAATTTGCAATCTATGGGTACGCGCGTGCCTTATAAACTGTGAAAGAGGGAGTATCCCATTTAACGGATTTAATTTCCGAAACCGGCGCCGTGAACTAACTGCCGTCCGTTGGCATACACTCTCTAATCTCCCTGCATAGACAATTACGAGACACACCGAGCGTGGCACTATATGCCCTTTGTCCTCCTCCGTCATCTTGCCTCACAAAATTTCTCCAAAGCAGTCCTGCACAACCCATGCTTATTATGCCAAGAACAGCCTCAAACTCGAGTTCGTCGGTAGATGGCGTCTTGGTCGGTGAACACTTAGGCAATTCCTTGCACCAGAAGACATCTCTCGTCAAGGAAAAACTGTAGGACATGGTGCTGCATCATATCATCGATGTTGGTCGTGTTGCCGTTGATCTGCCGGCCACATTGACGGCGTCATTGTTTCCGTCGGATATAATTAAGGGACTGAGGCCCTAGTTCTTCCTTCTTTGTTTTCTCCAGCCTCGTGTCAACCTCCTGATGCTTTCCTTTTGCTCAATTCACAGCCGTAGGATCCTCCGCGATGTCCGACGACATCCACCGAGGCCTTGTTGTACGATGTCGTAGGCAACCATCATAGTAGTGGACGAACTGGAGTAATCCTTGCCCGCTGCTATGACTAGGAGAATCTCCGTGGCGTTCCTCGCCACTGCACGCTCATGACCTCTCCGTCAAATCCCGTCGGTGAGCGTTTTTCCTCTATTCAGCATTTGTATTTCTTGAACTGAATTTGTACATCACACCTGCCATATCATTGTCACTGGACTCCTATTAGACGTTTCAATAGGAGTACATGTTCTCCGTTGAACTTTTCAAAGAGATGTGAAATCACCTAGCTGAACAAGATACAGTTTGTTTTTGTTTGCACGTAAAGCACGCACGCGAGATAGAGATGCAGAGCCAAAACTCTAAGCTATCACGTCCACGTTAATTCAGGTAACTAAAACCTTCTAAAGAAATACACCACGTCTGTACTAGGTCTAGACGCGTATATGCATAGCAGGATACAACTCTTAATAATTTCCTAATATAAATATGCTAATTGATAGGAATCTGCATGCACGTATATGTAGTTAGCCTATTCTTTAGGTTGCTATCTGTTCCCAGTATAGCTAGGCTGCAATCATCCGATCGATATGCTCGTGTAATACTTCACGTTATAACTTTGAAATTCTATAGCGTTATAAATCTACAACTCTGTTTTAGTTAATTCTCGTTGTGTTGGTTTTGTAGTAAAATTATCTATCTACTGATATTACATTTTTGAATTAATAAATTTTCGAATTTGTATGTTGAAATTTGAATTTAAACCTTATTTTAGTCATGTCTTCTTATATACACATCCTTTTAAAATGAATTCCTTTTTGCAAAAACAAGATACTGTGAAACACACTACCTAATACCACATCTGTTTAAACCATTTGAACTCATCCACTTGGAATGACTTCACATTGGACACCAAAAACTATTTATGCCATAGCACACAATCTATCAACCATTTTTTTGATCAATCCCTTGTCCCTATTAGATTTATCGATCATAGACTTCACATATCCTCCCGGATGCACTATCTTTCACAAATCATCTTGACTCCATATAATTCAAATAAATCAAACCCTCAAGGCCATGTCTTATAAATCTAAACCCCATGACCAATGGTTCATTTTGCATACTAAATCAAGATACATATTTTAACCAAGGATATAATAATATCAAATTATTTAATTGGTTATTGTTTGCTTGCTGATTTACTCTTGAGTGGTGTGTTTATTGTGTGTTACTTTATCGTATAGATCGTATGCAACCAGTGTGATTGTGAGAAGTGTATGATCATCAACTACCAAAAAGGCAAGTGTCACTCATGTCCTAATGTTTTCTATGCATGTAGTTTTTACTTAGTAGATATTGCATGTGTAGGATGTTTTCAAGAATATATATGCTATGCTATGCTAATCCTATAGTCTTAGGATTCCTCTAGTTTCCCTTTATTTGCCATCGTAAGTAGTTTTGCTTAGCCATGCTACTAGATACGTGGTTGGGACATCATGATGAGATGAGATGAAGAAAAATATATTCTTTGTTATAAATGAAAACAACTTGATGAATGAAACAACTGGGCGGATTGGTACGAGTGGAGCGTCTGCACGGTGAAAATTGGTGGGGTCCGCCGCCCAGGAACAAAAGAGATTTGACAGGTTTCATGTTTAGTAGCTTCTTGTACAGCCGCATGTCATATGGGCTCTGTCTTGACTAAGTAGGTTGTAGGGACCTGTCCCGACATGACCAGCAGATGTAGATGTGTAGGTTGGTACGGGTCCGTCCTGAGGGCTCAGGGCCTTACTTCCGAAAATAGTCTCGTCTTAGTTTTCTCCCAACCATTTGAGCAAAATGAGCATCATGGTGGAAAAGGGGCTGACTAAGTCGTGCGGGTAAAGTGTACAAACCTCTACAGAGTGTTAAAAACTAAGTACTTAGCTGTGTCCCCGGTTACGGACAACTTTGAGCAATTGGACCTGGAGCTGTTGGAAGATCTCTCTCATCCCAATTTTCATAATAAAACTTGATGGGTAAACTTGGGTAGTAATGTATGAAGTCTGGATCGTCCGGTGTCCATCCCTGGTGAGCAGTGTGATGAGAACTTGGGTTCATGCTCTTATACAATTTGAAATGTTTAAAGCTGGATCGGCCGTATCCTTCCCTGGTGAGCCAGTGTGATGAGAACGTGGGTTCATGCTATTAGACATTTATATTTTCAAAGACAAATGATGTTTACAAAAGATAGGGAAAATGCCCGCTTTTCTGCAAAGAGCCTAAACTCCACCAGCCAAATATACATGTAGGTATTAGGCGCCATTTGTGTCCACTAAATAGTGACATCTTGCCAATACATTCAAAGTATTGACCAAATGTTTTTGGCTGTAACTTTACCTCGTTGCGAGATATTCGATAGACAAGTGAGTTGCGATGATTAGGGTTACGAGTCTATCCTCAACATGCTCGTTCGTGGCACATGAAGACGAAGGACTCCATGCTATATGTTTGTTCGTTGAAAAACTCTGATGTAATGCTAGCCTTGTGCTATGAAATTTGTAAGTCATTATGTAATTCGATCATACGATGTAATAAAGATCTTTGTTTCTTGGTATTACATCTTAAACTGTGTGTGCTAGCGATTGATCCAGGGACTAGCACAGTAAAGCACAGGGATCGGCACCCTACCGGGTGAGGTCACTACATAACCGAATCCTCTGGTGCCTTCCAACAATCACATACCATGAAGGAGTGTCTATTTGCAAAATTAAGTTGCTTACTGATGAATCAGAGCAAAACATGTGAAGAGAATTATTAATGCAAGTTAATTAATCGGGCCAGGGACCCCATTGCCGACTCTTTTTGCAAAATTATTGGATAAGCGGATGTGCCACTAGTCCATTGTGAAAGTCTGTCAAAAGTAAATGACAAGATCGAAAGATAAAACACCACATACTTCCTCATGAGCTATAAAACATTGACACAAATAAGAGGTGATAAATTTTGAATTGTTTAAAGGTAGCACTCAAGCAATTTACTTTGGAATGGCGGAGAAATACCATGTAGTAGGTAAGTATGGTGGACACAAATGGCATAGTGGTTGGCTCAAGGATTTTGGATGCATGAGAAGTATTCCCTCTCGATACAAGGTTTAGGCTAGCAAGGTTATTTGAAACAAACACAAGGATGAACCGTGCAGCAAAACTCACATAAAAGACATATTGTAAACATTATAAGACTCTACACCGTCTTCCTTGTTGTTCAAAACTCAATACTAGAAATTATCTAGACTTTAGAGAGACCAAATATGCAAACCAAATTTAGCAAGCTCTAGGTATTTCTTCATTAATGGGTGCAAAGTATATGATGCAAGAGCTTAAACATGAGCACAACAATTGCCAAGTATCAAATTATCCAAGACATTTTAGCAATTTACTACATGTATCATTTTCCAATTCCAACCATATAACAAATTAACGAAGAAGAAGCTTCGCCATGAAAATTAAATGCTAAGAACACATGTGTTCATATGAACCAGCGGAGCGTGTCTCTCTCCCACACAAGCATGTATTTATTCAGAGAATGAAAATAACAAAGCGAGAATAAAAGCACACAGACGCTCCAAGTAAAGTACATAAGATGTGACCGAATAAAAATATAGTTTCAAGAGAAGGAACCTGATAATTTGTCGATGAAGAAGGGGATGCCTTGGGCATCCCAAGCTTAGACGCTTGAGTCTTCTTATAATATGCAGGGGTGAACCACCGGGGCATCCCCAAGCTTAGAGCTTTCACTCTCCTTGATCATATTGCATCATACTCCTCTCTTGATCCTTGAAAACTTCCTCCACACCAAACTCGAAACAACTCATTAGAGGGTTAGTGCACAATAAAAATTAACATGTTCAGAGGTGACACAATCATTCTTAACACTTCTGGACATTGCATAAAGCTACTGGACATTAATGGATCAAAGAAATTCATCCAACATAGCAAAAGGGGCAATGCGAAATAAAAGGCAGAATCTGTCAAAACAGAACAGTCCGTAAAGATGGATTTTATTAGGGCACCAGACTTGCTCAAATGAAAATGCCCAAATTTAATGAAAGTTGCGTACATATCCGAGGATCATGCACGTAAATTGGCTTAATTTTCTGAGCTACCTACAGGGAGGTAGACCCAGATTCGTGACAGCAAAGAAATCTGGAACTGCGCAGTAATCCAAATCTAGTACTTACTTTACTATCAAAGACTTTACTTGGCACAACAAAACTCAAAACTAAGATAAGGAGAGGTTGCTACAGTAGTAAACAACTTCCAAGACACAAATATAAAACAAAGTACTGTAGCAAAATAACACATGGGTTATCTCCCAAGAAGTTCTTTCTTTATAGCCGTTAAGATGGGCTCAACAGCTTTAATGATGCACTCGCAAAAGATAGTATGTGAAGCAAAAGAGAGCATCAAGAGGCAAATTCAAAACACATTTAAGTCTAACATGCTTCCTATGCATAGGAATCTTGTAAATAAACAAGTTCATGAGGAGCAAAGTAACAAGCATAGGAAGATAAAACAAGTGTAGCTTCAAAATTTCAGCACATAGAGAGGCATTTTAGTAACATGAAAATTTCTACAACCGTATTTTCCTCTCTCATAATAACTTTCAGTAGCAACATGAGCAAACTCAACAATATAAATATCACATAAAGCATTCTTATCATGAGTCTCATGCATAAAATTATTACTACTCCCAACATAAGCATAATCAGTTTTATTAGTTGTAGTGGGAGCAAATTCAACAAAGTAGCTATCATTATTATTCTCATCAAGTGTAGGAGGCATAGTATCATCAAAGAAAGTTTTCTCCTCAATGCTTGGGGGACTAAAAATATCATGCTCATCAAAGCCAGCTTCCCCAAGCTTAGAATTTTCCATATCATTAGCAACAATGGTGTTCAAAGCGTTCATACTAATATTACTATCAGCATGCAAATAAGATTCCATAGGTTTTTTAATTTTCGCATCAAACCATCCATGTCTTAAATCAGGAAATAGAATAAGAAGCTCATTGTTGTCCATTATGCCAAACTAGTGTAAACAAGAAACAAAAAGATGCAATTGCAGGATCTAAAGGAAATAGCTTCGAGCACAAACACAATGGCGCCGTAAAAGTACTCGTTACACTGGAACCGGAGTATGAGTGCATTTTTACCTTTCCTCCCCGCAACGCGCGCTGTAAAAGTGCTTGATGTCTACGGGAGCTTCTATTCTTGTAGACGGTGTTGGGCCTCCAAGAGCAGAGGTTTGTAGAACAGCGAGCAAGTTTCCCTTAAGTGGATCACCCAAGGTTTATCGAACTCAGGGAGGAAGAGGTCAAAGATATCCCTCTCATGCAACCCCGCAACCACAAAGCAAGAAGTCTCTTGTGTCCCCAACACACCTAATAGGTGCACTAGTTCGGCGAAGAGATAGTGAAATACAGGTGGTATGAATGAAGTATGAGCAACGACACCGGAACGTGCTAGTTGATGGTGGTAATATGGTAGCAGTAGTAACGCAGCAGTAGTAACGCGAGCAGAGTAACGCAAGAAAACAAGAAACAAGCAGCGATAGCGATATTTAGGAACAAGGCCTAGGGATTAGACTTTCACTAGTGGACACTCTCAACATTGATCACATAACAGAATAGATAAATGCATACTCTACACTCTCTTGTTGGATGATGAACACATTGCGTAGGATTACACGAACCCTCAATGCCGGAGTTAACAAGCTCCACAATTCAATGTTCATATTTAAATAACCTTAGAGTGCAAGAAAGATCAACACGACTAAACCAAGTACTAACACAGCATGCACACTGTCACCTTCACACTATGTAGGAGGAATAGATCATATCAATACTATCATAGCAATAGTTAACTTCACAATCTACAAGAGATCATGATCATAGCATACGCCAAGTACTAACACGGATGCACACACTGTCACCATTACACCGTGCGGGAGGAATAAAACTACTTTAATAACATATCGCTAGAGTAGCACATAGATAAATTGTGATACAAAACACATTGCAATCATAAAGAGATATAAATAAGCACTTCACTACGCCATTCATAACGGTGAGTAAGTATTCCGTGAAATATAGCCTAAGAGACCCACACGGTGCACACACTGTCACCTTTACACACGTGGGACAAGGAGTCTCCGGAGATCACATAAGTAAAACTCACTTGACTAGCACAATGACATCTAGATTACAAGCATCATCATATGAATCTCAATCATGTAAGGCAGCTCATGAGATTATTGTATTGAAGTACATAGGAGAGAGATGAACCACATAGCTACCAGTACATGCCCCGAGCCTCGATGGAGAACTACTCCCTCCTCATGGGAGCAGCAGCGGTGATGAAGATGGCGGTGGAGATGGCAGCGGTGTCGATGGAGAAGCCTTCCGGGGGCACTTCCCCGCTCCGGCAGGGTGCCGGAACAGAGACTCCTGTCCCCCAGATCTTGGCTTCGCGATGGCGGCGGCTCTGGAAGGTTTCTGTGGTTTCGTCCTTCGTATCAGGGTTTTCTCGACGGAGGCTTTAAATAGGCGGAAGGGCAGCGTCAGAGGGTCGAAGAGGCGGCGGCACCATAGGCTGGCGCGGCCAGGGCCCAGGCCGCGCCACCCTATCATCCGGGGCCCACGGGGCCCCTCCGGCGGCTCTCGGGTGTTCCGGATGCTTCCGGTGAAAATAGGAACCCGGGTCTTGATTTCGTCCGATTCCGAGAATATTTCGTTACTAGGATTTCTGAAACCAAAAACAGCAGAAAACAGCAACTGGCACTTCGGCATCTTGTGAATAGGTTAGTTCCAGAAAATGCACGAATATGACATAAAGTGTGCATAAAACATGTAGATAACATCAATAATGTGGCATGGAACATAAGAAATTATCGATACGTCGGAGACGTATCAGCATCCCCAAGCTTAGTTCTGCTCGTCCCGAGCGAGGTAAAACGATAACAAAGATAATTTCGAAGTGACATGCCATCATAACCTTGATCATATTGTAAACATATGTAATGAATGCAGCGATCAAAACAATGGTAATGACATGAGTAAACAAGCTGAATCATAAAGCAAAGACTTTTCATGAATAGTACTTCAAGACAAGCATCAATAAGTCTTGCATAAGAGTTAACTCATAAAGCAATAATTCAAAGTAAAGGTATTGAAGCAACACAAAGGAAGATTAAGTTTCGGTGGTTGCTTTCAACTTGTAACATGTATATCTCATGGATAATTGTCAACATAGAGTAATATAACAAGTACAATATGCAAGTATGTAGGAATCAATGCACAGTTCACACAAGTGTTTGCTTCTTGAGGTGGAGAGAGATAGGTGAACTGACTCAACATAAAAGTAAAAAGAAAGGTCCTTCAAAGAGGAAAGCATCGATTGCTATATTTGTGCTAGAGCTTTTATTTTGAAAACATGAAACAATTTTGTCAACGGTAGTAATAAAGCATATGTGTTATGTAAATTATATCTTACAAGTTGCAAGCCTCATGCATAGTATACTAATAGTGCCCGCACCTTGTCCTAATTAGCTTGGACTACCGGATCTTTGCAATGCACATGTTTTAACCAAGTGTCACAATGGGGTACCTCCATGCCGCTCGTACAAAGGTCTAAGGAGAAAGCTCGCATTTTGGATTTCTCGCTTTTGATTATTCTCAACTTAGACATCCATACCGGGACAACATGGACAACAGATAATGGACTCCTCTTTAATGCATAAGCATGTAGCAACAATTATTATTCTCATATGAGATTGAGGATATATGTCCAAAACTGAAACTTCCACCATGAATCATGGCTTTAGTTAGCGGTCCAATGTTCTTCTCTAACAATATGCATGCTCCAACCATTAAGGTGGTAGATCTCTCTTACTTCAGACAAGACGGACATGCATAGCAACTCACATGATATTCAACAAAGAATAGTTGATGGCGTCCCAGAAACATGGTTATCGCACAACAAGCAAATTAATAAGAGATAAAGTGCATAAGTACATATTCAATACCACAATAGTTTTTAAGCTATTTGTCCCATGAGCTATATATTGCAAAGGTGAATGATGGAATTTTAAAGGTAGCACTCAAGCAATTTACTTTGGAATGGCGGATAAATACCATGTAGTAGGTAGGTATGGTGGACACAAATGGCATAGTGGTTGGCTCAAGTATTTGGGATGCATGAGAAGTATTCCCTCTCGATACAAGGTTTTAGGATAGCAAGGTTATTTTAAACAAACACAAGGATGAACGGTGCAGCAAAACTCACATAAAAGACATATTATAAACATTATAAGACTCTACACCGTCTTCCTTGTTGTTCAAAACTCAATACTAGAAATTATCTAGATTCTAGAGAAACCAAATATGCAAACCAAATTAGCAAGCTCTAAGTGTTTCTTCATTAATGGGTGCAAAGTATATGATGCAAGAGCTTAAACATGAGCACAACAATTGCCAAGTATCAAATTATCCAAGACATTTTAGAATTACTACATGTAGTATTTTCCAATTCCAACCATATAACAATTTAACGAAGAAGAAACTTCGCCATGAATACTATGAGTAGAGCCTAAGGACATACTTGTCCATATGCTACAGCGGAGCGTGTCTCTCTCCCACAAAGTGAATGCTAGGATCCATTTTATTCAAACAAAACAAAAAAACAAAAACAAACCGACGCTCCAAGCAAAGTGCATAAGATGTGACGGAATAAAAATATAGTTTCGAGGGAGGAACCTGATAATGTTGTCGATGAAGAAGGGGATGCCTTGGGCATCCCCAAGCTTAGACGCTTGAGTCTTCTTAGAATATGAAGGGGTGAACCACCGGGGCATCCCCAAGCTTAGAGCTTTCACTCTCCTTGATCATAGTATATCATCCTCCTCTCTTGATCCTTGAAAACTTCCTCCACACCAAACTCGAAAAACTCATTAGAGGGTTAGTGCATAATAAAAATTCACATGTTCAGAGGTGACACAATCATTCTTAACACTTCTGGACATTGCATAAAGCTACTGGACATTAATGGATCAAAGAAATTCATCCAACATAGCAAAAGAGGCAATGCGAAATAAAAGACAGAATCTGTCAAAACAGAACAGTCCGTAAATATGGATTTTATTAGGCCACCAGACTTGCTCAAATGAAAATGCCCAAATTGAATGAAAGTTGCGTACATATCTGAGGATCACTCACGTAAATTGTCATAATTTTCTGAGTTACCTACAGAGAATTAGACCCAGATTCGTGACAGCAAGAAATCTGTTTTTGCGCAGTAATCCAAATCTAGTATTCACTTTACTATCAAAGACTTTACTTGGCACAACAAAACACAAAACTAAGATAAGGAGAGGTTGCTACGGTAGTAAACAACTTCCAAGACACAAATATAAAACAAAGTACTGTAGCAAAATAACACATGGGTTATCTCCCAAGAAGTTCTTTCTTTATAGCCGTTAAGATGGGCTCCAGCAGTTTTAATGATGCTCACATGAAAAATAGAGTATGAAGCAAAAGAGAGCATCAAGAAGCAAATTCAAAACAAATTTAAGTCTAACATGCTTCCTATGCATAGGAATCTTGTAAATAAACAAGTTCATGAAGAGCAAAGTGACAAGCATAGGAAGATAAAACAAGTGTAGCTTCAAAAATTTCAGCACATAGAGAGGTATTTTAGTAACATGAAAATTTCTACAACCATATTTTCCTCTCTCATAATAACTTTCAGTAGCAACATGAGCAAACTCAACAATATAACTATCACATAAAGCATTCTTATCATGAGTCTCATGCATAATTATTACTCTCCACATAGGCATAATCAATTTTATTGGTAATAGTGGGAGCAAATTCAACAAAGTAGCTATCATTATTATTCTCATCATCAAATATAGGAGGTAAAGTATCATCAAAGAAAATTTTCTCCTCAATGCTTGGGGGACTAAAAAGATCATGAAAACCAGCTTCCCCAAGCTTAGAACTTTCTATATCATTATCAACAATGGTGTTCAAAGCGTTCATACTAATATTACTACCGAGCATGCAAATAAGATTTCATAGGTTTTTTAATTTTCGCATCAAACAATCCATGTTTTAAATCAGGAAATAGAATAAGAAGCTCATTGTTGTCCATTATGCCAAACTAGTGTAAACAAGAAACAAAAAGATGCAATTGCAGGATCTAAAGGAAATAGCTTCGAGCACAAACACAATGGCGCCGAGAAAAGTACTGTTACACTGGAACCGGAGTATGAGTGCCTTTTTACCTTTCCTCCCGAGCAACGGCGCCGGAAAAGTGCTTGATGTCTACGGGAGCTTCTATTCTTGTAGACGGTGTTGGGCCTCCAAGAGCGAGAGGTTTGTAGAACAGCGAGCAAGTTTCCCTTAAGTGGATCACCCAAGGTTTATCGAACTCGGGGAGGAAGAGGTCAAAGATATCCCTCTCATGCAACCCTGCAACCACAAAGCAAGAAGTCTCTTGTGTCCCCAACACACCTAATAGGTGCACTAGTTCGGCGAAGAGATAGTGAAATACAGGTGGTATGAATGAATATGAGCAGTAGTAACGGCGTGTAGTTGATGGTGGTAATATGGTAGCGATAGTAACGCAGCAGTAGTAACGCGATAAAACAGTAAACAAGCAGCGATAGCGATATTTAGGAACAAGGCCTAGGGATTAGACTTTCACTAGTGGACACTCTCAACATTGATCACATAACAGAATAGATAAATGCATACTCTACACTCTCTTGTTGGATGATGAACACATTGCGTAGGATTACACGAACCCTCAATGCCGGAGTTAACAAGCTCCACAATTCAATGTTCATATTTAAATAACCTTAGAGTGCAAGAAAGATCAACACGACTAAACCAAGTACTAACACAGCATGCACACTGTCACCTTCACACTATGTAGGAGGAATAGATCATATCAATACTATCATAGCAATAGTTAACTTCACAATCTACAAGAGATCATGATCATAGCATACGCCAAGTACTAACACGGATGCACACACTGTCACCATTACACCGTGTAGGAGGAATAAAACTACTTTAATAACATTGCTAGAGTAGCACATAGATAAATTGTGATACAAAACACATTGCAATCATAAAGAGATATAAATAAGCACTTCACTACGCCATTCATAACGATGAGTAAGTATTCTGTGAAATATAGCCTAAGAGACCCACACGGTGCACACACTCGTCACCTTTACACACGTGGGACAAGGAGTCTCCGGAGATCACATAAGTAAAACTCACTTGACTAGCACAATGACATCTAGATTACAAGCATCATCATATGAATCTCAATCATGTAAGGCAGCTCATGAGATTATTGTATTGAAGTACATAGGAGAGAGATGAACCACATAGCTACCGGTACAGCCCCGAGCCTCGATGGAGAACTACTCCCTCCTCATGGGAGCAGACAGCGGTGATGAAGATGGCGGTGGAGATGGCAGCGGTGTCGATGGAGAAGCCTTCCGGGGGCACTTCCCCGCTCCGGCAGGGTGCCGGAACAGAGACTCCTGTCCCCCAGATCTTGGCTTCGCGATGGCGGCGGCTCTGGAAGGTTTCTGTGGGTTTCGTCCTCCCTATCAGGGTTTTCTCGACGGAGGCTTTAAATAGGCGGAAGGGCAGCGTCAGAGGGTCGAAGAGGCGGCGGCACCATAGGCTGGCGCGGCCAGGGCCCAGGCCGCGCCACCCTATCATCTGGGGCCCACAGGGCCCCCCCCAGCGGCTCTCGGGTGTTCCGGATGCTTCCGGTGAAAATAGGAACCTGGGTCTTGATTTCGTCCGATTCGATAATATTTCGTTACTAGGATTTCGAAACCAAAAACAGCGGAAAACGAGAGCTGGCACTTCGGCATCTTGTTAATAGGTTAGTTCCAGAAAATGCACGAATATGACATAAAGTGTGCATAAAACATGTAGATAACATCAATAATGTGGCATGGAACATAAGAAATTATCGATACGTCGGAGACGTATCAGTGGCGCAGAAGCTCGACCTCGAGCTCGTGCGTGCGGAGTGGAGTGGGGAGTGGGGACTGGATAGGGACAGTCCCCCCTCCCCAGTCCACATTTAATAGGACTCGGGCACCGCCAGGTGGGCCGGACACTCGGACCAGGCGGACGCGCGAGGACGCCGCGTGCCATCCGCGGTCACGCAAATCTGGCCCAGATTTGGGTTGGGTTTGGATCATCCCGGACCCGCGGCCATCCGCATTTAGGATGCGTGGCCGCGTTTTTCTCCGCTATGACCCATCCGAAAGTGCGGGTGCGAGATGGGTAGCCACGTTGGAGATGGCCTGATGGAGGCGTCTTACTCTGGAATGTTCACATGAGGCCATCTCCAACAAGCGACACATTTCGGATGACCAAATTGTCCGCATGTGTCTGTTTGCGTTGGCCCGCGGACGCCGAAATTGTGCTAGGCGTAAATTATCCGTTTGCGTCGGGGGTTGCCCCCCGACGCATTTCAGTCCGGCGAGTGAAGACATTTCTATTCCTCTAGATGAGAGCTCCGGCAGCAATCATCGCACTCGCCTAGTATATTCGAGATCATGCAACATCATTGAAAATATCTGAGAGGAATAGATATCTATTCCTCTAGAGTGGCGCTTGATATCATAGATTTTTATGGTACACACGATTGAGATATTCACATTTCTAGGTAGAATCGATATTTTAAAATTAATGCAACATGTTCAAACAAACTAAACATACAAACTTCGAAAATATATGTTAAACTTTTAAACTAGCTAGTTTTTCTTTGAACGCCCCGCCTATCCTCACGGAGGCGCTTCCTGCTCGTCACCTCCTGGGAAGAGGTATTGGCGGTCGACGCGTCCAACGAGTTTGAGTCCCCCTTCGACGAGTGGTCATTGGAGTCTTCGTCGTCGTCCATGAACGGATGATGCGCATGTGCCTGCACTCCCGCTCGGGCCCTTGCCTCCTTCTTTGTCGCCGCTGCCTGCTCGGCCGCCTCCTCCGCCTCCAGCTGTGTCCACCTTACATCTTCATCTTCTTCCTTTCCCTCCTCCTCATACTGCCCGTCATCGGTGTTGTGGGTATACTTCATGGGTGTACCATCGACGGTGGCTAGATCCGACAAGCCCGGGTGGTCCATAGACGGTGATGGTGGCGTATGGCCCATCGGGCGGCCCAGTTGTTGTACATCAAGATGGATGAAGTCCAACCCAGGAACAAGGAGCCAGATCCACCGACCTACCCCTGCAGTCGAATTCGGCCAGGCCCATCAGGGGTAGCCGGATCCAGTACGGCGTATAAGGAAAGGCGGATCCTTGACATGCACGGCAATGTAATATTCCGTAGTTAGGCAACTTGTATTCCCACAAGGACTGTCCGTGTAAACCCTAGATCCTGACGCCTCTATAAGCCGGATCCCGGGAGCCTTAGAGGCACAACCACAAATCATTGTAATAACGCGAAAGCGCCTTGATAATTCAAGACAAGCAGCAGTAGGCCCTGTCATCGTGCATGTGTTTTGAAACTGGGTAAATCGCGTACCACCGTCCCGAGGACTCTCCGCCCGATGGCCCCTACTTCTTATCCCCTCGTGAGGATCCCTCCTCCGAGGTACCGTCGAATAGGAAACGATAGTTGGCGCCCACTGATGACCCACAAGTATAGGGGATCGCAACAGTCTTCGCGGGAAGTAAAACCCAATTTATTGATTCGACACAAGGGGAGACAAAGAATACTTGAAAGCCTTAACAACGGAGTTGTCAATTCAGCTGCACCTGGAAACAGACTTGCTCGCAAGAGTTTATCAGTAGTAACAGTTTTATAGCAGTAGCAGTAGCGAAATAACAGCAGCAGAGTAACAAAGGCAGCAGCAGTGATTATAGTAAACAGCAGAGTTAAAATACTGTAGGCACAGGGACGGATGAACGGGCGTTGCATGGATGAGAGAAACTCATGTAACAGTCAAAGCAGGGGCATTTGCAGATAATAATAAAACGGTATCCAAGTACTAATCAATCAATAGGCATGTGTTCCATATATAGTCGTACGTGCTCGCAATGAGAAACTTGCACAACATCTTTTGTCCTACCAGCCGGTGGCGCCGGGCCTCTAGGGAAACTACTTGGATATTAAGGTACTCCTTTTAATAGAGTACCGGAGCAAAGCATTAACACTCCGTGAACACATGTGATCCTCACATCACTACCATTCCCTCCGGTTGTCCCGATTTCGTCACTTCGGGGCCATTGGTTCCGGACAGCGACATGTGTATACAACTTGCAGGTAAGATCATAAACAACGAATATCTTTATGAATCAATAACATGTTCAGATCTGAGATCATGGCACTCGGGCCCTAGTGACAAGCATTAAGCATAACAAGTTGCAACAATATCATAAAAGTAACATCTACAGATACTAGGCACTATGCCCTAACAATCTTATGACTATTACATGACCAATCTCATCCAATCCCTACCATCCCCTTCAGCCTACAGCGGGGGAATTACTCACACATGGATGGGGGAAACATGGCTGGTCGATGGAGAGGCGTCGGTGGTGATGATGGCGATGATCTCCTCCAATTCCCCGTCCCGGCGGAGTGCCAGAACGGAGACTTCTGGTTCCCGAGACGGAGTTTCGCGATGTGGCGGCGTTCTGGAGGGTTTCTGGCGACTTCGACTTCCCTCCCGTGCGTTTTTAGGTCGAAGGCAATAAGTAGTCCGAAGGAGGGCGTCGGGGGCCAGCCGAGGCCGCCACACACTAGGGCCGCGCGGGCCCCTCCTGGGCCGCGCCGGCCTAGTGTGTGGGGCCCTCGTGCCCCCACCGGCTTGCCCTTACGGCTCCGTCGCATTCTGGGAAAATAGGACCTTTCGTATAAATTCCGAGGATTTTCCTGAAAGTTGGATTTCTGCACAAAAACAAGACACCAGAGCAATTCTGCTGAAAACAGTGTTAGTCTGTGTTAGTTGTATCCAAAATACACAAATTAGAGACAAAACAATAGCAAAAGTGTTCGGGAAAGTAGATACGTTTTGGACGTATCACCCACCTTGGGGCTAGCGACGTCTGGAGGCCGGAACCGGGAGGGTTCCGCCATGGGAAGCTTCAACGACTCCATCGTTGTGGGGCGTGTCCTTTATGCCGAGAACTTTCCGATCGTCCCTCAGGACGAGTGCTGGATTCCGGCTAAGACCGACCCCGTCAAGCTCTCCATAGTCCCAATCGGCGGCATTCACATCTTCATCGGCGAGACCGTCGATTCCGACGGAAACGCCCTGGTAAGTAACGCTGACGCGACCGCCGCTGAGCAGGACGCAGTCGCAAAGATCCGATCTGAGTCGTAGGAACTTCCTAAGGAAGATTTCTCCTTAGATCTGAAAATTTCAAAGCCCACCCAATCCGCCCCTGAGTAGGAAATTACGGTGGAAGACCAATGCAGATCCGCCTGGGTCTCCCAGGTGTTAGAGAAGCAAAGGTGCCACTTCGTGCACTTCCTCGCACATACCACAAGAACCGCCCCTCCTCAGGATGGAGCAGGATCCATGTAGGTTGAGGTTGCTGGAGACAACAATGTTCCGGATCAGCAAGAGGGTGCCGGAGATAAAGAAGAATCTATACTCGAGAATCTAAGCCCATTATCTGACGATGCGTCTTCCATGGACACGGAGGAGTACAACCGTGCTATGAAAGAGTTGGAGAATGAGGAGAAAGCTGAGGCAGAATCCACTCCGCCAAAACACGTCCTTGCGACCGTAACTGGTCTGGTGCAAGGAGCTGACGCAGACGCAACTCCGCCCAACGCCGGAATTTTGGGCCCGTCGAATCCGGATGCTCTGCGTCGAGATCTCTCTTGCATCGTTTCTGAGCATGGAGAGGGATGTGGCCTTGACTTCGGAGAAGAGATGTCCATAGAAGATCTCGCTAGGGCAGCAGGCTGGGGTGCCATTGCGCACTTGGAAATCCTAACCAAGCCAATAACTCCGGAAGAAGCCGCAGATCCGGAAGCTTTGGAAGCCAAAAGGAAAGAACTGCTAGCTACCGCTGAAAAGTTTGCCAGTACCGCAGTACTAATGCTCGAGGAAAGGCAGGACGCGGAGGAGCTGATGGAACTAGTCGGGGAGAACGAGCGCAGAACCACAGAGTACCTGCAGAAGGCCAGAGCGCTCAGGGATCAGTGTGAAATGATAGTCAGTGATGCCAACAGGGAAGCAGAAAGGATCCGCCAAGAAGCCATTCACCCCTGGAGGATCAATTTTGATAGCCCCACCAATCATCAGCCGCTCACAACTCCAAAGGATAACATGAAGAAGGCTGCAGAGCTTCTGGCCAAAAACGATGAAGAAATCAACATCGACCACCTCCGCACACTCGTCGCTTCATCAATAAAGCAACAGAGTAAGGCAGATATTTCGCGCAGGATGGAATCCAACCCGAATCTATGTGTATCCACCGCGCAGAAGAACGCCTCAGGAAGGAAACATCGTGACGAGCAATCGCGCACCGGATCTACGGAGCGCAGGAGAAGAACCAGGGAACATCCAGATCCAATCCCCATACCCTCGGAAACTCCTTTGGCGGATAAGAACAAGGGAAAGGATCCGATGTATGTTGGCAGGGACAAGTACCAGAACCCGTCACCTCCGCCCCGGAACCTTTGTCCTCCTCCGCCACCTCGTCAATGGAGTCCAGCTGGAAACGTCGGACCCCATGGGCCTGGTGGAATTAACATCCGCGACAACGTTGTTCCTCCAAGGAATCGAAACAAGGAGCGCATGCCTGATCCCCGTAGGAGCCGGAACGAAGAACGTGAGCCTAAGCCCCGCAGAAGCCAAAATGAGGGAGGCAGTCGCCATCATGGCAAAGGCAGCTACCGCAGCCGGAGCCAGCATCCTGAAGGACGCGGAGAATCCGACAGCGAAAGCAAAAGGTCTCATCGGCCCCCTCGCAGGTCTCCATCCCCACCACCCAGTGGAGGAGGTGGAGGCACAGGCCGGAGATCTCGCTCCCGCTCAAAATCTCCCACCCGACACGGCTCACGCGACGCACAGGAACGCCTCAACGAGTACAGAACTGGGTACATAGGCCCAAAATGCATTGCAAGAAGGATCCGAGAGGAACCAACGCCAAAAGGCTTGAACCTCAAGCTACCCGGATATCTGAAGCACTATGATGGCAATGAAAGGCCCGATACCTGGATCGATGAATTCTTCAATGCAGTCAGCTTTGCCGGAGGGACCTGATACGTCTCAAACGTATCTATAATTTCTTATGTTCCATGCTACTTTTATGATGATACTCACATGTTTTATACAGATTATATGTCATATTTATGCATTTTCCGGCACTAACCTATTGACGAGATGCCGAAGAGCCGATTCGTTGTTTTCTGCTGTTTTTGGTTTCGGAAATCCTACAAAGAAAATATTCTCGGAATTGGACGAAATCAACGCCCAGGGTCTTATTTTTCCACGAAGATTCCAGAAGATCGAGGGATAAACGAAGTGGGGCCACGAGGCGGCGACACAATAGGGCGGCGCGGCCCAGGCCCTGGCCGCACGGCCCTAGCGTGTGGGGCCCCCGTGACTCCTCCGACTCCGCCCTTCCGCCTACTTAAAGCCTTCGTCGCGAAACCCCCAGTACCGAGAGCCACGATACGGAAAACCTTCCAGAGACGCCGCCGCCGCCAATTGATACGTCTCCGACGTATCGATAATTTCTTATGTTCCATGCCACATTATTGATGATATCTACATGTTTTGTACACATTATATGTCATATTTATGCATTTTCTGGAACTAACTTATTAACAAGATGCCGAAGTGCCGGTTCCGTTTTTCGCTGTTTTTGGTTTCGAAATCCTAGTAACGAAATATTCTCGGAATCGGACGAAATCAAGACCCGGGTTCCTATTTTCACCGGAAGCATCCAGAACACCCGAGAGCCGCGCGGAGGGGCCCTGTGGGCCCCAGATGATAGGGTGGCGTGGCCTGGGCCCTGGCCGCGCCAGCCTATGGTGCCGCCGCCTCTTCGACCCTCTGACGCTGCCCTTCCGCCTATTTAAAGCCTCCGTCGAGAAAACCCTGAAACGAAGGACGAAACCCAGAGAAACCTTCCAGAGCCGCCGCCATCGCGAAGCCAAGATCTGGGGGACAGGAGTGTCTGTTCCGGCACCCTGCCGGAGCAGGGAAGTGCCCCCGGAAGGCTTCTCCATTGACACCGCTGCCATCTCCACCGCCATCTTCATCACCGCTGCTGCTCCCATGAGTAGGGAGTAATTCTCCATCGAGGCTCGGGGCTGTACCGGTAGCTATGTGGTTCATCTCTCTCCTATGTACTTCAATACAATAATCTCATGAGCTGCCTTACATGATTGAGATTCATATGATGATGCTTGTAATCTAGATGTCATTGTGCTAGTCAAGTGAGTTTTACTTATGTGATCTCCGGAGACTCCTTGTCCCACGTGTGTAAAGGTGACAAGTGTGTGCACCGTGTGGGTCTCTTAGGCTATATTTCACAGAATACTTACTCACTATTATGAATGGCGTAGTGAAGTGCTTATTTATATCTCTTTATGATTGCAATGTGTTTTGTATCACAATTTATCTATGTGCTACTCTAGCAATGTTATTAAAGTAGTTTTATTCCTCCTGCACGGTGTAATGGTGACAGTGTGTGCATCCGTGTTAGTACTTGGCGTATGCTATGATCATGATCTCTTGTAGATTGTGAAGTTAACTATTGCTATGATAGTATTGATATGATCTATTCCTCCTACATAGTGTGAAGGTGACGAGTGTGCATGCTTGTGTTAGTACTTGGTTTAGTCGTGTTGATCTTTCTTGCACTCTAAGGTTATTTAAATATGAACATTGAATTGTGGAGCTTGTTAACTCCGGCATTGAGGGTTCGTGTAATCCTACGCAATGTGTTCATCATCCAACAAAAGAGTGTAGAGTATGCATTTATCTATTCCGTTATGTGATCAATGTTGAGAGTGTCCACTAGTGAAAGTCTAATCCCTAGGCCTTGTTCCTAAATATCGCTATCGCTGCTTGTTTACTCGTTTTACTGCGTTACTACCGCTGCGTTACTACTCGCTTGTTTACTCGTCCTGGGCAAAGTACTTTTCCGGTGCCGTTGCTACTACTTATTCATACCACCTGTATTTCACTATCTCTTCGCCGAACTAGTGCACCTATTAGGTGTGTTGGGGACACAAGAGACTTCTTGCTTTGTGGTTGCGGGGTTGCATGAGAGGGATATCTTTGACCTCTTCCTCCCTGAGTTCGATAAACCTTGGGTATCCACTTAAGGGAAACTTGCTGCTGTTCTACAAACCTCTGCTCTTGGAGGTCCAACACTGTCTACAAGAATAGAAGCTCCCGTAGACATCACCAATCCCATCTCGGGGGATTCAGGAGATCGCCTCCGGCACCCTGCCGGAGAGGGGAATCATCTCCCGGAGGTCTCTTCATCGCCATGATCGCCTCCGGATCGATGTGTGAGTAGTCCACCCCTGGACTATGGGTCCATAGCGAGTAGCTAGATGGTTGTCTTCTCCTCATTGTGCTATCATGTTAGATCTTGTGAGCTGCCTATCATGATCAAGATCATCTATTTGTAATGCTACATGTTGTGTTTGTTGGGATCCGATGAATATTGAATACTATATCAAGTTGATTATCAATCTGTCATATATGTTGTTTATGTTCTTGCATGCTCTCCGTTGCTAGTAGAGGATCTGGCCAAGTTGATACTTGTAACTCCAAGAGGGAGTATTTATGCTCGATAGTGGGTTCATGCCTCCATTGAATCGCGGGACGAGTGACGGAAAGTTCTAAGGTTGTGGATGTGCTTGTTGCTACTAGGGATAAAACATCAATGCTTTGTCTAAGGATATTTGTGTTGATTACATTACGCACCATACTTAATGCAATTGTCTGTTGTTTGCAACTTAATACTGGAAGGGGTTCGGATGATAACCTGAAGGTGGACTTTTTAGGCATAGATGCATGCTGGATAGCGGTCTATGTACTTTGTCGTAATGTCCGGATTAAATCTCATAGTACTCATCATGATATATGTATGTGCATTGTTATGCCTTCTTTATTTGTCAATTGCCCAACTGTAATTTGTTCACCCAACATGTTATTTATCTTATGGGAGAGACACCACTAGTGAACTGTGGACCCCGGTCCATTCTTTACATCTGAAATACAATCTACTGCAATTGTTCTTTACTGTTCTTCGCAAACAAACATCATCATCCACACTATACATCTAATCCTTTGTTTACAACAAGCCGGTGAGATTGTGTAATATCCCAGGTAATGGGGTTACAAAAATAGAGGAAACAGATGTGTGCATTGCATTCATGCATAGAAAATTTGGGGAATTTTCGCGCTTTAAAGTAAAACAGTCACAGTAACTGAAGTTTCACTTGACCTTGGTGGAATTGAAGTAACTCATCAAGTCAAGCGCTATAAACCTCAATGTGACTTTGTTTAAAACCTTGTTTTGGGTAGAGATGATTTGATCTAATGGGTTAGATCAAATGGAACTAAAACCAACACAACAACAACACTTTATTCAATGATCAATTGCTTGATCTTATGAAAGCTCATAACATGGTATTCTTTACCATAACATCTAAACAACTATTCAATTGGAAATCAAGTAACAATAAATGGAGAAACCATTCTTCACTTATATTTTCCATGTCTTTAACAAATAAATATTCCTACCATGAACCTCATGGAATTCATTGAACTAAACTTTGGAATTTAACACCAACATAAGCTTATCATTAAACCCTAGAGATGGGAGAGGCCTATAACCATAAAATAGATAATAATCAAACTCTAAGTTAGTAATACTTAAAAGATAAGAAACTACACTTGAGGTATAATTGAATTCACTTTAAAACTTATTACCAAATATGGTAAAACCCAAGGACCTAACCGCATAAAAGCCACACATTCTAATTTTATTCATAACTTATTAAATATGTGCAATATCACAAAACTAAATTCGTTTACATTACGAATTATAGTTCAAACTATTTGAATAAAATAAAATATGAGTACTTTGAAACTCATATGATCATGCCTTGGTGAAATCAACAATCACCATTCAAAATTGGGGTATAATCCTTGTCTTTGACATTCTGATCCCAATTATAATATAAATACAATTACATATGATATAGTGACTCACCCACAAGCATAAAATCATTCACAAGATATTTAGTAACAAAGGCCACTTGGCTATCCAAAAATAAATCACATGAGAGGATAATACCCATGCCACATAGGATGAAAATATCTACATACCTTGAATCCTAAGCAATGCCACCTCATGCTTAAAGGATTGCTATGGATAAGAGCATGACAACCAAGCACCTTACTCATCAAAGTAAAACAAGAGTCACCCACCTATGTGTCATGATATTAGAGCATGCCCAAGCCTATAAAAGGAACCCTCTACCTCATTCATCTCATCATCTTGCACCATGATGCAAGAAGACCAACACATTGAGCCACTCCATAAAATTAGTTAGGATCAAGATGAAGCAGCTAGGAGGTGGAGGCATGCCACAAGATGCAGGTTTATCGGAATTCCTGAAGAACAAGCTACGAGAAGATAGCAAGGTAGAATTCTTAGGAAGACCACATATTTAGATAATCACATCATCATTCCTTGAGTAGAACCCTAGATTATAATCCAAGTTCTTGTGGAGTGAGAGGGGTAATTGGTATAACCATATCTAAATATTTCTAGTAATAACTTAGGAAGCCAAACCTTGATCATTATAAATTGTGTAGTGATCATAAAACCTAAGAACTTGAAGTAGAGGATATAAGCACATACGAAAAGCTTAGAGTTAAAGCCTATAATTTATATGGTAAGAAACCATTCATTATTATAACCAAAGTTAACTATAAAAAGAAATATAGCTACTTTAGTTACTTGAACAATAGATTAAGGATATAATAGAAATCCATTGGTATAAGATAAAACCAATTCTCAAGTTCTTAGCAATTAAAGGAGAACAGAAACAATTAAGCAACTAACCATATTACCTTGGTTAGGGGAGATTAAACCCTAGCAAACACAATATGGTGTTATCTCAATTCTGCAACCCAGAAGTATATCTCAAACCTAGTTGTGGATCACTTGGGTGATCACAACTAAAAACCTAAGCCACAATTAAATTCCAAACCATGTGCCATTAGGTGAATATGATTATAACCCTAGAATTGCTCACTAGTTAAAGATTATGCCTAAACATGGAACTTAAGGATAACCTAGTGCTAAACTATGTGATTAAACCATGGTGGTGATTAAACACTTATCTTTATAACCAAGACCAAACCATGATGGGAGTAGTATCTACTCCAGGTATTTTAAGGTAACACTAAACTACAATATTAATACCAAACTTGGGAGGAGTTCAAGCAGAGTTTCCAACTCATCAGCACATAGTTATGCATATAAAACAATAGTCAAGTGACAACATTCTTAAGAGAGGTCAAGCCCTTAGAGATATTTTAGCACATCAAATTCATGCCATATGGATACTTAATTCAAAGTCAAATAATAATTAATAGATCCAACCCTAATGATAACTTTTAAAATCCTTGGGGTAGAAATATTCAACTCTAATAATTCCAAACAGATTGCTTCATAAGAAAAACATGAAATTAAAAGAGAATATAAACTCATGCCCAAATGGATAATTAATTCAAGTATCAACAATGATTATTAAATCAATGTTTTAGTACCATAATAAATTTGTTCATTTATAATATAACTCTTTTAAGTGCACTGGAGTGCATCTTACTTGAATTCAAATTATAAAGTTCACCAAAATATTTGAATTCAAAAAAGTACTTACATTAACAATATAGAAAAGAGAAATACAAAATAGAAAATAATTAAAACATGAATTATAAACGAATTCAAAACCAGGAATAAAACAGAAATTGAATAAAAGAAAAGGAGAGAAAGAGGCTTACCAGCTTACACGGCCACGCAGAAGCCCGACAACGGCCCGTGAAGCGGCCCGGCACCCCAGCCCACTACTTGGCACTGGCCCAACTTACCCCTTCACGATATTTTCACGCGAGGAGAGGCCATCGTCTTCGTTCATCCCGGCAAGCAGCTCGGTGGCAGCTCCTCCGCCACCGACCGCGCCAAGATGCTCGCCGCCGCTCTCTGGAGCCTATAAGTACCCCTCTCGCTGCCGTCCACAACCCTAGTCTCCAATTCCCCATCTCTCTGCTCAATTCTCCCCAGATGGAAACCCTAGCTACGCCGGCCATCTCGACTCGCCGCCGATTGAGCCCGTCTCAAGCCCAACGGTGAGGTCCTGGAGGTGCGCCTCGTCTTCTACTTCCTCTGGGTGGAAGATAGCTTCCTGGGATGGCTTGAGTTGGGCGAATTTGGTGATTTTCTTCCGCAGCTCATCGCCGGTATCGGCGAGGTTGAGCTCGTCTCCGCCCACAATCGACGCCGTCGACCATCTAGGAAGAATCAGGGTGAGATTCCGCGTCTCTAGCATCTCCTATTGCATCAAATGGCCACCCGTAGCTCCGTCGTGTCGATCACCGCCGTGCCCCGCCGCGAGACATAGCTCGCCGGAGCAACTCCGGCGACCTTTCCGTGGGGGCGCCGCCACCTATTGGTTCACCGCGTCGCCCCAGTTCCTCTAGACACGAGCAGAGCCCCGCGGGAGCCCTCCCGTACCGACGCCGCCGTCGACTGGCCGTCGGCCAGGAACTCCACTGGCCACGTCCACGATTTGGACCTGGTCCACGCTCACGTGGCAGTCCACGTGGACCACTGGCCCACTGGCCAGTCTCTGCGTGTAGGTTAGCCCGAGTGTGTCTAGCATTTCCATTTTCATTTAAATTCAATTCCATAATTGCTGCAACTTTGTAAATCCATATAAAATTCATACTAACTCAGAAAAATTAAAATAAGATATTAAAATTCCTAGAAAAGAAAACTCTATCTAATAAAAATATAAAAGGAAATTCTTATTTTTAATAAAAATTTACTTATTTAATACTTGTTAATTAAGCCTTTACTTTTAATTCCAAATTCAATTAAAATTCAATAATTAGTAAAAATCTTATAAAATAGATAAAAACCAGTAAGTAAATAAGGAAAACATTAAAATTAGTTTTCCGTTTCTATTAACTTATTAAATCCTTATTAGGAGGATTTAAAACCGTGATTAATAAATACCTTAATTATTAATTGTTTAAAAATAATAAAATGCCAAATCCAATATCAAATTTTAATTCAAAGTTATTAATAACTTCAAACTTAAAGTGAAGTTATTAATTCAAGAACTTTAGGGTATTTAGAAAACCCTAATTTCATAAGTAATAGAACCAGGAACCCATAATTTCATGTGGGACCCTAAAACCCTAATACCATTAGGCAACCCTAACTCCACTATTTTCTTGTGAACCCTAAATTGTTCCCAAACCTAAAAACCCAAGTAACATGTGATCATGTTACTTCATTAGTAATCAGAGATTAATATCTAGCAACTAAATACTAGTTCAAATCCACATAAAATATGGGAACCCTAGCACTACTAATTAGCATCCTATGTGTTCATCTTCATCAGACCTAGATAATTAAGTAGGGTTAACCAAGTGTAAACCCTAGATCCTAGTACCAAAGCCATCATCCTTATTCATTCCTATCTAGCATCACACTATTGTGATGAACCCTAATAGCAATCATACCTATTATTTTGCACTACATGCCCATGTTCCACTAAACCCTACTTGTATTGGATACTTATGAGCCATCCTATTTAGGAACCAACCTTTCTTTACTTAGGGAACTAAATAGCAAACCTAAACAAACCCAACCTAATTATTATACTTCTTATTACTTAAGAAGTATGTTCTTCAAAAGTTATTCTTTTGAAGTAAATAAAGAATCATCATCAACCCTGCTTATAAGGACCTATAAACCCTAGCCAACTATCACCAACAAGGTATGCCACTTTGATAGCAACTATTGGTAATTAAAATATTTAAGCTTAATTCAACAATACAAGCCTAGTAGCTGATGAATCCAACTAGGTTGTGATCCATCTAATACTTACTCCAACAACTACATGAAACCATAGTCAACCATAGAACCCCCCAACTTAATTATCATACTTGTCCTTTATTAAAGAATATGTTCTTCAAAAGTTATTCTTTTTAAGTATATAATAATCAATCATTAACCATGACATATAGTGCTAAAACCAACCACTAGTCATTACATGTTAGGATTTTACCAAATGTTATCGTTGTGTGTTATTAATGCTATTATTATGATATATTGCACCACATGTTTAGGATACCATGTAACCACACCTGAATAAGAACCTTGTATGAGAATCATTCTAAAAGTGCAACACACCCGAAACTAATCATTACCACTCACTAATCCTAAATCATCGGGGTTAGGTCACGCTTAGAGCGATTGCATCTCATACTTATGCATTATTGCATCCTTGCCAATATTTTAAACATCGTCCTTACCGGACGATGATGCTATTTCAGAATTTGGAGTTATTGCGTATCGAAGACCTTGCACGCATAATCTTGCGAGTCAAGAAAGGCAAGTTCATCACTTGCTCATGTCATTTGAGTATTTCTATCAAATTACTTGCAAAGTATTATGGTTATCACTATTGCATAAAAACCAAAACCACTACTTTCATAACTATGAATATGACTATGTGGTGGGCAATGGAACCATGGATTGTGTTGATATGGTGGAGGTTCCATTGCACGGGTTTATATCCATCTAGGATTAAACAACAAATGTCGCCGAGTGATTCTTGTGCCGTAATACCCGTGTTAACCATAAGATCCGGAGTGGGACGGAGTAGTCAAAAGTGTTTCCACCTCTCGTTCATCAACGGATGCGCTTACCGTAGCGGTTGTATCTTGCGGAGCAACTTGAGGGTGGGGAACCCATTCTAAGTCCTCACGGTTATGCTTGTGCATACCGTAGCGGTTGCGGCTTGCGGAACAACTTGAGGGTGGGGATCCCATTCTAATTCCCCACGGTAATGTGGTCTATGATGGGTTGCGGCTACCGGCGAAGGAGTTTGGTTCGATCCCGGATCGTCGTCGTGGTCGGGGTCCACCCTGAAATTACGGGAATAATGGGACCGGCGAGGACCCAGGGTCGGGGTATGCAACAAAGGGTGGGTGTTCGAGGTAGCGGAGGAACATGATTGGCTAGACCTTATACCGGGCCTCACACCAAAGGAAGTGTGGACGGGAACATATGCCCTGTTGGCACCAAGGTTAAGATCTCTTATGGGTAAAGCAACACACCTCTGCAGAGTGTAATGAACCGTGCCTGTCACTCCCTGTTCCGGGATATGGAACTGCGAACGCTGCCGGAAAGGAACTCCATGAAGTTCTAGTAAACCGGTGAAGGCTGACGGACATAGTTCTTCTGAATAAAAGCAACCTTTTGAAGAAATGATTATGAAAACCTGTATTGGTATTAGACTTTACGGTCTAATGTCGTAGCTAGTGCATTAAACACCTCTTTCCTATAATGAACTTGTTGAGTACGCTCGTACTCATCCCACTCTTAAATCCCCTGCTTAGATATGGAGGCATCGAAGGAGTATCTACAGTGCAACTCGAAGGCCGAGGAGTCAACAACTACTTCAAGAGACAAGACCCTGTCAGAGGAGTCAGATACCACATACATCAAGGTAAAAACCTAGTTTAGCCATAGAAGGGAACTAGTTTCCTAAATCTAGCTCCTACTTAGCTAGAATCTATTCTTAGCCTCTTTAGCTAGTTAAATACTCTACAAATAGAGTTCGTGATAAGACTAGTCTACGAGTCGTTCTTCTGGAGTTTATTTGCAGATTTACCTCATTGTATAGTAGGAGGTCTGTGCTGATCTTATGTAACGAGCTTGTATGTAATTCTATAGACATGCCTTGGACCCGCATATGTTTCGTTGAACCACTACGAGCGATATAATACTAGTGGAACGGTGTTTCATTGGTGTTATATCGGACGTGCATACTACACCATGCGGTGGTATGCCGGGTCACCACGAGTTGGTATCGGAGCAAATGCTTTGACCTTAGGATTAAAACCCTTTAAAGGAGACCTATAGGATTGGTAGTGTCTATAGGAAGTTGTCTTAGGTGAACCAAATCTTTTTATGACTTGAGATGGATATTCACTTGAGAATAATCCTGACACACTTGAGTCAACATTTCTTACCTATATTTCCTAAGTAACGTTAGCTAGCTAATCTCAAAATATGTAGGATACTCTTAAGACCCTAAAATAATTATGAGTAGACCACAGTTGGTATACAATATATGGTAGTCCAAAGAGAGGATACAACCATAAGGAAGATATCCTATTGGAAGATGTGTACCAACATATGTTATGATTAAGTAAAAGTTATCCAGATCTGTAATAGGAGTAATATCAAGTGATGAAGATAATAATGATATCCTAATAGAAAATGTAGACCCAGATAAGTAATGAGTAAGTAAAATTATCTAGACATGTGAAACAACTCATAGTAAGTGAAAAATATAAATTATATAAGGTAGTATAGACCATGATGAGTCAATCATGGGAAGTAAGGAAGAGAGATAGGAATAAAATATGTCTACTTACATGGTAGAGTAGCTAATCATATAGGATTCACCTGAGAATCATTATGTGATGAACTAGAGCATCATAAATATTTAGGAGAAGTATAATAAGAAGTCAGGTGATCACCAATAGAGCAAAACAATAGTGCAAGAATTGTGTTCCAAAAATATGGGAAGTGTGCCAAGCACATCATGACCATAGGTTTATGAGAGAAACACTTGAAAGGATAGAAGCTATATTCCAATAGATATGTGTTCAGAGTAACCATATTAGAACTAGAGGTATCATACAAAATAGTCCTCAATAGCACTTACATATGGAATAATACTAAGTTAAGTAGTACTTCCAAAGAAAACTAGGTTAACCTTAACCATCCCAAACCACTTTGTTTCAAGTTTATCTCATTGCAAATGTGCAATTAAGGTAAAGGTTGAGACAAATAGTAGAATTCCCTATATTCGTGCTAAGTATCACGATATAAACCTATATTATGTGGTGTTCTATACTACACATCAGAACCTGATGTTTAGAGATGTCTTACTCAAATATTATATTCAGGCTTATGATGATGTGTATTATAAGCACAAAGCTGAATCTTCTTGGATTGTTATTGGATTTTCACTGATTGACTAGATCCATACATGAAGTTCGACTTTGATATGCAAATGCATGTTGCAATATCAAGTCCTTACTTGGTGCTATAGATCTAGAGGGTAATGGTATTCGTGTGAGGAAGTGATGAATTCTGTATATTTTGAAGACAAGATGAAGGTTCATCAGATAAAGGAAACAAAGTTGTGGGAAGCAACCACAATACTCTGAAGGAAGTGCCAATCAACATTCATGCTTTACCTCAACAGAGGAGTACTTTAGTACATGAGAAGCATGAAGGTGAGAAATATAATGATTATGGTGAAGCTGAAGCAGATCCATAGTCAGCATGGAAGAGGGAATGCATGGGAAATCACTTAGGATACTATATTCATAGTGTCAGCTAGTGGTTTTCTTGCAACAATAAACCCTCGAAGAAAGGAAGATGACATATGAAATCATAGCAGACATAAGAAGACCATAGTCGATATCAGAAGACCACAATTGGTATAGTATAAATACTGCGAGATAGAGTAGAAGATGTCTCGTCCAATTGATCAAGACCTATAATAGAGTACATTTTTAAATATCAAATAGCCACAGTTGGTATAATAACCACAGCCAGCTGGTATCAGTTGGTATTACAAATAGTCCACGATTTAATTAGTTGTAACAAAAGTTTGTGAACAAATAAAAATCTTGTCAGCCAAATAACTAGATCTATAAACATTTAGTCGAAGGATTCACATTGGATGTCCACAATTGAGTGGATACACCACAAAGTTTCTTCGCAAAACCTTAGAGGAATATAAATTATAAACAAGACCTATACCAATATTCTAATCATAAGTCCAACAGTGGGAAGAAAAGGAGTTGAAGACCATAAGAAAACTCTAAGGGGTAGAGTAAAGATTGAGTTGGATGTACAATAACTCAATACTTTGAGCAAGATAGATGAAGAAGGTCTAAACTGAGAGGAAGTTCGATCTTATTTTCATAAGATTATCGAACACTACTTTCAGAGGATGTCAGACCAGAAGCCGAGGTTTATACCTCGAGGAAGTAAGAAGATGAATATAACTTGAGAAAATGAGTAGTACCTACTCAGAAGTTCGAAAGCTCAAGTAAGTCGAACATAAAGAAGTTGGACGAAGAAAATACCATAGACCAAATACAGCGCAAGAAGGCCAAAGACTGAAGTAGATTGACCATACCAGAACTAAAGTCTAATTGAAAGATTCCTTTCATGGAACCTAAAGAATCCAAAATAGTTATAAGCAGCAACTATAAACCATGATTGGATGGACTAAATGAGTCTAATCCATTCCTAGGGAAATAAACCATCACGACCATTCCTATGATAAGTACCTTACTATGTACCATTATTGCAGTTTTGGCAGTAAGGAAAAACAAAGACCTATTTACCAATTAGGAGTATGTTATCAAATTAATCCTCAGTTAAGACTAGCAGCACCAGAAGAAATCCCAATCATTGAATCTGCAATGAGAAAGGAAACAGGATTATAATATTGAAAGAAATCATGGAATTGAAATAAGAAACCATGACTCGGAGACAGACACTCATGGATTCCAGGAAGAATCTGGACAAGGGGTATATTCAATGATATCCAGTGAGATCCATACGGAGTTCGAGAAAAGACGTAGTCTGCACAAGTCAGATCCACACTTCGGAAACGTGAGAGAGTTCAAACTTCGAGGACGAAGTTTAGTTTAAGGGGTAGAGACTGTAATATCCCAGGTAATGGGGTTACAAAAATAGAGGAAACAGATGTGTGCATTGCATTCATGCATAGAAAATGCAGGGAATTTTCGCGCTTTAAAGTAAAACAGATCCACGATGGCGAAGTTTCACTTGACCTTGGTGGAATTGAAGTAGCTCATCAAGTCAAGCGCTATAAACCTCAATGTGACTTTGTTTAAAACCTTGTTTTGGGTAGAGATGATTTGATCTAATGGGTTAGATCAAATGGAACTAAAACCAACACAACAACAACACTTTATTCATTGATCAATTGCTTGATCTTATGAAAGCTCATAACATGGTATTCTTTACCATAACATCTAAACAACTATTCAATTGGAAATCAAGTAACAATAAATGGAGAAACCATTCTTCACTTATATTTTCCATGTCTTTAACAAATAAATATTCCTACCATGAACCTCATGGAATTCATTGAACTAAACTTTGGAATTTAACACCAACATAAGCTTATCATTAAATCCTAGAGATGGGAGAGGCCTATAACCATAAAATAGATAATAATCAAACTCTAAGTTAGTAATACTTAAAAGATAAGAAACTACACTTGAGGTATAATTGAATTCACTTTAAAACTTATTACCAAATATGGTAAAACCCAAGGACCTAACTGCATAAAAGCCACACATTCTAATTTTATTCATAACTTATTAAATATGTGCAATATCACAAAACTAAATTCGTTTACATTACGAATTATAGTTCAAACTATTTGAATAAAATAAAATATGAGTACTTTGAAACTCATATGATCATGCCTTGGTGAAATCAACAATCACCATTCAAAATTGGGGTATAATCCTTGTCTTTGACATTCTGATCCCAATTATAATATAAATACAATTACATATGATATAGTGACTCACCCACAAGCATAAAATCATTCACAAGATATTTAGTAACAAAAGCCACTTGGCTATCCAAAAATAAATCACATGAGAGGATAATACCCATGCCACATAGGATGAAAATATCTACATACCTTGAATCCTAAGCAATGCCACCTCATGCTTAAAGGATTGCTATGGATAAGAGCATGACAACCAAGCACCTTACTCATCAAAGTAAAACAAGAGTCACCCACCTATGTGTCATGATATTAGAGCATGCCCAAGCCTATAAAAGGAACCCTCTACCTCATTCATCTCATCATCTTGCACCATGATGCAAGAAGACCAACACATTGAGCCACTCCATAAAATTAGTTAGGATCAAGATGAAGCAGCTAGGAGGTGGAGGCATGCCACAAGATGCGGGTTTATCGGAATTCCTGAAGAACAAGCTACGGAAGATAGCAAGGTAGAATTCTTAGGAAGACCACATATTTAGATAATCACATCATCATTCCTTGAGTAGAACCCTAGATTATAATCCAAGTTCTTGTGGAGTGAGAGGGGTAATTGGTATAACCATATCTAAATATTTCTAGTAATAACTTAGGAAGCCAAACCTTGATCATTATAAATTGTGTAGTGATCATAAAACCTAAGAACTTGAAGTAGAGGATATAAGCACATACGAAAAGCTTAGAGTTAAAGCCTATAATTTATATGGTAAGAAACCATTCATTATTATAACCAAAGTTAACTATAAAAAGAAATATAGCTACTTTAGTTACTTGAACAATAGATTAAGGATATAATAGAAATCCATTGGTATAAGATAAAATCAATTCTCAAGTTCTTAGCAATTAAAGGAGAACAGAAACAATTAAGCAACTAACCATATTACCTTGGTTAGGGGAGATTAAACCCTAGCAAACACAATATGGTGTTATCTCAATTCTGCAACCCAGAAGTATATCTCAAACCTAGTTGTGGATCACTTGGGTGATCACAACTAAAAACCTAAGCCACAATTAAATTCCAAACCATGTGCCATTAGGTGAATATGATTATAACCCTAGAATTGCTCACTAGTTAAAGATTATGCCTAAACATGGAACTTAAGGATAACCTAGTGCTAAACTATGTGATTAAACCATGGTGGTGATTAAACACTTATCTTTATAACCAAGACCAAACCATGATGGGAGTAGTATCTACTCCAGGTATTTTAAGGTAACACTAAACTACAATATTAATACCAAACTTGGGAGGAGTTCAAGCGAGTTTCCAACTCATCAGCACATAGTTATGCATATAAAACAATAGTCAAGTGACAACATTCTTAAGAGAGGTCAAGCCCTTAGAGATATTTTAGCACATCAAATTCATGCCATATGGATACTTAATTCAAAGTCAAATAATAATTAATAGATCCAACCCTAATGATAACTTTTAAAATCCTTGGGGTAGAAATATTCAACTCTAATAATTCCAAACAGATTGCTTCATAAGAAAAACATGAAATTAAAAGAGAATATAAACTCATGCCCAAATGGATAATTAATTCAAGTATCAACAATGATTATTAAATCAATGTTTTAGTACCATAATAAATTTGTTCATTTATAATATAACTCTTTTAAGTGCCTGGAGTGCATCTTACTTGAATTCAAATTATAAAGTTCACCAAAATATTTGAATTCAAAACAGTACTTACATTAACAATATAGAAAAGAGAAATACAAAATAGAAAATAATTAAAACATGAATTATAAACAGAATTCAAAACCAGGAATAAAACAGAAATTGAATAAAAGAAAAGGAGAGAAAGAGGCTTACCAGCTTACCTGGCCACGCAGAAGCCCAGCAACAGCCCGTGAAGTAGCCCAGCACCCCAGCCCACTACTTGGCCTGGCCCAACTTACCCCTTCACGATATTTTCACGCGAGGAGAGGCCATCGTCTTCGTTCATCCCGGCAAGCAGCTCGGTGGCAGCTCCTCCGCCACCGACCGCGCCAAGATGCTCGCCGCCGCTCTCTGGAGCCTATAAGTACCCCTCTCGTCGCCTTCCACAACCCTAGTCTCCAATTCCCCATCTCTCTGCTCAATTCTCCCCAGATCGAAACCCTAGCTACGCCGGCCATCTCGACTCGCCGCCGATTGAGCCCGTCTCAAGCCCAACGGTGAGGTCCTGGAGGTGCGCCTCGTCTTCTACTTCCTCCGGGTGGAAGATAGCTTCCCGGGATGGCTTGAGTTGGGCGAATTTGGTGATTTTCTTCCGCAGCTCATCGCCGGTATCGGCGAGGTTGAGCTCGTCTCCGCCCACAATCGACGCCGTCGACCATCTAGGAAGAATCAGGGTGAGATTCCGCGTCTCTAGCATCTCCTATTGCATCAAATGGCCACCCGTAGCTCCGTCGTGTCGATCACCGCCGTGCCCCGCCGCAGACATAGCTCGCCGGAGCAACTCCGGCGACCTTTCCGTGGGGGCGCCGCCACCTATTGGTTCACCGCGTCGCCCCAGTTCCTCTAGACACGAGCAGAGCCCCGCGGGAGCCCTCCCGTACCGACGCCGCCGTCGGCGGCCGTCGGCCGGGAACTCCACCGGCCACGTCCACGATTTGGACCTGGTCCACGCTCACGTGGCGGTCCACGTGGACCACCGGCCCACCGGCCGATCTCTGCGTGTAGGTTAGCCCGAGTGTGTCTAGCATTTCCATTTTCATTTAAATTCAATTCCATAATTGCTTGCAACTTTGTAAATCCATATAAAATTCATACTAACTCAGAAAAATTAAAATAAGATATTAAAATTCCTAGAAAAGAAAACTCTATCTAATAAAAATATAAAAGGAAATTCTTATTTTTAATAAAAATTTACTTATTTAATACTTGTTAATTAAGCCTTTACTTTTAATTCCAAATTCAATTAAAATTCAATAATTAGTAAAAATCTTATAAAATAGATAAAAACCAGTAAGTAAATAAGGAAAACATTAAAATTAGTTTTCCTTTTCTATTAACTTATTAAATCCTTATTAGGAGGATTTAAAACCGTGATTAATAAATACCTTAATTATTAATTGTTTAAAAATAATAAAATGCCAAATCCAATATCAAATTTTAATTCAAAGTTATTAATAACTTCAAACTTAAAGTGAAGTTATTAATTCAAGAACTTTAGGGTATTTAGAAAACCCTAATTTCATAAGTAATAGAACCAGGAACCCATAATTTCATGTGGGACCCTAAAACCCTAATACCATTAGGCAACCCTAACTCCACTATTTTCTTGTGAACCCTAAATTGTTCCCAAACCTAAAAACCCAAGTAACATGTGATCATGTTACTTCATTAGTAGTCAGAGATTAATATCTAGCAACTAAATACTAGTTCAAATCCACATAAAATATGGGAACCCTAGCACTACTAATTAGCATCCTATGTGTTCATCTTCATCAGACCTAGATAATTAAGTAGGGTTAACCAAGTGTAAACACTAGATCCTAGTTGTTGACGTCAGAAACCCCCTGGCGGGCAGAGACGGGCAACACGGTAGAGCCGGGAACAACTAGGGCTGCGGCTGGCCCCAGTCCCTCAGAGCGACGGCCCGCAAAGCCTCCTGGTCGCACGCGCCGATGTTTATCACAAGGGCGTGCCACCCGACCTATACCGGGTCGGGAAGGTGTGGATGATGCCTCGCTTAGTTTCTGCCGAGGGCACACACGTAAACGTTAAATACGAGCCTCGATCGGCTCTCGGGTTATCTCGTGAATCGGCTCAAGACGGGGTGTCCGAATATATGGTGGTCTCGCTTGATCAAGGTAAAGCTAATGAGATCTACGACGATCTAGGGTTTTCACCGCATAATCGGATCGTCCTACTCCGGGTTGGGCCTCGCGGCCACGCACGGTGATCGTAAGCCGATCCTAAACAAGGCCTAAAAACCAACACGAGGTTGATCCTCGGAACATCCCGCTTAGGGCCAACGAACGACACCCTACGTGCCGCTGGATCCTCCCCCCTTTGTAAGGCCTAACTATTGCCAGATATTAAACTAATCCTTGTAGAACAAGGAGCAATCGTAACGGATCAGATCTACTAAACTATGATCAAGCGGGGTGCCGCCCCTACACCTAAGATAGGTGTAAGGGCGGCTAGACATGCAAGGGTTGCACTACGACAGCATGTAATATGAAGAACAATGCTAACCCTAACAAGTCTAAGATAACTACGTTGCTCGCCATCAAAAAGGCTTCGATACGAGCAACGCATGAACAACGTAGGCAGGCTTGTGCTGCCTAGATCGCAAGATGCGATCTAGGCAGCATGATGCTTACCGGTAGAAACCCTCGAGACGAAGGAGTTGGCGATGCGCCGAGATTTGTTTGTGGTTGAACGTTGGTTGTTGTTTATTCCATAAACCCTAGATACATATTTATAGTCCAGCGGACTTTCTAATGTGGGCGTGCACCAAACCGTGCACGAGATAAACTCTAACTTCTAATCTAAGATGCGATCTAATATGTTACAGATACACGGGCAATTAAGCCCAACTTGGTATAAAAGGCCGATTCACATATTCCTCCTATATATATATTCTCCGAGTCCATCTTGGTCGCGGCCCACCTCTGACTTGGTCAAATTCTGGTGATAACACATGCCCCCCTGGTTTTGGAAATGACATTTCCAAAATCATTACGCTTTCTTTCGTCGGGTCATATCGTGGCGAGCGAGAACCGCCGCAGAATCTTCCATCATTACGCCTCGCCTCCCGGGCTTCTCGTATGAATTGTCAATTTCGGCCTCACGTCCTCGAGAACCGTCATGGCATTAAATCTCCACTACACTCTCTTTATTTATCTGTGCCAAACGGTTCGCCACTCCATCGCCTTGCTCTGCTCTGTTCACCAAACCAAAAAACCCTTCTCTCCTGCAGCCATGTCTTCCTCTTCCTCCTCCGCTTCAGGCACCTCTCTCCAACCGTTGCCGAAGAACAAAGAAGAGGACGATCTCCGCTCCGGGGCGCACCCCATCTCCTCTGACAAGGAGAAGAAGGGAGGAGAAGCGGAGAGGACCAAGGCCTCCCCCTCCGCCAGGCTCCCGCCGAAGAAGCGCTCCCGCATGTGGGCGGACAGCGAGGATGACGATGATGACGAGGAAGAAGAAGATGAGGAGGAGGAAGATGATTCCTCCGCCTCCATTGGGTATCCTCCAACGAAGCGCTTCCGCGGGCTGGGCGGATAGCGAGGACGATGATGATGACGAGGAGGAGGAGGAGGCTCCAGCCGACTCGCTGGGGCAGCAGCGGCGAGGAGCTTCCGGGAGCGAGCGCCGACGACCTCGACGACGGCGGCGATGAGGACAGCGACGACTAGTAGAGTAGGACTAGCAGTAGCAGTGCACTAGGCACTAGATCCCTCTTTTGAGAGCCATCGGCTCTTCTTGTAAAGCTGCTCCTTCGAATTAATGAGAATTGTTCTTCCAATCTCTCCTTTCATTAATCCAACTTCCATCCTCCCGCTTGCCACACCAAGACCGATAGTAACGAATCGGGCTATTATTGTTTTTCTCGACCGTGGCGTTTTGCAGTCCCGCAGCCGATGACCATCCATCGGCTAATTTGAGAAACCCAGTCTCTTCCTTTTCTTGCAGCACCAGCACGGTCCAAACCTCGTACCAGACGACGGCTTTTCCTTCCCAGTTCTTCCTGAGAAGATCATGATGCAGTGACAGCCGAGGTAACTCCAATCGGCTCTTAAAAACAAGGCACCTACCAGGCCCATTGCCCCCCCCCGAGTCTTAGCCAAGGCAAAACAGAGCTGTATGGACCTGGGATCAAAGCAGAGAGCCTTCAAGGTGAGCTGCCCCCCGAGTTTCTTCAGTTCTTGTCGGCTAGATCGGCTCCTTTCCTTTGGTGGATCTAATGTAATCCATCCTTGACCTGATCTGCACGCCCAGGCTGCTCTTGGCCTTTGCCCTTGAAGAGAGGATCCGAGCTCTTAAACTACTCCATTGAGGAGTTCTTCCGTGCTCCATTGACCCTCTGATCGAATCAGTTATTCCCCTTGAGTCGATGTCTGCTGCATCGGCTGTGCTCGAAAATTTTCGAATTTTCAGAATTTTTATTTTTGTTTTTACGGCCGACTGGTGCATCGGCCCCCACACTCCAATACCCATCACCAAAGATGAGATGGGATAATTCTAGTGCATATCCTCGTGTTCTATCTACCTGGGTGCCCCCCCGAGCTGATTCTGTCAAGAGAATTGATGGTATCGGCTCTGTTGGATAACATGTTGAGCCCAGGCAGAATGGTGGGTGAGGATAGTTTTGGCCGATTGCTGGAATCGGCCTCCACGTTGCTTGCTCGGTGAAGGTTTTGTAAGTTCCCTTCATAAATTTCTTGGGGCCGATCACAAGGACCAGCCTCGCCATGTTTGCTCCTTGACGTGCTCTTGCTACTCGTTCAGGCCGGTAGACAAAACCAGCCCAATCTCTGACCTTATCATGTTGGTGCGCTTGCTGTCGTCCACCTTGGATGTATCGTGTAACCGTGGAGCACCGAGCTTCGTCGGAAGAACGAGCACCATGTTTGTGCCAGCCGATGTTTCATCATCGGCTTTCCTTTGCTTGGGGCGCCACTCCATTTTTTGTGGACGACCCTCTTCATCCAGGGTTCGCTGAACCTTCGCAGCCAGATCAGGCCTTGCTTTCCTCAATGTATGCAAGTATAACCTCTCGGCTTCTTCCAGGCCGCGCAATCGTTGAACCCTGCGTTTCTGGGAACGGCTGAGTCCATCAGGGCACCACCTTGGCCGGTGATACCTGTCTTCTTCCTCTCCCTCGTCTTCTGAATCTTCGGTATCCTTCAACCGAGGGGACTCAGCTCGTTTGCTCTGTGGCGGGAGAGGTCCTAAGCGCTCGAACACGGACACGTTGGCTGCCTCCTTCTTCTTCCGGTTGCATTCTGGGCAATTGCCGATTGTTGGCAATCGGCTCATTCCTGAATCCCAGCAGTGCCTGAAGAAGGGACAATCCCAGTGCCTGCCCTCGTCGTCTTGCTCCCTTGCCTTTCCCTTGGCACAACGCTCGTGCTCCTCCTCATCGTGATTATGCCGATGATGTCTTCTGGCTTCTCTAGCCAGACGGTCTCTTTCATCATCATCGACTTGGACCGTCGGCGTTGGTCGTACTGACTCACATACTTGTTGAGGAGGTGATCAGAGAGAGGTCGCTGATATCTTATGTTCTTCACTTCTCCCTCTGTGACGTAGCGCTTGCCGTCTTGGCGGAGCCGATCGCGGGGAGCGGCTTCCTCTGTTTCTTTGCTATGAGAGCAGCTGCCCTCATCTCCACCCTTGCCAGCGTGGTGTCCAAGATCTACCATGTTGATATTGCACAGGAAACCCGGCTGGCACCCTGCATGGCAAGCATACTCCACCATGTTTACGGCGGGAAAGGGGTGTGTGTCGACCTTCATGGCGTATTGGTTGAAAATCAACCGTCCGTTTTCTATCGCCATTTGGATCTGCTGCCGCCACACCCTGCAGTCGTTGGTGGTGTGTGAGAACGTGTTATGCCATTTGCAGTATGGCCTTCCGTTCAGCTCTTGCACCGTGGGGAACTTGTGGCCTTCGGGTACCTTTATATGCTTCTCCGCGAGTAAGAGGTCAAAAATCTGCTCCGTCTTAGTCACGTCAAAGTCGAACCCTTTTGGAGGGCCTTGTGGCTTCACCCATTTGCGGGTCACGGGGCACGTCGCTCGAGTCCATTCAGCCACTTGCTACCTCCTGATCTCCCATGGCACCTTCATCTTCGTCTGCCTCAACCACAGTCACCACCCGCTTGAATTTGTCCTGGTAAACATCCGGGTGGCGCTGTTCATATGCGGTCAGCTACGCACCATGTGCGCTAACGAAGGGTAGTACGCTTGGGAGGCCACGTCCTTGATTGATGATGAGAGACCCACCACCGCCAACTCGGCTGCTTCTTTTTCACTTATACGAGCCGAGAAGCATCGGTTCCTAATGGTCTGAAGCGGCTGGATGTGATACGCCACTTGTCTCCCCGCGCTTACGTCGTACTTGCGCTAGATCGGCAAAACCAACATCGGAAGCCTCGAGTGATACTGCTCATGGAGCTGCTCTTCCAAGCTGCTTCCAAGTTTGGATGGAGTTTGGTGGTAGCGATGTGTACCACCCGAAAGCCGATCCTGTGAGGGACTGTGAGAAGAACCTCACGCGCAACTCATCTGACGCTGAGATCGTGCCCAGCTGTGCCAAATATCGGCTCACATGCTCGATGGAGCTGGGCCCATCTGATCCACTAAACTTTGTGAAGTCCGGGAGCCGATATTTGGGTGGCAGCGGGATCAGTTCGTAGCTGTTGGGGTACGGCTTGGTGTAGCCGAACGCCTTCCTTTTCGGCATCATACCGAACTGATCTTTCGAGTTGTACAAATCTGATCCGCTGTGATGGCTGAAGGTGTCGAACCACGAAGATTCGCCGGGGTGGCATACTTAACCAGCCATGCTTGCTTTTCGGTTCTAAGCCAAGCTGCAGGAGCTGGGCTTTGGAGGTTCGTCGGGGTGGCGTACTCAGCCAGCCACGATTGCTTCTCGAGGATCGGCTCTCGATGTTCCTCCTGCCGTTCCGAGAGGCCGGCTGATATTGCAGCCTGGTTCGAGAGTGCCCGGGCGTTGCGGTCCGGTACGTATGCGCACGCGTATCCGTGCGGGATCTCCTTAGGTGGCTCGGGTAGGAATTGGTAGTCACTAGGATCACCACCAACCTTGTAGACGACGTATGCCGATGAGTTCGGCAGTTCCGGTGCTACCCATGCGAACGGCTGGGGCTGGAGCGGCATCTCTCCCTTGAAGGTCCCCAAAGCCGGTCCCGACGGGGGTACCGGTGACTCATGATTTCTCCGGACGACGCGCGGAGCGACACGCTCCAAGGTGTTCACCAGAGCTCTCGAGTGGCGGTGCGGCGAATGAGCCACCATGTAGTTGATCTCCTGCCGCGGCGACACGGTGCGTTCTTCGACGGGGCGGACAGGTCCACTCCATCGAGCGCGCCTTCGGGTGTGAAACCCTTCCACCGACGCCATGGGAGCGGGTTCGGTGGAAGGAGCCGATGAGTTCGGCTTCGAGGGTTGCCTTGATCTCGTCATGCTTCTTCTTGAGCTCATCGGGCGGATCCGCGTACGTGACCGGAGTGTCTTCCGCCATCTCGGATGTAGATGGCGATGTCGTGGATGTCGTCGACTGTCCCACCGGGCGTGCCGAGAATGTGTTGACGTCGAAACCCCCGGCGGGCGGAGACGGGCAACACGGTAGAGCCGGGAACAACTAGGGCTGCGGCTGGCCCCGGTCCCTCGGAGCGACGGCCCGCAAAGCCTCTCGGTCGCACGCGCCGATGTTTATCACAAGGGCGTGCCACCTGACCTATACCTGGTCGGGGAAGGTGTGGATGATGCCTCGCTTAGTTTCCTGCAAGGCACACACGTAAACGTTAAATACGAGCCTCGATCGGCTCTCAGGTTATCCTGTGAATCGGCTCAAGGAGCCGATTCACCCATGATCCAGACGGGGTGTCCGAATATATGGTGGTCCTGCTTGATCAAGGTAAAGCTAATGAGATCTACGACGATCTAGGGTTTTCACCGCATAATCGGATCGTCCTACTCCAGGTTGGGCCTCGCGGCCACGCACGGTGATCGTAAGCCGATCCTAAACAAGGCCTAAAAACCAACACGAGGTTGATCCTCGGAACATCCTGCTTAGGGCCAACGAACGACACCCTACGTGCCGCTGGATCCTCCCCCTTTGTAAGGCCTAACTATTGCAGATATTAAACTAATCCTTGTAGAACAAGGAGCAATCGTAACGGATCAGATCTACTAAACTATGATCAAGCGGGGTGCCGCCCCTACACCTAAGATAGGTGTAAGGGCGGCTAGACATGCAAGGGTTGCACTACGACAACATGTAATATGAAGAACAATGCTAACCCTAACATGTCTAAGATAACTACGTTGCTCGCCATAAAAAAGGCTTCAGTACGAGCAACGCATGAACAACGTAGGCAGGCTTGTGCTGCCTAGATCGCAAGATGAGATCTAGGCAGCATGATGCTTACCGGTAGAAACCCTCGAGACGAAGGAGTTGGCGATGCGCCGAGATTTGTTTGTGGTTGAACGTTGGTTGTTGTTTATTCCATAAACCCTAGATACATATTTATAGTCCAGCGGACTTTCTAATGTGGGCGTGCACCAAACCGTGCACGAGATAAACTCTAACTTCTAATCTAAGATGCGATCTAATATGTTACAGATACACGGGCAATTAAGCCCAACTTGGTATAAAAGGCCGATTCACATATTCCTCCTATATATATATTCTCCGAGTCCATCTTGGTCGCGGCCCACCTCTGACTTGGTCAAATTCTGGTGATAACACTAGTACCAAAGCCATCATCCTTATTCATTCCTATCTAGCATCACACTATTGTGATGAACCCTAATAGCAATCATACCTATTATTTTGCACTACATGCCCATGTTCCACTAAACCCTACTTGTATTGGATACTTATGAGCCATCCTATTTAGGAACCAACCTTTCTTTACTTAGGGAACTAAATAGCAAACCTAAACAAACCCAACCTAATTATTATACTTCTTATTACTTAAGAAGTATGTTCTTCAAAAGTTATTCTTTTGAAGTAAATAAAGAATCATCATCAACCCTGCTTATAAGGACCTATAAACCCTAGCCAACTATCACCAACAAGGTATGCCACTTTGATAGCAACTATTGGTAATTAAAATATTTAATCTTAATTCAACAATACAAGCCTAGTAGCTGATGAATCCAACTAGGTTGTGATCCATCTAATACTTACTCCAACAACTACATGAAACCATAGTCAACCATAGAACCCCCAACTTAATTATCATACTTGTCCTTTATTAAAGAATATGTTCTTCAAAAGTTATTCTTTTTAAGTATATAATAATCAATCATTAACCATGACATATAGTGCTAAAACCAACCACTAGTCATTACATGTTAGGATTTTACCAAATGTTATCGTTGTGTGTTATTAATGCTATTATTATGATATACTAGATTTAGATGTGCGCCTTGGCGCACGATCCCGTGAAACTTGTGTCGATGTACACTTTTTACATAATAGCGATAAAAATTAACTCCCAGCATAATAGTACATTTCTTAGTTTAACAAAACAATGTCTCTAGGTTGAAATTAGGATCGATTACACGAAACTACAGAATAGGCGAGCAATAACATGGACAATTACATGGGTAAAACCATTGCGTAGTTCAGAAGTTGTAGCAAAAAACAAACATATAAATATATAATTAGATCCAAACAGCTGAGGAGATTAGTGGCCATGTGCGACCACAGTATTGTAAAAAGCATGAGATCTATGCTTTTTGCTTCCGTACAAATCAAAACCCAAGAGAAATAATCATATACACCAAAGAGAGGAGTAAATGAATCAGCCTTTTGCCGAAATGAAGTTGCATATGAACCTGGGTATTTGGTGTTCTATTACAAGTCATGTATAACCCCTGGAACTTCATAAATTGCAAACCCAAAAAATATATAGACACCACAAGTTATGATAGCACATTTACTTAGTTAGCATCTGACCTAGTATACACATTATTATGCAAGACTCAAGTGAAACGGGCTGCTCTGAGCACCCAAAGTCCCAAGCAACACCATGGGCAAAAAAAAAATTTCTTACAACCATGAAGAAAAACTTAACACACAATAAGTACAACTGATGATTTCTTTTACATATGTACAGATAGAATCCACCTAATACCTGCTCAATAAATTGGAGCACATACCCAATCTGTGAAGGAAGAGGACAGTTGCGCTATGTGCAATGCACTTATGGTGTAATAAACTTCACCTGGTATACGCGCTAACATTTTGATCTCTCTCAAAAGCTCCGTGCAATGCACATATTGCCTAATAAACTTGCCTCACCTGATATACACGCTAACGTTTTGATCGATCTCTCAGAAAATTAAAACACAGTCAACCTGTTTTCCTGAATCTGAAACATGCATCATCATGAGATAAAACAGTATGGCTGAAAATTCACATTATTGATGTTGCAAGCTACTGACAACAGAGAGCGGAGTTCTACAAGTTCCTCTTGAGCAAATATTAATAGGTATACACATAAAGAAAAATGAGAACAACCAGAACAAACTATAGCGAGTAAAACATGTGGTGATGAGACCGCCATAGCTCCGGCGGTAGCCGGAGATGCCAGCAAGCGGGACCTGGACAGGTAACTCTTCAACGAGTGTCGCTGAAAATCACAAACAAATTCAAATCTAACACACCAATATTAAATGGCGGCAATTTGATCTGACATTACAATACATCAAATTTTCAGTTGCGAGTTCAAACAATCAGGTATGAGATTCGAGAACAATGGACGCATGGGGTGCTTTATTAACAAAATGGTAATTCATTTGACTTAAGGAGATTCCTTCCCGTCCTACTCTTTTTTCGGCACCCTCCATAAATGGTGCTTCACTGGGCGTAAGAAGGGCTTTATTATCATGTATTTGAAAATCGAATACTAAATTAGAATAATATTCCTGTAAAAAATGCATTAACAACAATATACCATTTTAAAAAGGTTCTTCAAATAATCCATTTCTAGACATGCATAGGGTGGTTTAATTGTTTTACCCTGCTACAAATAGATAAATTTGTGTATGACAAACTCGTAGACTAATCTTATTTGTGTACATACTAAGAATCAGGGAACATACTGCAATAGTAAATTTTCTCGAGGACATCATCCATGAAAGGAAGCAATCTCTGGAAATGTCAAGCCTGAGAATAAAGGTTGTAAACTTAAAGCACATTGTGATATTTCATTATCTAGATGTATCCAAATCAGAGAGGAGAAATATAATCGTCAGCCAACTGTACCTTGTGATTGTTCCCAAATATAGTAGTGATGGAGAAACCTGCTTAAGCCCGATATTTCACAAATATAGATGGGAAAAATAGGCCTGTAGAGTAAACTCTTAGAACCACGGTATAGATTTTGCCAAATATTTCATTTCTTGAACAAAATTTTCAAGATTTCATTATTTAATCACCATTTTACAGAGGTACACAACAAAGTTGTTGCTAAAGAAGTTAACCATGAAAAGTGTAAGAACACTCTGGACATGTTCACCGTATATATCCCTTGTAGAGAAGCATGCAGCCATGGCTTAAACCATCACTACATCAGACAGAGAGCAGGGCAAGGGCATACCCAAAAATAAGTGGCCGCGGGACATCCGCATAGTTGAGCAAGGTAGGGCCTTAGCGAAAATATTCCGGCATGACCTCCTCATGGCCGGGCAGGAGATTGAGGTGGCAAGGTGGTGTCTTGGGAGACGATGGTGACTGGCCCAGCTCCTACATCGCTGAACCTATCACCCACATCCTTGTCTATTTAATAATCATTGTACTGCATAGTACCAAAAGAAACGTGATGAAGAAAAATGAATAAAACATGTAGATGATAAAAAAAAGACAAGTAGCCTTTACTCCAAACATGACAGAGTTCTTAGTTTCACTGTGTTATGTGAATCAACTATTTGTTGTCTATGCCTCGCATTCATGCAACCTAATTAAAGGAATGCCAAAAATGGCAATAGACTATCCAATAGGTAAACATGGATTTCAAGATTAACTCATTATCAAAGAGGACCTAGTCCATGCTCAAAAACAGGTAAAAGGAAGAATCTGAATGGAATAAATATTACCTTCATGTGAATAAGAACATCTTGAGCTCCTTTATGTACCTTGCTCTCATTTGAAACTAACGATTCTATATAAGTCAAAATAAGGTTACATCCTGAAATACGACAAAAGAATGGTGAACCGGGACAGCTATATCTGTATCCACCAATATCAATTCAAGTGACATGGGTCTACCACTATATAAGCTCTGCAAGCAACAAACTTCACCTCAGTACTTATATGGATTAAAAAAATTGAGACAACAAAGAGTACAAAGAAACTGTTCTTCAACAAACCATGACAGGCTCAAAGCAAATGATCTAGTACCTCTACTATTTCACTTTAATAGTCACAAAAACAAGAGTATGTTATAACTCAATTTCAAACTTAGAAAAACAGGGTTAGCCACTGAACATTTAATATAAAAAATCATGCAATATTTTAGTCTTAATGTGAGAGCTATAATGCAACTGGTTTAGTAAAAACCACCCATTACCTCTCTAACAAATTATTGTGTTCAAAACTGAGAAACCATAAAGTGGCTCATTAGAACAGAACAAAGGAAGGCCATCAAGCTTCCTCGGATGAGTGAACTGTAGGTGCTTTGGCACGTACTCATGTGTCCATTTGTGATTTACCTCAACGAAAATGTGAGAAAATGTTTTTTGCATGTTCTTTCACTAAAAAAAATGCTAGAACCGCTTATCCGTCACGACAATGAAACATATACCAGAGCTGAAACTAAAGCCATGATATCACTAACCTTGGTTTACAGAAATCCAACATCTGCATCTTAAATTTTAGAAGCCAGCTAGAGCTTCCTTGGTTTAAAGAAATCCAGACCATCTGGAGTTGTAACTGGACAATCATCTGATGTGTACTGTTTCTGCGGCTCTATTTGAAATGAAAAGACAGATGTTTGCGTATTTTTTTCTCTCCTAACAATAACCGGAGTGGGCTTCCTTTAACTGCAATCATAATTAAGAAATAACAATGATTAGAGCCCTAGTAACCTCAGTTGACTACCTACACAAATAGAAAATGAAATCACCGCTGGTAACTTCATGTAACAGCAAATAATGTGGTGAGGGGATGATTTATGACCTATAGGAATGAAATGGACAAGAAAAAATACGACAATTCATAACGTGAAACAAAGAAATCAATCACCTTTTTCCAATTTGTCCACCAAAAATGAAAGAAATATAACTAATGCATTGCTTAAATAATATATATGGGTTTCTATAATCATAGAACTAAAATGATGGTATATACCACATCACATTAAAGCACGTTGCAATATAGAAGTATCAATTCAGTGAGTTGATTGAGAAGCACGGTTATTATGGATATAATCTGATGGTGTACATGGCGAGCCATTATCACTAATTCTTTCCATCGAGACCATATATCAAAAAAGTAATTGGGAGGATAACCCTTCTTGGTTTGACATTTTCTGTTCTTCCCATCTCCTGGCTCGTAGGTTTACAAAAACATTTTGTATATGTTATGCTTCCCCGTAAATTTATAGCAATCCTCATGCAAGTACAGAAAAGTGCCAAATGAAGATTACTGGAGTTACAAACAAAATAAGTCTAATTCAGGACCAATTCAGGGTATATCATGAGGAAGATTTCTTTCAAAAATCACCTTGAATGACAAAGTTTCAAGTTTATTTTAAATGAAAGAACGACACCAAGAAAGGGTCATACAAGAGAGATCAAGATTAGAAACACTACGTAGTGAGATCAATGGTTTTGTGCAGTATTTATTTTACTTTTTGTGCTTGAATACTCCATTTAATTTGGATCATCTTTATTTGTAGAAACAAATACGATCGCCTAGATACACATTCAACCACTCTGTTGGCCGGCAACAATGCCACCATGCTCCAAGACAGGTCATACACCAAATCAAAGTAGAAGAATGAATGTAAAAGGATCATGCATACCTCATTACATGTTACATATCTTCTCAGCCTCCTATAAAATCCAAAAATAGTAAATCTTGGATTAGCAAGTAATTATGTCATGATATGGATATAGCTAATATAACTTGCACATGAAACTCATATATCGGTATTAAATCACAAGAGAGTAGTGGAAGAAAGTGGCAGGCAGTTGCTAACCCTGGCTCAATGTGGAAGCAGACAACACATGATAATCCTATTGAATGTCGAAGTAGATGCAGAGGCAGAGCAGCAGCAAAGTGAGTGTTTCCCATGTACCTCCCTAACAGAATATATTGTAAACTCTAGTCACATAACTGGAAGAGGGGTAATATAACTCCAGTTAAATTTTGGAAAAGAAAAGCTATTAGTAGACTGAATACTACAGAGAATCAGCACTAATATGATGAGCTGTGTACTTTTCTGTATCAGGTCCTTGCAAAGGGAATAAGTTCACTGGTCCTATTCCGTTAGTTATTATCCTCAATGAACGCTGCATCACCTACGTCGAAAAATGAAGAGGGAAGATGATACCTGAGTAAGGAAATAGAGACCCTACAGGACATCATTTGGAGGCCATGAATAATGTTGCTTCTCAAGATATAATAGACTGAGCATTTTTCAGCAAGAAAATTCTCTGCATCAACTTCTGAATTTTCATACATGATCATAGGATTAACTTCTGGCTAGGAAGAGCAACAAGCCAGCGACCAGTGAAGCACATCACCTGCCATGGGAAGAGTGTAAGGATTAACATCTATATTCAACAAAATTGCAAAAACTGGAATTGTGCAGAGCATGTCAAGTCCCTGCAAAGAAAAACATGTTGCGGCCGCCGCTACCGTGTCAAGCCATCGCCGGCACTTGCGGCAGCCACCGCAGCTGCGTCCAGCCACCGACATCGCTCGGGCGCTCGCCACCGGCACAGCTGCCACACGCTCCCTTGGCGCACGATCCGGTGGAGTTCATGCAAAAAAATTATTTTGTACACAATTGTAAGCATCGATGATAAGAAAAGTATTAAATGAAGTGTGGATAATTATCCAGAGCAATTATCAGTTGACAAAGAAGAAAAGAACACAACCTATCATGCGTCTTGCATCAGTCTCTCGCTTTCCTGGGTGGTCATCCACGCCGCCGGTCTCCCATTGTACCACAGCGGAGTGGAGCGAGATTTTGGAGAGGGAGCGGCGGGCAGACACGAACTGTAGATAAATAAAAGAGACATTGCAGTAGTAAAGCCTCAAGCAAGGGACAAACTGGCAACAAACATAAATGCAAAATACATGATCAGGCAGAGAGGAAAGGCTGCACCTCATTAGCAAGAGATCATAGTCGAGTATCTTGAAAGCAACTCTGCATTTTCATACATTAGAAAATGAGAGTCCTTTAGAAATACTCCCTCCATTATTTATGAAGAGAACACAAATGGCTCAGCGTATACAATCCATCAGCTTATCATAAAACAAAAGAATAAGCAAACAAGATGCCTACATGGAGTGTCTAGAGAATGCAATATATAGTAAACCATAAATCAGAAAACAATAAATCAGTGTGTGGTATTGCTCCTGCACTGGGCTAGCATGTCAATGGGTTTCATATGAAAACAACTTCTTTGGATATTCAAAATGAAATAAGAAAATATCATTAGGTCGAAAATTTAATTACCACCTGATCTATTTTTACAACATGCTAATAGAATTATTCTATACTGGCTAGCTACACACCACAGGAATCAGCTCTCGCATGGCAGCCTATATGAATCATTCAAGAAAAAAAATTAACAACCACAGCGGGTCATCTTCCACAATGGTGTCAGTATCAGTTAGGCTGATCCAATTCTCGATCCTTTTAATACACTCATATGCCACTAAAGGATTTAACCTTCATGTCATCGCACATATATATATCATGCAATCAAATGCGGAAAATAGGTAAATAATCAAATTGTAATCAATCTTCAGAGCCGAACTTCTGACCTAAAGACAAGGAGAACTGAGGATGGCGATAGCCACGCCCACTGGATCCAGACCTGACCAAAATATCAGAATGACTAACGTAAGACTGGGTCCAGCCAAATTATCATGTGTTAATACATTGCCTGAGAAAAAGAAAAGAAATATCGGGAGCCATTAAAATTTTCAGTACATTTCTAAATACTCATTCATCTTAATTTTCAGACAAACTCCACGAATGCGTACTTCCATGACCTGATAATTTGCCACCACCAAAAAAAAACCCTTTGTGCTCTCTCTCTCCACCTGCAGAGATGCTGCGCCCTAAGCTGCGTCATGCTAATTCCTCTTTCATACATTAGGCTTTAGCTGCCTACCTAGATAAAGTATCCAGGCCGGCCTGCTCTTTTCTCCTTTCTTTAGCAGATTCTCGCTGCAAATCTACTTTGCCAAACAGTACTTGTCTGGACACAGCCGAGAGGATAAAATTGGGAGGTTACCTTTGCGCGTAAACTTGATGCGGACTAAATAAAGCTGTGGAGTAAAACGGCGCTTGCATCCTTTGCAACTTACCTTCAGTCGCCCTGCAGTTTCTGGCGCCCCCTCTCAACCGCTCGACCGTGGCCGCCCTTCCGTCGCCGTATGGATCCACCGGGGCGTCCAGCCGGCCGTCAAATCCCCGTCCTCCCTCCGCCTGCTCCTTTTCCCGCATCAGCCGCCACGCACATGGCGCCCTACAGCTGCCCGCACGCCCGCTCAACCACCCGCCCATGGCCGCTGCTTTTGGTCGCTCCGTGAAATCAAGAGGAAGGCGGTCATCTGATGCGACAATCCCAGGCGACGACCTGGAATGACAGAGCACAAAGCCAAAAGAAATCAAGTCAGGGGTAAAAGGGAAGGTTCCAAAATATGAGCAAGAAGAAGAATCTAATAAAGTCAAATAACAACCAGATCTAAATAGAGCACTTTGTCTCCAAAAGAGAAGCCGGGAAGAGAAACAAGAAGAGGCCAAAATTTCGTGGGCAATAGCATCCTCCGGGGAAGAAACAAAAGAATCAAAAAGCCCGTACTCTACTATGTTTCTAGAAACAAGGCCAAGAAGAGAACAAGAAAATACAGGAAAGAAGTCCACGAACAAAGAGGTCGGGCGCGCGTTGCTGCCGGTGAAAAAGTGAGGAGCGGAGGAGCGCCGGTAGAAACCGCCGCCTCGCAGCTCGCCGGCCACCCCCGCCTTGCAGCTCGCCGGCCACCCCCGCCCTCGCCGCCTCGCAGCTCGTGGTGGCAACGATGAGGTCCATGGCGACGGCGCCATGGTTGGGAGAGGATGCGGGAAGAGGAGAAATTGGGCGTAGGAGGAGGAGGACGCGGAGCGCCACTGCGCTGATGCGAAGGAGGAGGCGGCGCTGCGCGAGGTGGCGGCGCCAGCGGAGGCTAAGGGGCGGCAGCGCAAGCGGCGGCTGAGCGGCGGCGGCTTGCGGAGGAGAGGAACGGGGATGGGAGGGGATTGGAGGGCTGGGCACGGGAGGGCAGCAACGTGGGGATTGGGTGGGTTCTCTCCTCTCGCAGGATTGGCTGCGCGGCTTTGTCGTCTCGCCGGATTTTCTATCCAACCCACACAAAAACCACCCAACCAGCGACGGCGTGGACCATCCCAGAAGAAGGGCCCGCATGCAGTGGCAGGCGGGTAGAACCTCGCCGTTTCATGTCTTGATCTAGTGGGCAGTGAATTTTTTTACCTAAAATAGACGGCTGAGATGCTTCAGCTAACAACATCCTGTGGTCCAGAATCGCAAATCCTTGTGAGACCCCCTATGGGGGGCATCGTTTATACCTTTAGATTGCAGCACATGTTTAGGATACCATGTAACCACACCTGAATAAGAACCTTGTATGAGAATCATTCTAAAAGTGCAACACACCCGAAACTAATCATTACCACTCACTAATCCTAAATCATCGGGGTTAGGTCACGCTTAGAGCGATTGCATCTCATACTTATGCATTATTGCATCCTTGCCAATATTTTAAACATCGTCCTTACCGGACGATGATGCTATTTCAGAATTTGGAGTTATTGCGTATCGAAGACCTTGCCGCATAATCTTGCAGTCAAGAAAGGCAAGTTCATCACTTGCTCATGTCATTTGAGTATTTCTATCAAATTACTTGCAAAGTATTATGGTTATCACTATTGCATAAAAACCAAAACCACTACTTTCATAACAATGAATATGACTATGTGGTGGGCAATGGAACCATGGATTGTGTTGATATGGTGGAGGTTCCATTGCACGGGTTTATATCCATCTAGGATTAAACAACAAATGTCGCCTATGATTCTTGTGCCGTAATACCCGTGTTAACCATAAGATCCGGCGTGGGACGGAGTAGTCAAAAGTGTTTCCACCTCTCGTTCATCAACGGATGCGCTTACCGTAGCAGTTGTATCTTGCGGAGCAACTTGAGGGTGGGGAACCCATTCTAAGTCCTCACGGTTATGTTGTGCATACGCGTAGCGGTTGCGGCTTGCGGAACAACTTGAGGGTGGGGATCCCATTCTAATTCCCCACGGTAATGTGGTCTATGATGGGTTGCAGCTACCGGCGAAGGAGTTTGGTTCGATCCCAGACTGTCGTCGTGGTCGGGGTCCACCCTGAAATTACGGGAATAATGGGACCGGCGAGGACCCAGGGTCGGGGTATGCAACAAAGGGTGGGTGTTCGAGGTAGCGGAGGAACATGATTGGCTAGACCTTATACCGGGCCTCACACCAAAGGAAGTGTGGACGGGAACATATGCCCGGTTGGCACCAAGGTTAAGATCTCTTATGGGTAAAGCAACACACCTCTGCGAGTGTAATGAACCGTGACCTGTCACTCCTTGTTCGGGATATGGAGCTGCGAACGCTGTCGGAAAGGAACTCCATGAAGTTCTAGTAAACCGGTGAAGGCTGACGGACATAGTTCTTACGAATAAAAGCAACCTTTTGAAGAAATGATTATGAAAACCTGCATTGGTATTAGACTTTATGGTCTAATGCCGTAGCTAGTGCATTAAACACCTCTTTCCTATAATGAACTTGTTGAGTACGCTCGTACTCATCCCACTCTTAAATCCCCTGCTTAGATATGGAGGCATCGAAGGAGTATCTACAGTGCAACTCGAAGGCCGAGGAGTCAACAACTACTTCAAGAGACAAGACCCTGTCAGAGGAGTCAGATACCACATATACATCAAGGTAAAAACCTAGTTTAGCCATAGAAGGGAACTAGTTTCCTAAATCTAGCTCCTACTTAGCTAGAATCTATTCTTAGCCTCTTTAGCTAGTTAAATACTCTACAAATAGAGTTCGTGATAAGACTAGTCTACGAGTCGTTCTTCTGGAGTTTATTTGCAGATTTACCTCATTGTATAGTAGGAGGCTGTGCTGATCTTATGTAACAGAGCTTGTATGTAATTCTATAGACATGCCTTGGACCCGCATATGTTTCTGTTGAACCACTCTGAGCGATATAATACTAGTGGAACGGTGTTTCATTGGTGTTATATCAGACTTGCATACTACACCATGCAGTGGTATGCCGGGTCACCACAGATTGACAACCTCACTGTTACGTTGGGGCAAAGTACTTCGATTGTGTTGTGCAGGTTCCACGTTGGCGCCGGAATCCCTGGTGTTGCGCCGCACTACATTCCATCACCAACAACCTTCACGTGTTCCTTGACTCCTACTGGTTCGATAACCTTGGTTTCATACTGAGGGAAAACTCGTTGCTGTACGCATCACACCTTCCTCTTGGGGTTCCCAACGGACGTGTGTAACTACTACCACGCCAACATCAAGGATTTTTCTGGCGCAGTTGCCGGGGAGATCAAGACACGCTGCAAGGGGAGTCTCCCACATCCAATCTCTTTACTTTGTTTTTGTCTTGCTTTACTTTATTTTATTTACTGCTTTGTTTGCTCTTATATCAAAAACACAAAAAAAATTAGCTGCTAGTTTTACTTTATTTACTGCCTTGTTCTCCATATTAAAAACACAAAAAAATAGTTACTTGCATTTACTTTATTTAGTTTGCTTTATTTACTACTGCTAAATTGGGTACTGTTGAGAATACTAAGTTGTGTGACCTCAGTAGCACAAATAATAATGATTTTTTATGCACACCTATTGCTCCACCTGCTACTACAGCAGAATTCTTTGAAATTAAACCTTCTTTACTAAATCTTGCTATGAGAGAGCAATTTTCTGGTGTTAGTTCTGATGATGCTGCTGCCCATCTTGATAATTTTGTTGAACTATGTGAAATGCAAAAGTATAAGGATGTAGATGGTGACATTATAAAATTGAAATTGTTTCCTTTCTCTTTAAGAGGAAGAGCTAAAGATTGGTTGCTATCTTTGCCTAGAAATAGTATTGATTCATGGACTAAATGTAAGGATGCTTTTATTGGTAGATATTATCCCGCCGCTAAAATTATATCTTTGAGAAGTAGCATAATGAATTTCAAGCAATTTGATAATGAACATGTTGCTCAAGCATGGGAGGGAATGAAATCTTTGGTGAAGAGTTGCCCTACCCATGGACTAACTACTTGGATGATCATCCAAACCTTTTATGCAGGACTGAATTTTTCTTCGCGGAACCTATTGGATTCAGGCTGCTTGGAGGTACCTTTATGTCCATTACTTTGGGGGTGGCAACAAAGCTTCTTGATGATATGATGATAAATTACTCACGAATGGCACACGGAAAGAGCTCCACAAGGTAAGAAGGTAAATTCTGTTGAAGAAACCTCCTCCTTGAGTGATAAGATTGATGCTATTATGTCTATGCTTGTGAATGGTAGATCTAATGTTGATCCTAATAATGTTACTTTAGCTTCATTGGTTGCCCAAGAAGAACATGTTGATGTGAATTTCATTAAAAGTAATAATTTCAACAACAATGCTTATAGGAATAATTCTGATAACAACTATAGGCCATATCCTTCTGCTAATGGTAATGGTTATGGTAATTCTTATGGTAGACCCGTTTCGCCTAATGAGAAAAAGATGTTAGAAATTGAAAGAACTACTAAGAGATTTATGCAATCACAATATGAGCAAAATCAATTGTTTACTAAAACTATGAATGAACAATCTGCCTTGTTGAAAAATATAGGAAATCAACTTGAAAATTTAAATATGGAGATTTCTGGTTTGCAAACTAAGCTTTCAAATGCTGAAAACCGAATCTCATACATGTCTGCGTCACAATCTTCTTTAATTAATAAAATGGCTGCTAAACCTGAGGATATTGATAATAAAATTGTTACTACAGCAAATGCCATCCAATTTTGAATTAATGAAAATATTAGATTGATGGCTGAATTGCATGCTAGGTGGGAAAGAGAAGAAAATGAAAAACTTGCTAAAGAGAATAATGTAGCTAAAGTTTGGACTATTACCACCACTAGTAATGATAATGCTTCACATATTGCTACACCCCCTACTATCAATGGTAAAATAATTGGTGTTGCCAATGTTTCTACTCCTAGTGCAAAGCGTACAAAATTGCCTGAAACTGCTAAAACTGCTGAAACTGCTTGTGATAAAACTGCTGAATTTTTTCAAAATATTGGGGACAATGATTCCATTGCTGTAGGTCATAATGATTTAGATTTTGATGATTGTCACATCTCTTAAGTTATAAAGTTCCTACAAAAACTTGCTAAAAGTCCCAATGCTAGTGCTATAAATTTGGCCTTTACAAAACATATTACAAAAGCTCTCATAAAAGCTAGAGAAGAGAAACTAAAACATGAAACCTCTATTCCTAGGAAGTTAGAAGATGGTTGGGAGCCCATCATTAAGATGAGGGTCAATGATTTTGATTGTAATGCTTTATGTGATCTTGGTGCAAGTATTTCGTTATGCCTAAGAAAATTTATGATATGCTTGACTTGCCACCATTGAAAAATTGTTATTTGGATGTTAATCTTGTTGATAATGCTATAAAGAAATCTTTGGGGAGGATTGATAATGTTCGTATTATGGTTAACAATAACCTTGTCCCCGTTGATTTTGTTATCTTGGATATTGAATGCAATGCATCTTGTCCCATTATATTGGGAAGACCTTTTCGAACTGTTGGTGCTACCATTGATATGAAGGAAGGTAATATTAAATATCAATTTCCTCTCAAGAAAGGTATGGAACACTTCCCTAGAAAGAGAATGAAGTTACCTTATGATTCTATTATTAGAACAAATTATGCTGTTGATGCTTCATCTCTTGATAACACTTGATTCACACTTTCTGCGCCTAGCTGAAAGGCGTTAAAGAAAAGCGCTTATGGGAGACAACCCATTATTTTGCTTCTGTACTTTTGTTTTATATTTGAGTCTTGGAAGTTGTTACTACTGTAGCAACCTCTCCTTATCTTTATTTTATTGCATTGTTGTGCCAAGTAAAGTCTTTGATAGTAAAGTCAATACTAGATTTGGATTACTGCGCAGGAACAGATTTCTTGCTGTCACGAAATTGAGCCGCCCCGTATGTAGGAAATTTAGAAAAATCTGCCAATTTACGTGCGTGATCCACAGATATGTACGCAACTTTCATTCAATTTGGGCATTTTCATGTGAGCAAGTCTAGTGCCTCAAAAAATTCATCTTTACGGATTGTTCTGTTTTGACAGATTCTGCCTTTTATTTCGCATTGCCTGTTTTGCTATGTTTGTTGGATTTCTTTGTTCCATTAACTTTCAGTAGCTTTGTGCAATGTCCAGAAGTGTTAAGAATGATTATGTCACCTCTGAATATATGAATTTTCAATTATGCACTAACCCTCTAATGAGATTATTTTGAGTTTGGTGTGGAGGAAGTTTTCAAGGGTCAAGAGAGGAGGATGAAACAATATGATCAAGAAGAGTGAAAATTCTAAGCTTGGGGATGCCCCCGTGGTTCATCCCTGCATATTTTAAGAAGACTCAAGCATCTAAGCTTGGGGATGCCCAAGGCATCCCTTCTTCATCGACAACTTATCAGGTCACCTCTAGTGAAACTATATTTTTATTCCGTCACATCTTATGTGCTTTACTTGGAGCGTTTGTTTGCTTTTATTTTTGTTTTTGTTTGAATAAAATCGGATCCTAGCATTCTTTGTTTGGGAGAGAGACCCGCTCCACTATTTCGTATGAACACATATGTTATTAGCTTTATCTTTAATGTTCATTGCGAAGGTTGAACTACTTCATTCATTGTTATATGGTTGAAAACAGAAAATGCTGCATGTGGTTAATGGTATAATGTCTTGAATAATGTGATACTTGGCAATTGTTGTGCTCATATAGATCATGTTTAAGCTCTTGCATCATGTACTTTGCACCCATTAATGAAGAACTACATAGAGCTTGTTAAAATTTGGTTTGCATTATTGGTTTCTCTAGAGTCTAGATATTTTACGGTTAAGGTGTTTGAACAACAAGGAGACAATGTAAAGTCTTATAATACTTACAATATGTTCATATGTGAGCTTTGCTGCACCTTTTATACTTGAGTTTGCTTCAAACAACCTTGCTAGCCTAGCCTTGTATTGAGAGGGAATTCTTCTCGTGCATCCAAATCCTTTAGCCAAAATACTATACCATTTGTGTCCACCATACCTACCTACTACATGGTATTTCTCTGCCATTCCAAAGTACATTACTTGAGTGCTACCTTTAAAATTCTATCCTTTGTCTTTGCAATATATAGCTCATGGAAAAAATAACCTTAAAAACTATTGTGGTGAAGAATATGTACTTATGTGTCTTATTTCTTAATAAGTTGCTTGTTGAGCGGTAACCATGTTTCTGGGGACGCCATCAACTATTACACCTTTGTTGAATATCATGTGAGTTTCTATGCATGTTCGTCTTGTACGAAGTAAGGGCGATTTTCATGATCAAATGATTTGAGTATGCATATTGTTAGAGAAGAACATTGGGCCGCTAACTAAAGCCATGATCCATGGTGGAAGTTTCAGTTTGGACAATTAATCCTCAATCTCTTATGTGAATATTAACTGTTGTTGAATGCTTATGCATTAAAGAGGAGTCCATTATCTGTTGTCTATGTTGTCCCGGTATGGATGTCTAAGTTGAGAATAATCAAAAGCGAGAAATTCAATGCGAGCTTTCTCCTTAGACCTTTGTACATGCGGCATAGAGGTACCCCTTTGTGACACTTGGTTGAAACATATGCTATGCAATGATAATCCATGTTAATCCAAGCTAATTAGGACAAGGTGCGAGCACTATTGGTATACTACTAGGAAGCAATGGCGCGGCGGCACGCCGCGCCCGTAGAATTCAACTATGCAATTAAAAATAGCTTGGTTTTGTATGATTTGCATCATTGGAGGACCAAAAGTTAAAATCGAGAACCCTATCTTTATTCTTCTTTCTAGTCTCCGGTTTCCGAAACCAGAAATTATGCTAGTAAAACAAATAATCTGCACCGGCAATACATAACATTGAAAATCCGATGTTCGACACGAGAGGAAGAAATATGCACCATTTACTGATCCAGTTATTTCCAAAACCACGTGAAGTGGTGCTGCTGTTGAAAAGCTACCGATGGATCTTGTTGCAGCCCTAAGTAACTGAAAAAGCTTCGGTTAATGGAACACCAAACATATGATAATATAGTCTTAAATCTTATTTAGTCCTCAGCAGAATAGGTCAATGAAACACCAAATCAATAATAGAATATTGACTCAGATCTTAATTAGTACTCAACAGAGTACAAAAATGAAAGTACAATAACAATATGAGGTAAACTTAGAGGTCATCCTAAAAGATAAATCTAAAAAAGTTCTAAAAACTGCAATTATGAAAAGGCAGTATATGTACTTGACATCATCTAAAATTCAAATAAATATAAGATTGCTTTGTGAAGACAGGGGCCGTAAAAGATAAATCCAAATAAGTCTAAATACTGATATCCAAATAAGTTCTAAATACTGCAAATACTTTATTAAGTTGAGGGGCAAAGAGAAGCGCTTTCCGTGCTGAGAAAGCGAATGGTTAGCGCGATACTCATGATCTGCCCACTTGACATCAGACTATTTCAAAAGACATTTACAACACCTGAATGTTGCCTTTTCAATATAAGGTACACTAACTGTTACAACTCATAAACAATTGTAGGTGTTCTTCAAGGTAATACTCCCTCCGTTCCTTTCTATAGTGCCTATAGATTTTTGGCACGGAAATTAGCGCAACGGGTATTTTTTACACAAGACCCCCTGGCTGAACGATGATCAGACTAAAATTAGGGAAATCGATAACTTCCTAACTTACTGTAACAAATCCCACAAATCTGTCTGTGTGACTCTCCATATATGTGCAGCCAGGTTTAATTAAGGAAAGAAAAACATTTTTTCCTAAATCTAAGCAATCTTTGGGACCATGCATTAGGAATCTTAATTAATTGTTTCCTATTTTGTATGAATTTTTTTCATGCATGTCGTGTGGGACTTAACCGGTGGAGGGGGTAATTGGAAAAAAGCCAAGCTACAACTTTATATTGTGAAACAAATGCCAAAAATTTATAGGCACTATAGAAAGGAACGGAGGGAGTAAAAGATATACATATAACATATCTGCAAATTATTCTTTACATGGTAGCACTCATTGAGAACATAAGACCACAACCTCGAGCTACATGTGGTTATATCTATTGCACACTGTACATCATTAATATGTAAACAACATCACTTTTATACACCATCTTTTGGTGTAGAATGAAAAGCACAGTATGTCCCAGTGACCTGTTTGTCCGGCGACAAAAGCAAGCGCCATGGCAAAATAAAATCCTATCAGGAAGAACATAATCTTCACAGGAAACCCTTTTCCTAGTTTGTTCTACTTGCCGCACAACTTCTTCTAAGATGGAATTGCGCTAAAAGGCAAGTGTTGTTGCCTGAATGTCGGTGTTGTCATCCGAGATAGTCTTGATGGCTGAAGGTACCCTCCTACAAAATGGACACAATAGTTCAGATTAAAAATATTCCTTAAAATTGTTAGAAGAAAAACATGCTACGTTTTAGGACAGCTTAATAACCGAGAGAAGGAAGCAAAGACACATGCAGCTCAAGCCCCGTGGGTGATATCGATTGCTATAAGGGGCTTGTGGTGTCGTTGTTGAATCAAGTTGTTTGGATAATGTGTCCATGTATAAGAGTGGACTACAAAGTTTTGCGTGACAACACGCCATGCAAGTTCTAGTCATTGTCATTACGGGCTAACATCACATATATCAAGTTAACCAAATATGAGAAGCTTTCTTCCTAATGTTCTAACGGTTTCAGTGATTACAAACTGAGCTACGACAGATTTACTGACACACTCTAAGTTGTACTAACATTGTGGACGACTTGTTGCACTGACGCAAGTTCAGTAAGTGCATTACTTCATTACCAAAAGAATGGCATAACACCGGTCAGATCTTACATATACTCCACACTTCAGGTATCTAGCTTCAACACTACTCGACTGTCATTACAATATCACTCTGAGTGCAAAAGTTGCTGCCAGAGTGAGGAAGCCACTTCTTGAATAACTCACAAATATATGGTCTGCTACCAGTAGAACTACATGCAAGAGAAATCACAGAAAAGATGGCACAAAATTACAATAGTTGCAATTGAATAAGACGGTAGCGTGGCCATTTGATTTATACACTTGAATATCATGAGGCAAGGCATCTTTTTAGTCTTTGTCTCATTGGTCTAAAAGTAGGTCAGCTTATACTCGTACCAAGAATGTTTGTGTCTTCAGTTTATTAAGTTTAATTCTCTGAAATGAAGAATGCAGACGACACATAAAGCGAGCTCAAATGGACCAACAGCCACCTCAATGGCCAATGTCCCCACATGCTACTCGGATCTGTACCCTATGAAGTTCCAATGTATATATGAAACCGGGGATCTGTGTAATTCCATAGTTGATTTGACATTGAACATACCTCAAATAGTGAGGAAGCTGGCCAATCAAATATTTGTCCGCATGTACTACATAAACGTGGGATCTGTGTAATTCCATAGTTGATTTGACATTGAACATACCTCAAATAGTGAGGAAGCTGGCCAATCAAGTATTTGTCCGCATGTACTGCATATTTTAGTAAAACCTGCAAAATTGATTAATTTCTTTAAGCATTGTGCAAATATATATCAATGGCATGAATGAATGAAACAAACATTGCTGGAAATTGTAAATTTGGAACTCGTATGGATGACATTAGTCAAAATAGCCTGTCTGAATTATGAATGCAAAAATAAATCACAATGCAGGTGGCAGGGTACGTAGGTTCTATATACTTATGAAGATACAATTCAGAGATTGTTTGTGCTCTAGTATACACAGTAGTACTAATACTTCCAGAATACTCCAAAATAAACGCATCATCTTGCCTCACATCAAACGTGCAAGGGACTCTGAAAAGGAGGCATCATACTGATGCAGAATACATAATTGATGAGAAAAATAGCATGGGTGCATAGATCTCAACTAATCTTTTCCCAACAAAGAAGTAGATGTTATACAAACGAATATCCTTAAGACAGTCTGTCTAGAAAATCTGAGGTAATAAGTTGGTATCATTTGTGTCAGATATAAGAATAAAAATATACTTGATAGATCAAAGGAATACATGGGACAGAACAATCGCTTGCAAACCTATCTATCAATCTTGGAGGGAGTAATAATCAATCGTGCAACATTCACCTTCTCTTGCTGTGGCAGTCCTCACATCAGCAACTCAGCACCCATGTCAGCAGGCCTGAATTGGCGATGGTAGGGCAGCTCGGAGGCAACAGCGAGCGCGGGATCCGGCTCCTACTTTGTATCCCGTGGCCCCCATCCTCGTGCTAGCATCGACGCCTTTGCTCTCGTCTGCAACCACATACCGGTACCCGTTGGTGATATAATGGGAGAGAAATATAGGGCTAAGGAGAGGCGGGCTAGGGGAGGGGAGGGGAAGGGAGAGGACCTGAGACGGAGCGGACGGCACATACCTCGACCAACCGAGTTAGGAGCCGGCAGCTTGAGGTTGGGGTGGGGGGCGATGTGGTCGTGTGGAGGCGGAGGACGACGGACCGATGCAGCAGCCCATCAGAGATCGGGGCGACCACTGAGCAGTCACACAACACACCAATGGTGGGATGCAGCAGCGCATCATAGACGCATTAGATTCTGTGGACGCGGTGCCGGCAGAATAACTGGGGAAGAGGCTCCAGCCGTGGAGCTCCGCTCTCCACCGCCGCTGCTCCCATCCCTCGATGATAGAGATAGGACATGGAAGCGCAGCCGTCTGCCGGGACAACACAAGATCCAGGACCAGGAGGGCGGATGGTGGCGGGCGGCAGGTCCTGGAGAGGAAGAAATAGAATAGGGGAAAACCAAAATCAATGGAGGTGGAATCAAAGAAACGGAAAAAAAAAACATCTAAACAGAACATATAATACACTAAACTTTGATGGAAAAAAGAAGGAAAAGCAAGAACCAAGTGTGACACGCAGGCGGCCGATAACGATGCACATAGGCAGGAGGAAGCAATCACAATATGACGAACAGAGGAGGAAATGAGGAGTCGCCGCTGCTCTATCCTGATGGTCCCGCTGCGCTGCCTGCTAGCCTCCTCTTGGTAGAGCCAAACGCCGCCGGTGAATCAAAACCTCCCTATCCACAGGCTGGGCGGCCGTGTTCTATCTCAAGCAATATCTGAAGCAGATCCCCTCCCCACCCTACCATTATTTCTTCCACATGCACCGCTAGCCTAACAATGATGAAGACGTGGCTAGGAATTCGTGGCCCTCTAGACTCTTCGGTCAAAGCGGTGCGAAGAGGATGAGAAAAGGGTGAAGGGTAAGCGGCACAGGCGGGGCCACGCATTGAATATACCTCCACCCTAATAGGTTGATAGACCAACCGAGAGAAGGCAGTTTCCGGTCACCCTTAGGTTGGAAAAAAAAATCGTACAGTTCAGAGAAAAGGAAATTCAAACTCCGATTCAATGTACCGTGAAGAAAGGCAATGGCGTGTCTCACGCTGATAGGAGATAATTACGCCATCTACAGTGCCCCGATTGTTTTCAAGGCGTGAAACCGTCAAACTTTTATATAGGGTATAATGCATGAGGCTTGCAACTTATAAGATGTCTTATACATAACACATATGCTTTATTACTACCGTTGACAAAATTGTTTCTTGTTTTCAAAATTAAAAAGTTCTAGCACAAAAATAGTAATCCATGCTTCCCTCTGCGAAGGGCCAATCTTTTACTTCATTGTTGAGTCAGTTTACCTATTCTTTCTATCCCAGAAGCAAACACTTGTATCAACTGCGTGCATTGATTCTTACATGTTTACCTATTGCACTTGTTATATTACTTTGTGTTGACAATTATCCATGAGATAAATATGTTGAAGTTGAAAGCAACCGCTGAAACTTATATCTTCCTTTGTGTTGTTTCAAAGCTTTCTACTAAGAATTTATTGCTTTATGAGTAACTCTTATGCAAGTCTTATTGATGCTTGTCTTGAAAGTATTATTCATGAAAAGTCTTTGCTATATGATTCATTTGTTTACTCATTATCTTCATCATTGCTTCGAATCGCTGCATTCATCTCATATGCTTTACAATAGTATTGATCAAGATTATGATAGCATGTCACTTCGAAATTATCCTTGTTATCGTTTACCTACTCGAGGGCGAGTAGGAACTAAGCTTGGGGATGCTTGATACATCTCAAACGTATCTATAATTTCTTATGTTCCATGCTACTTTTATGATGATACTCACATGTTTTATACACATTATATGTCATATTTATGCATTTTCACGCACTAACCTATTGACGAGATGCCGAAGAGCCAGTTGCTGTTTTCTGCTATTTTTGGTTTCAGAAATCCTACAAAGGAAATATTCTCGGAATTGGACGAAATCAACGCCCAGGGTCTTATTTTTCCACGAAGCTTCCAGAAGACCGAGGGAGAAACGAAGTGGGGCCACGAGGCGGCGACACAATAGGGCGGCGCGGCCGAGGCCCTGGCCGCGCGGCCCTAGCATGTGGGGCCCCCGTGACTCCTCCGACTCCGCCCTTCCGCCTACTTAAAGCCTTCGTCGCGAAACCCCCAGTACCGAGAGCCACGATACGGAAAACCTTCCAGAGACGCCGCCGCCGCCAATCCCATCTCGGGGGATTCAGGAGATCGCCTCCGGCACCCTGCCGGAGAGGGGAATCATCTCTCGGAGGTCTCTTCATCGCCATGATCGCCTCCTGATCGATGTGTGAGTAGTCCACCCCTGGACTATGGGTCCATAGCACTAGCTAGATGGTTGTCTTCTCCTCATTGTGCTATCATGTTAGATCTTGTGAGCTGACTATCATGATCAAGATCATCTATTTGTAATGATACATGTTGTGTTTGTTGGGATCCGATGAATATTGAATACTATGTCAAGTTGATTATCAATCTATCATATATGTTGTTTATGTTCTTGCATGCTCTCTGTTGCTAGTAGAGGCTGTGGCCAAGTTGATACTTCTAACTCCAAGAGGGAGTATTTATGCTCGATAGTGGGTTCAGGCCTCCATTGAATGCGGGACGGTGACGTAAAGTTCTAAGGTTGTGGATGTGCTTGTTGCCACTAGGGATAAAACATCAATGCTTTGTCTAAGGATATTTGTGTTGATTACATTACGCACCATACTTAATGCAATTGTACTGTTGTTTGCAACTTAATACTGGAAGGGGTTCGGATGATAACCTGAAGGTGGACTTTTTAGGCATAGATGCATGCTGGATAGCGGTCTATGTACTTTGTCGTAATGCCATGATTAAATCTCATAGTACTCATCATGACATATGTATGTGCATTGTTATGCATTCTTTATTTGTCAATTGCCCAACTGTAATTTGTTCACCCAACATGCTATTTATCTTATGGGAGAGACACCACTAGTGAACTGTGGACCCCGGTCCATTCTTTACATCTGAAATACAATCTACTGCAATTGTTCTTTACTCTTCTTCGCAAACAAACATCATCATCCACACTATACATCTAATCCTTTGTTTACAGCAAGCCGGTGAGATTGACAACCTCACTGTTACGTTGGGGCAAAGTACTTTGATTGTGTTGTGCAGGTTCCACGTTGGCGCCGGAATCCCTGGTGTTGCGCCGCACTACATTCCATCACCAACAACCTTCACGTGTTCCTTGACTCCTACTGGTTCGATAACCTTGGTTTCATACTGAGGGAAAACTCGCTGCTGTACGCATCACACCTTCCTCTTGGGGTTCGCAACGGACGTGTGTAACTACTACCACGCCAACAGCAGGACCCCCAATATGGCATGCCGCATGCTCCAGTTGTACCTTATTGGTCCAGCCCGTACTTGGCTCAACGACCTCGAGGAAAATTCCATATTTTGCTGGTTTGACCTGAAGGTTGCCTTTGAAGGACACTTTAGGGGCACCTACAAAAGACCCTCCACAGCCAGTGATCTACATGCCTGCATCCAGAAGAAAAACGAAACCTCCCGATATTTCCTCACTCGGTGGTTAGCAACAAGAAACGATTGCGAGAACGTGGATAATCGCACAGCAATGCTAGCTTTCTTAGGTGGCTTGCAGAGGGGAGGGCTGCTCCGGCACAAGCTAAGTTGCCTTGTCAACGAGCAAAAGCTAACCTTGGATGACATGATCTCCATTGCCAGCACTCAAACCGCCGCTAATGACGACACGGGTGGATAACTCTCGGCCACAGCCATACCCTTGCATCAACAAAAGAAGAACCGTGATGGCAGCAACAACAATAACAAGCGGAAGAACCCCTCTGATGAACAGAAGAGCGGCGGATCCTACATGGTAGCCATGATGTTCCAACGCGGAGGTCAAGGAGGCGGAAGAGGCTACGGGCATGGTGGCGGAGCCGGCAAGGGCCAGCAGGCCAGCAGCGCGCTGACGAGGTCACCGTCGCTGGGTTCCGCGCTCCCGAAACCTACGAAGAATACAGGGATATGCCATGCCTAGCGCATATTGATCCGGCTACTGGCAAATACTCCCACACCAATCACAAGTGCAAGTGGGTCAACGATCTCAAGACCGACCCAGAAGCAGGATAAAAGCGCGCCCGGAAGCACCGCACATGCGGCAAAGGAGGCAAGGGCAAGAGCAAGGAGAAGGACGAAGACAGTTCTGAGGCGATGGAAGAGGGTGAATCTTCGCCGGATCCCAAAGCGGGTTCCGCAGCTAACAAATCCAATCCCTTCGTCAAAAACAGTGCAGGTGCATACCACACCTTTCTCGGAACCCCGACGGTCCGGGCCAAGAAATCAGTCCTCCGGATCTTGAACGCCACACTTCCGGCTGTGCCACAATATGTCAAGTGGTATGAAAACCCGTGCACCTTCGACGGGGCGGATCATCCGACGGTTATCCCCAAAGATTGCTACGCTTTGGTCGTGGTCCCCGCATCGACGGGTATGACTTCTCTAAGTGCCTCATGGACGGCGGGGCCAGCCTAAACATCATGTACCTGGAGACTCTAGAGAAGATGAACCTTACCAAGGCGCAACTCAAGCACAGCACCACGGAGTTCCATGGTGTAGTTCTGGGTTAAAAGGCAAACTCTCTGGGCAGCATCAAACTTCCCGTGGCTTTCGGCGATGTTAACAATTTCCGTGAAGAGATGATCACGTTTGAGGTTGTGCCCTTCAAAAGTTCCTACCCTGTCATTTTTGGCAGGCCCACCTACCACAAGTTTCACGCAAGGGCGTGCTACATATACAATAAGCTCAAGATTCCGGGTCCTAACGGCATGATTACCGTATCCGAAGACTACAAGAAAGCTCGAGACTGCGAGGAGGGCGAAGCCGCCTTTGCAGAATCCGTACTATCTGGAGAGGAGATGCAAGGCTACAGGGCCGCGGTGGGTCCGAATGAGATGCATACCACCAAGAAGCAGATCTCCGACCAGAAGACCTCGTTCACGGCCGCGATAGACACGAAGAAGGTCGACCTCAAGGTAGGCGACCATTCCAAGCAAGTGTCTGTCGGAGCTGGCCTGGACCCCAACTAGGAAGACGCGCTCGTCGAGTTCCTGCGAGATAACATGGATATCTTCGCATGGAAACCTTCTGACATGTCCGGAGTACCAAGGGAACTCACCGAGCACTACCTCAATATAAATCCTGGTGCTAACCAGTGAAGCAAGTTATGCGACGCTTTAGAGACAAAAAGCGTCGCGCCATAGGGATGGAATTAGCAAAGTTACTAGAGGCAGGATTTATAGTAGAAGTTATCCATACTAATTGGGTCGCAAACCCCGTCCTTGTACCCAAAAAGAATTCTGAAATACTAAGAATGTGCATCGATTACTCTGACTTGAATAAGCATTGTCTGAAGGATCCGTTACCCTTGCCGCGCATTGAACAAGTCATTGACTCGACGGCAGGGACGGAACTTCTGTGTTTTCTTGACGCATATTCCGGGTATCACCAGATCCAGATGAAGAAGTCCGACCAAAAGGTGACCTCGTTCATCACACCCTTTGGCACTTACTGCTATGCCTTTTGGTTTGAAAAATGCAGGTGCCACATACTAGCGTACGATGCAGCGATGCCTGAAGGACCAAATTGGCCGGAATGTGCACGCTTAAGTCGACGACATCACGGTCATGACCCAGAAAGGATCCGACTTGATCAGCGGCCTCACAGAAACCTTTGAAAATCTCCGACGGTACAAGATAATGTTAAATCCGCTGAAATACATCTTTGGCGTGCCAGCCAGAAAACTCCTTGGCTTCATTGTATCTCACAAAGGCATTGAAGTAAACCCGGAAAAAATCAAGGCTATCCTGAACATCAAGAGGCCAACTTGTCTCAAAGATGTGCAACGATTAACTGGTTGTGTTGCTGCAATCAGTAGATTTGTTAGCCGTCTTGGCGAGAAGGCACTACCTTTGTACAAACTGCTGAAGAAAACAGACAAATTTGTCTGGGACGACGCAACAGACGCAACGCTTCAGGGGTTGAAGGATATACTCTCTTCCCCACCTATCTCTGTGGCGGCTCCGGATGAGTCAGAGCCTATGCTTCTCTTCCTGACAGCTTCCAACAAGGTCATTAGTCTCGTTATCGTGGTGGAGCAAAAGGAAGAAGGTCATGAGTACGGAGTCCAAAGACCAGTCTATTACATTAGCGAGGTCCTGACGGAATCCAAACAAAGATACCCTATGGAGTGTTCCTAGGTAGCCGGAAGCTAAGACATTACTTCCAGGAGCATCCCATGACAGTTGTGAGCAAAGCTCCATTGTCAACCATCATCAACAACTCCAATGCAACAGGGCGCGTAGCAAAGTGGGGAATAGAATTTTCCGCCTTCGACATCAACTACAAAGCCAGATCTTAGATCAAGTCTCAAATTTTGGCGAATTTCTTCGTCGATTGGACTAAAGCACCGGAGGGCGCACCTATGCCAGAACCTGAAGCTTGGGCCATGCACTTTGACGGATCCAAGCGGCATCAAGGCTTGGGGGCTGGAGTTACCCTGAAGACACCTATCGGAGAAGAACTGTAGTACGTTCTGCAGATTCACTTCGAAGCTACAAATAACATGGCGAAATATGAGGCTCTACTACACGGTCTGCGCATCGCTAAGGAAATTGGGATCAAACACATCATATACTGTGGAGATTCCGACCTAGTGGCGCAACAAGTAGCCGGAACCTGGAACGCCAAAAACTCCATTATGGCGGCTTACATAGATGAAGTTGACGAAATCGCCAAGTGCTTCCTCGGATACGAAGTCAAGTACGTCAGGAGAGATGATAACACAACGGCAGATATGCTGTCCAAGATCGGATCCGGCAGGAAACCCATTCTGGCTGGAATTTTCCTTGAGCACCTACGGACACCCTCAGTAAAGGGCGCTAACCCGGAAACCCCGACGTGTCCGTATCTCCAGCTAAGGAGGTGATGGTTATCACTCCGGCTTGGACTCAGCCTTTCCTGAACTACCTCATCGACCAGAACTTGTCGGAGGATGAAGTCCTCGCACGACAGGTCGTCGGGCGAGAAAGGTCCTACACAATAGTCGATGGATAGCTCTATAAATGAAGTGCAAACGAGGTATTTCTGAAATGCATCTCAAATCAATATAACATCGAAATCCTCAGAGAGATCCACCAAGGTGATTGCGGGCATCAACCGCTCAGAGGTCCCTTGATACGTCTCAAACGTATCTATAATTTCTTATGTTCCATGCTAGTTTTATGATAATACTCACATGTTTTACATACACTTTATATCATTTTGATGCATTTTCCGGCACTAACCTATTAACAAGATGCCGAAGCGCCAGTTTCTGTTTTCTGCTGTTTTTGGTTTCAGAAATCTTACACAGGAAATATTCTCGGAATTGGACGAAACAAAAGCCCACGGTCTTATTTTGCATGGAGCCTTCCAGAAGTCCGAGGAGGAGACGAACAGGGGCCGCGAGGCGCCCACACCCTAGGGCGGTGCGGTGGGGTCTATGGCCGCGCCGGCCTGTGGGGTGGGCCCCTCGGCCGCCTCCCGACTCTGCCCTTTCGCCTATAAAAACTCTCCGTCGCGAAAACCCTAGTACCGAGAGCCACGATACGAGAAAAGTTACTGTGACGCCGTCGCCGCCAATCCCATCTCGGGGGATTCTGGAGATCGCCTCCGGCACCCTGCCGGAGAGGGGAATCATCACCGGAGGGCTCTACATCACCATGCCCGCCTCCGGATTGATGCGTGAGTAGTTCATCCTTGGACTATGGGTCCATAGCAGTAGCTAGATGGTTGTATTCTCCTCTTGGGCTATCATGTTTAGATCTTGTGAGCTGCCTATCATGATCAAGATCGTCTATTTGTAATGCTACATGTTGTGTTTGTTGGGATCCGATGAATATGGAATACTATGTCAAGTTGATTATTGATCTATCATATATGTGTTGTTTATGATCTTGCATGCTCTCCGTTGCTAGTAGAGGCTCTGGCCAAGTTGATACTTGTGACTCCAAGAGGGGGTATTTATGCTCGATAGTGGGTTCATGCCTCCATTGAATCTGGGACAGTGACATAAAGTTCTAAGGTTGTGGATGTGTTGTTGCCACTAGGGATAAAACATCAATGCTTTGTCTAAGGATATCTGTGTAGATTACATTACGCACCATACTTAATGCAATTGTCTGTTGTTTTTAACTTAATACTGGAAGGGGTGCGGATGCTAACCCGAAGGTGGACTTTTTAGGCATAGATGCATGCTTGATAGCGGTCTATGTACTTTGTCGTAATGCCCTAAGTAAATCTCATAGTAGTCATCATGATATGTATGTGCATTGTTATGCCCTCTCTATCTGTCAATTGCCCAACTGTAATTTGTTCACCCAACATGCTATTTATCTTATTGGAGAGACACCACTAGTGAACTATGGACCCCGGTCCTTTCTTATACATCTGAAATACAATCAACTGCAATCTCTGTTCTCTGTTGTTCTTCACAAGCAAACATCATTCTCCACACCATACGTTTAATCCTTTGTTTACAGCAAGCCGGTGAGATTGACAACCTCACTATTAAGTTGGGGCAAAGTATTTTGGTTGTGTTGTGCAGGTTCCACGTTGGCGCCGGATTCCCTGGTGTTGCGCCGCACTACACTCCTCCACCAACAACCTTCACGTGGCCTTCATCTCCTACTGGTTCGATAACCTTGGTTTCTTACTGAGGGAAAACTTGTTGTTGTACGCATCACACCTTCCTCTTGGGGTTCCCAACGGACGTGTGCTTCACGCGTTATCATCCCTCATTGCAAAAGCTTTCCGGTAAGGTTTTTACTAGCTAACAACTAAACAAAATGCTGAAAAGATAGTCAAAACTTGCCGTGGTTGCAAGTACTATGCTACTCAACCAAATGCTCCGGCTCAGGAGCTGAATACCATCCTTATCACTTGGCCGTTTGCGGTCTGGGAGCTTGACATGGTTGGAAAATTGAAGAAATCGTCTTCTGGCGGTTTTGAGTACCTCTTGGTCGCTATTGACAAGTTCAGTAAGTGGATCGAGGAAAAGCCAGTGAGAAAAAGTCGATGGTGCTACGGCACTAAAATTTGTTTGCAGCCTCGTAGTGAGATACGGCATCCGACACAACATCATCACAGATAACGGCACGAACTTCGCGCAGGGAGAACTGAAGGATTATTATAATGATGTAGGGATCCGGCTTGACCTGGCCTCTGTGGCTCACCCACAATCCAATGGGAAGGTCGAGCGAGCCAAGGGCCTCACACTAGCCGGAGTCAAACCTTGCCTTGAAGAACCGCTGCAGCGAGCAGCAGGAGCTTGGGCTGAGGAGTTAGATTTTGTTATGTGGAGTTTATGAACTACCCCTAACAGGTCGACTGGATTCACGCCTTTCTTCCTAGTATACGGATCTGAAGCTGTGCTCCCCTCCGACATCATCCATGATTCCCCGCGAGATTCCGCCTACAACAAAGAAACTGCTGATGAGGCTCGACAGCTATCTGTGGACCTGCTCGAAGAAGCTCGGAACCTAGCTGATCAACGTTCCACCATCTACCAGCAGAAACTCTAATGCTATCATAGCCGTCGAGTTCGTAACCGCTCATTTAAAGAAGGTGACTTGGTCCTCCGCCTTCGACAGGTGAAAGAGCATAAGTTGCAATCTCCATGGGAAGGACCTTTTGTCGTCAACAAAGTGCTGCACATCAGATCTTACTACCTCGTTGATATCCGCGAGTTCAAGGATAGACCTGCCAATTGGCATCGGAAATGCAAGAGGGAGGATCCGGTGACGTATACGATGAAACAAACTGTCCCTGGAATATAGCACAGCTACGTCCTTTCCACACTTAGCAAATTTCGTATTACATACTTTGTAATAGTTATGATACATGATCGATGAAATAAAGCATATGGTTCACTCTTTGAGTCTTTTACCTCCTTTACTTGTTCATTTTTTGATCGTGTATGTTTTCCGACTAAAACCGCAGAGCTGGATGTTTCCGCCTAGGCGTGTATAAAAGTTGTGATTTTTTCAAAATCGTCCATTAGGACGTGAGCTTAAGTTTTTTGGTGTATAAGTTTTTTCGTTGCAAACTTATGGATTCCTGGTAGCGACTTTCGACACCTTGGCTGGGGGCTTGTTTTCGCGGTTATTGATGGAACGCCATTGGGCTTCGTCACTGTCGGCGAGAGCGTTCCTGGTTAAAGGTCTTCCGGCCCGTGCAAGGTCAAATAAGCAAGCCAGAAAGCTTAGAAACTAGCACTTCCTTTCCAAACAATGAAACATACATATATAATTTAAACGGTTCGCAGGATAAGTACCTTCCGCCCACAACATGCATTTGTTTCGTCCTAGCTACTTAAAATACTTAAAGTTTTATTACAAACCCTTGAAGGGGCCAAAATGATGCAGCTCATTATTTTTCCAGGAATCACTCTGAAGATTCTAGCCTGTCTTCCGAACTTGGTAGGTGCTTTTCTAGCCAGAATCGTCGCCGGAGTCATCGCTCGACTGATGCGCGCTGGACCCGGAGCCTTCTATCTTGTCATCTTCCTCGTGGTCGGTAAAACCGGCCGGAATGCCATGCTTATTTTATCATGATGAGTGACCGACTCGCTCGGCAAAAAGCGTGTCAAAGCCTTGGGTTTCCGCAAGGGCCTGCTTGACGTTGGTGGCCTTGGGGACTCCGCGTGCGATCTTCGTAAAGTCCATGGCGGGAAAATGTGCTTTGCACATGGCCAAGACAATGGAGGCAGCTCCTCGAGCAGAGGACTCTTGCCATTCCCCGATCAAATCCGGCACCAACTTCATCAGCTTCATCATTGTACCGATGATTGTGGTGCGGGCCTTCTTCAGGGACAGCTTCTGAGCAATGATCCGACAAGCTTCAATGAGGTCATCAATTGAATTTCTGGCTTATTCATAGGCTTCAGTCCGTCAGCTGTCGGTATCTTGCTTCCACTCAAATCCTAGACATGCTGATATACACAAAGTACCATGTGATCAGATTCGAGGTTCAGAAGAGAAGAGTACAATATACATGTCGGAAACGCGAAGTCCTTACGGAAGATCAGCTCGTCGACGTTCGCAGCCTCCGCCTCCGCAGACTTGATCTTAGACGCCAGAGTCTTAACTCTGTTGTTGTTGGTATTGAGCTTCTCGGCCATCTCCGCCATCGCCTGAGCATGCTTCTCCTCCAGCTCCTTTTTGGTTTTAGTCTCACGTTCGTGAGAATCCTTGAGGGATTGCTTGAGGGATTCATGCTCGGATTATAGCACTTCACATTTGGCAGAGATTTCAACGGCGGAGGGGCGCTTGGCAAGCAGTTCTGTAAGGCGGAAAGCAAGTTCAAAGTAAAATACATAGCAAGAGCACGTTGAGGAACCTCTAGTAGGGCGAAGACATACCCTCATTGTTTTTCAAACGAGTCTCGAGGTGCATGATCGCCTGCTGGTCCTCCGCCTCCTTCTTGTTCAGACGCTCAATCTCCGCCTTTTGCTCTAATACTACTGTGTGCAGATCTTCGTGCAGCTGGTGGGTGTTCTGTGAATCAAGTAAGATTGATTAGCCGGAAAAATAAAATCTGGGGGGCTGGACGCGAAGTTAAAATTCTTCTTGTGCTGCGAAATTTCAAGTTTCCATCAAGACTCAAGCAAGATAATACAATTGAAGCATCGGCTCATAAATTTTACTTGGAACTATCTGAACCAATGCTTGGGGGCTAGTATTACCTGGTGCATGGCTTTGTGCTTCGCAAAGAAAACACGGAGAATGTCCTCCAAAGTTGCCAAGTCATGCTGCTCTGTCTCCGCAGACCCCCACACTTCATTCATCAAGTTTGTCATTTTCGTATGGCGCAGGTTGATACGTCCAATTTGCATCACTATTTTGTATTATAATCTAGTGTTATTTATTGATATATTTTATATTTAGACATGATACTTATGTTATTTTATCTATTATTGCATGTTTGATGATTTTCACAGGATTTGCTACCAGAGCTAGAATTCTGCTGGAGAAGTGGTCATCAGGGTACCATACTTCGGAAGATCAGAAAATTCCAGAGACTTTCATGATGATCTTATTTTCCCGGATGACGGAGATAGCCAGAAGGAGGACCTGAGGGGGGGCACCATTGGGCAATACAATGCCCAGGCGCGGGCCCTACCCTAGCCACGCCTGGGGCATGTATGGCCGCCCTAGCCAACATCTGATGCCGCCCTTTCGCGTATATCATCCCCACGAAACCTAAGATCAGGGGGGCAGCTCGCAGAAATATTCCGCCGCCGCTACGAGGCGGAAAACACCAGAGAGAGAAAAGCTCTCTAGTAGATAGGAATCTGCCGGGGGAGGGGGGAATCATCGCCATCGCCATAGCCATCGAGCTAGACTTCATCGTGATCATCATCTTCATCATCTCCACCATCGGCACCATCATCACCGCCGTCTCCACCTCGTCCCGCTGTAACTATTTGGGTTGTATCTCGCATATTTCGAAGGGGAAACTGTCCCGGTATTGATTACTTGTTGTATTTGATGCTATTGAGTGAAACCATCGGATTAAGGTTTATGTCCAGATTGTTATTCATCATTATATACCCACTGATCATGTTCCATATGTTGTCCCGTGAGTAGTTCTTTTAGTTCTTGAGGACATGAGAGAAGTCTTGTGTTAGTAGTGGAGCTATGTGAGTAATATGTATTGATATGATATTTAAGTTGTGGTGTTATTCTTCTAGTGGTATCATGTGAGTGTCGACTACATGATACTTCACCTTTATGGACATAGGGGAATGCATCGCGTATTTGGCTACTAATTGCGGGGTTGCCGGAGCGACAGAAACCTGAACCCCCGTCAGGAAACCATTGCATGAGGGAGCGTAGGTTCTCAGAGTTTAAGGTTGTGGTTAGATTTTATCTTAATTACCTTCTTGTAGTTGTGGATGCTTGCAAGGGGTTTAATCACAAGTATGTATTATCCTAGTAAGGGTAGTGCATTAGCATAGGTTCACACACACAACACTTACCATACCAATAGAGATTATTCACGGATGCGACGCGAAAGCACTTGGCATAAAACCTCCCGTGTGTCCTCAGGAACGTTTGGTCCATATAAGTTGAACAACCGGCTTGTCCTTTGTGCTAAAAAGGATTGGGCCACTTGCTGCAATTATTATTGCCACCTTTTATTTACTCGCATTTTATTTATTTGCAATATCAAATACCCCCGAAAACCCATTTGCTAGTGTTTACAGAGAATCCTTCATTGAAACTGCTCATCAACACCTTTTGCTCCTCGTTGGGTTCGACACTCTTATTTATCGAAAGTACTACGATACACCCCCTATACTTGTGGGTCATCAAGACTATTTTCTGGCGTTGTTGCCGGGGAGTGAAGCGCTATTGAAAAGCGGAATCGTTAAAGGTAATTTTACTGTAAGTGTTGTTTTTCTGCTTGCTGATTTATTTCAATGATGGAGTCTTCTTCTTTGGACTCCTTATTTGGGTTTGTTCCTACCGCTGCTATGGTAGTGGACAAATCGCCGCAAGCTCAAGTTGATCCTTTTAAAATACCTATGAAAATCATGGAACGTGTTATGAATAACTGATATTCAGGAGATGGAACTGTCCATCCAGGCGATCATTTGCTTTTTATACATGAATTATGCGAGTTATTCAAGTGTGCAGGTATTACTATGGACAAAGTGAATAGGAAATTATTCTCATTATCGCTATGTGGAAGAGCTGCGGAGTGGTATAAGCTGCTACGGAATGGCTGATCTATTGGATGGGAGGAAATTGTCCCTCTCTATTACTCCAAGTTTTATCCTCCAAGTGAGATACATAAAGATCGAAATCAAATATATAATTTCTGACCTCAAGATGGAGAAAGTATTGCCCAAGCGTGGGGGAGATTGAAGTCACTAATGCTCAAATGCCCCATTCATGAGCTCCCAAGTAAAATTATTACTAATAACTTCTATGCGAGGCTTTCTCTACATGATAAAGATTTATTGGATGCTTCTTATTCTGGATCATTTACCAAGATGAAGGAAGAAGCTAAATGGGATCTTCTCGACCGTATTCAAGAAAATATTGAAGGATGAGAAAATGATAAAGGAAGAAAGTCAAGTATTAATTGTGATTATGAATGCATTAAAACTCTTATGAAAACTAATTACTTCCATGATGCTACTGCTATTTATGAAGTTGATTCCCAAACTGTTGCAAATCTATATAAGGTGTTTGCTTCTTATTATGATATTCCAAAAGGGGAATGGAGTAATTATCATGCGCCTTATAAAGATATTGTTAGCACTGTTCCTTCTAATGTTGTCGAGGTTAGTACCACTGATGGCGCTGTACCTGAACCTTATATTAAAAAGATGCCTTTCCCTGCTAAGGTAAAGGAACATTCTATTTTGTCTACTGTGGTTAGTAAAAATAAAAAAGAAAGTTTCAGAACCCGATGAGCAAATTAATGTTGAACCTGCAGTAGCAATAGTAAAAGGACTTGTTACTAAAAATGTGGAAGATGAACATATTGTTTTTTGTGAAGATGATTCTAATAATTTTTTGCATCCTAATAAGCCTCGAAAGGCTAGTGTTCCTATGCTTTCTGTCAAAATAGGTGATCATTGCAATTATTGATTATGTGATATTGGAGCGAGCTCGAGTGCTATCCCTTATGATCTTTACAAGGAGATTAGGCATGAAATTGGACCGTGTGAACTGGAAGATATTGTTGTGGCTATTCAGCTCGCCAACAGGGAAATTGTTTATCCAATTGGTATTGTGAGAGATGTGGAAGTCTTATGTGGTAAGGTTAAATATCCCGCTGATTTTCTTGTGCTTGGGAAGGCTTATAGTAAGTATTGCCCTATTATATTTGGTAGACCTTTCTTGAACACTTGCGTTGCTATTATAGACTGCATGAAAGAGAAAATTCATACTAAATTTAATGGAGAGTCTTATGAGTTTATTTTTTCCAAGTTTACTAAAGTTCATTTAGAAGTCGATTTACCTAATGAAGATTTTACTGTTGAACAGCTTGATTCTATTGCTCTTGCTCCTAACAATGCCTTGCAGCAATATATGGAGGAGCACGTGAGTGATGTTTTTATGCAGGAAAGAAATGAGATCGATGATATATTTCTTCGTCAATGGAGATACTTAAACACGATCTACCTGTGGAGGATTTGGGTACCACTATGCCTCCTAAAGAGGTTCCAGTTTTTGATTTAAAGCATTTACCTGAGGATCTTAAATATGCTTATATAGATGATAAGAAAATATATCCTGTTATTATTAGCTCTAAACTTTCAGGATATGAAGAAGAAAGATTATTGAAAGTATTAAGGAAGCATCGTGCAGCTATGTGATATACTCTTGATGACTTGAAGGGAATTTCTCCAACTATATGTCAGCATGCTATTAATTTGGAGCCCGATGCAAAGCCAGTAGTGGAACGTACATCAACGCCGTTTAATTCCTAAGATGAAGGAAGTGGTAAGAAATGAGGTACTAAAACTCCTTGAAGCTGGCATCATTTATCCTATTGCTGATAGTAGATGGGTTAGTCTTATGCATTGTGTTCCTAAGAAAGGAGGCGTTACTGTTGTTCCGAATGATAACGATGAGCTTATTCCTCAGCGAATTATTGTTGGTTATAGAATGTGCATTGATTTTAGAAAAATCAAAAAAGTTACTAAGAAGGATCATTATCCTTTGCCTTTTATTGATCAAATGCTAGAAAGGTTGTCTAAAAAGACTCACTTTTGTTTTCTTGATGGGTATTCTGGGTTTTCTCAGATTGCGGTTAAAGCGCAAGATTAGGAGAAACCCACTTTTACTTGTCCTTATGGAACTTATGCTTATAGACGTACGCCTTTTGGTTTGTGCAATGCTCCTGCTACATTTCAAAGATGCATGTCTGCTATTTTTCATGGGTTTTGTGAAGAAATTGTGGAGGTATTCATGGATGATTTCTCCATCTATGGAACCTCCTTTGATAATTGTTTGCACAATCTTGATAAAGTTTTGCAGTGATGTGAAGAAACTAATCTTGTTCTTAATTGGGAGAAGTGCCACTTTATGGTTAATGAAGGAATTGTTCTTGGGCATAAAATTTCTGAAAGAGGTATTGAACTTGATCGAGCCAAAGTGGAGGCAATTGAGAAGATGCCGTATCCCAGGGATGTTAAAGGTATTCGTAGTATTCTTGGTCATGCTGGTTTTTATAGAAGATTTACTAAATATTTCTCTAAAATTTCAAAGCCTCTTACTAATCTTCTACAAAAGGATGTCCCTTTTGTTTTCGATGATGATTGTAAGGAAGCCTTGGAAACTTTAAAGAAAGCTTTAACAACTGCTCCTATTGTTCAGCCACCTGATTGGAATTTACCTTTTGAAATTATCTATGATGCTAGTGATTTTGCAGTAGGTGATGTTCTTGGACATCGTGTAGATAAGAAGTTGAATGTTATTCATTATGCTAGCAAAACTCTTGATGCCGCGCACAAGAATTATGCTACTACTGAGAAAGAGTTTTTAGCTGTTGTTTTTGCTTGTGACAAATTTAGGCCTTATATTGTTGATTCTGAAGTTACTATTCATACGGATCACGCGGCTATCAAGTACCTTATGGGAAAGAAAGATGCGAAGCCGAGACTTATTAGATGGGTGTTGCTTTTACAAGAGTTTGATTTGCATATTGTTGATAGAAAAAGGTGCTGAAAATCCTGTTGCAGATAATTTGTCTAGGTTGAAAAATATTTTTGATGATCCTATTCCTGTGAATGATAGTTTTCCAAATGAACAGTTGGCTGCAATAAAGGTAGTTTCACAAAGCCCTTGGTATGCTGATAATGCTAACTTTATTGTTTCGAAGTATCTGCCTCCTACATTTTCAGCTCAGCAGAGAAGGAAATTATTTTATGACTTGAGGCATTATTTTTGGGATGACCCACATTTATATAAAGAAGGAGTTGATGGCATTATGAGAAGGTGTTTTCCGGAATTTGAAAAACAAGAGATATTGAAGAAATGCCATAATAGTGCTTATGGAGGGCATCACGCTGGAGATAGGACCGTGCAAAAGGTTCTACAATCAAGTTTTTATTGGCCTACTCTTTTTAAAGATGCAAGGAAATTTATTTTATCTTGTGATGAATGTCAAAGAGTTGGTAATATTTCTCGCTGCAATGAAATGCCTATGAATTATTCGCTTGTTATTGAACCATTTGATTGTTGGGGGTTTGACTTCATGGGTCTTTTCCCCCGTCAAAAGATTACACTCATATTCAAGTTGTTGTTGATTATGTTAATAAATGGTAGAAGCCATACCGACAAGTAGCGCCGACGGTGAGACTTCGTTAAAAATGCTTAAAGATATTATTTTTCCTAGATTCGGAGTACCTAGATATCTTATGACCGATGGCGGTTCTCATTTTATTCACGGTGGTTTTAGAAAAACTCTTGCTAAGTACGATGTTAACCATAGAATCGCTTCAGCTTATCACCCCCAAACTAGTGGACGGGTAGAATTATCTAATAGAGAGATCAAGTCTATTTTGCAAAAGACTGTCAACAGATCTAGGAAGAATTGGGTTGATAAGTTGAATGATGCTTTATGGTCCTATAGGACCGCTTATAAAAATCCTATGGGTACGTCTCCTTACAAGATGGTTTATGAGAAAGCTTGTCATTTGCCTTTAGAATTAGAACACAAAGCTTATTGGGTAGTGAAAGAGTTGAATAGAGATTTTAAATTAGCCGGTGAGAAAAGGTTGCTTGATTTGAGTTCTCTTGATGAATGGAGAACCGAGGCTTATGAAATGCTAGGCTTTTCAAAGAGAAAGTGAAGCAGTGGCATGATAGGAGGATTCTCAAGAGAGAATTCCATGTAGGTGAAAAGGTTTTATTATATAAATCTCGTCTAAGGTTTTTTGCAAGGATATTACTCTCGAAATGGGAAGGTCCATATGTCATTGTGGCGGTATATCGTTCCGGCGCAATAAAAATTGCTTCGTTGAAGGATGACAAAACACAAGTGGTGAATGGACAAAGACTCAAGCATTACATTTCTGGAGATTCTTTTAATGAAGACGTTGATGTTATTGAAGTAAAGACCCCGGAGGAATTCATTAAATATCAAATGCAGCAGTCTGCAGAGTCCGGTTTCGAATAGGTAACAGTTCTGGTAAGAGAAAGTTCTCGTTTTGTTTTTCCAAGTAAGTTTCTGTTGTTTTCGGAATATTTAAGAATTTACGAGATGCAAACGGAGTCGAGGTGACGCACGGAGTGGCCATACATGGCCCAGGCGCGGGCCCACCCTTGGTCGCGCCTGGGGTGTGTATTGCCACCCCAGAGTCCGTGATGGCGCGTGATGCACATGTCCGTGGGGAACCCTAAGAGGAAGGTGTGATGCGCACAACAGCAAGTTTTCCCTCAGAAAGAAACCAAGGTTATCGAACCAGTAGGAGATGAAGGCCACGTGAAGGTTGTTGGTGGGGGAGTGTAGTGCGGCGCAACACGAGGGATTCCGGCGCCAACGGAACCTGCACAACACAATCACAATACTTTGCCCCAACTTAACAGTGAGGTTGTCAATCTCACCGGCTTGCTGAAAACAAAGGATTAAATGTATGGTGTGGAGAATGATGTTTGTTTGCAAAGAACAGCAGAGAACAGAGTTTGCAGTAGATTGTATTTCAGATGTAAAAGATTGGACCGGGGTCCACAGTTCACTAGTGGTGTCTCTCCAATAAGATAAATAGTATGTTGGGTGAACAAATTACAGTTGGGCAATTGACAAATAGAGAGGGCATAACAATGCACATACATATCATGATGACTACTATGAGATTTACTTAGGGCTTTACGACAAAGAACATAGACCGCTATCCAGCATGCATCTATGCCTAAAAAGTCCACCTTCGGGTTAGCATCCGCACCCCTTCCAGTATTAAGTTGCAAACAACAGACAATTGCATTAAGTATGGTGCGTCATGTAATCAACACAAATATCCTTAGACAAAGCATTGATGTTTTATCCCTAGTGGCAACAACACATCCATAACCTTAGAACTTTCTGTCACTGTCCCAGATTCAATGGAGGCATGAACCCACTATGGAGCATAAATACTCCCTCTTGGAGTCACAAGTATCAACTTGGCCAGAGCCTCTACTAGCAACGGAGAGCATGCAAGATCATAAACAACACATATATGATAGATCAATTAATCAACTTGACATAGTATTCCATATTCATCGGATCCCAACAAACACAACATGTACCATTACAAATAGACGATCTTGATCATGATAGGCAGCTCACAAGATCTAAACATGATAGCACAAGAGGAGAAGACAACCATCTAGCTACTGCTATGGACCCATAGTCCAAGGATGAACTACTCACGCATCAATCCGGAGGCGGGCATGATGATGTACGACTCCTCCGGTGATGATTCCCCTCTCCGGCAGGGTGCCGGAGGCGATCTCCAGAATCCCCCGAGATGGGATTGGCGGCGGCGGCGTCTCTGGAACTTTTCTCGTATCGTGGCTCTCGGTGCTAGGGTTTTCGCGATGGAGAGAATAAATAGGCGAAGGGGCAGAGTCGGGGGACGCTCGAGGGGCCCACCCCATAGGGCGGCGCGCCTAGAGGTGGGGCCGCGCCCCCTAGGGTGTGGCCGCCTCGTCGCCCCTCTTCGTCTCCTCTTCGGACTTCTGGAAGGCTCCGTGCAAAATAAGACCGTGGGCTTTTGTTTCGTCCAATTCCGAGAATATTTCCTTTGTAGGATTTCTGAAACCAAAAACAGCAGAAAACATGAACTGGCGCTTCAGCATCTTGTTAATAGGTTAGTGCCGGAAAATGCATCAAAATGATGTAAAGTGTATATAAAACATGTGAGTATTTTCATATAACTAGCATGGAACATAAGAAATTATAGATACATTTGAGACGTATCAAGCATCCTCAGGCTTAGTTCCTACTCGCCCTCGAGTAGGTAAATGATACGTCCAAAACGTATCTATTTTCCCGAACACTTTTGCTATTGTTTTGCCTCTAATTTGTGTATTTTGGATGCAACTAACACGGACTAACGCTGTTTTCAGCAGAATTGCTCTGGTGTCTCGTTTTTGTGCAGAAATCCAACTTTCAGGAAAATCCTCGGAATTTATGCAAAAGGTCTTATTTTCCCAGAAGAATTACGGAGCCATAAGGGCAAGCCAGGTGGAGGCCCGACGCCCCCACACATTAGGCCGGCGCGGCCCAGGAGGGGGGCGCGCCGCCCTGTTGTGTGGCCGCCTCGGCTAGCCCCCGACGCCCTCCTCTGGACTACTCAACGCCTTCGACCTAAAAACGCACGGGGGGTTAGAAGAAATCGCCAGAAGACATCCAGTACGCCGCCACCGTCGCGAAACTCCGTCTCGGGACCAGAAACTCCGTTCTGGCACTCCGCCGGGACGGGGAATTGGAGGAGATCATCGCCATCATCACCACCGACGCCTCTCCATCGACTAGCCATGTTTCCCCCATCCATGTGTGAGTAATTCCCCCGCTGTAGGCTGAAGGGGATGGTAGGGATTGGATGAGATTGGTCATGTAATAGCATAAGATTGTTAGGGCATAGTGCCTAGTGTCCGTAATTGGTACTTTTATGATATTGTTGCAACTTGTTATGCTTAATGCTTGTCACTAGGGCCCGAGTGCCATGATCTAAGATCTGAACATGTTATCAATTCATGATGATATTCATTGCTTTATGATCTTACCTGCAAGTTGTATACACGTATTGTCGTCCGGAACCCGAGGCCCCAAAGTGACAGAAATTGGGACAACCGAAGGGGAAGGCGGTGATATGAGGATCACATGTGTTCATGGAGTGTTAATGCTTTGCTTCGGTGCTCTATTAAAAGGAGTACCTTAATTTCCAGTAGATTCCCTAGAGGCCCTGGCTGCCACCGGCTGGTAGGACAAAAGATGTTGTGCAAGTTTCTCATTGCGAGCACGTACGACTAAATATGGAACACATGCCTATTGATTGATTAGTACTTGGATACCGTTTTATTATTATATGCAAATGCCCTGCCTTGATTGTTACATGAGTTTCTCTCATCCATGCAACGCCCGTTCATCCATCCCTGTGCCTACAGTATTTTAATCCTGCTGTTTACTATAATCACTATTGTTGTCTTTGTTACTCTGTCGTCGTTATTTCACTACTGCTACTCGCTATAAACCGATACTATCGATAAACTCTTGCGAGCAAGTCTCGTTTCCAGTGTGCAGCTGAATTGACAACTCCGCTGTTAAGGCTTACAAGTATTCTTTGTCTCCCCTTGTGTCGAATCAATAAATTGGGTTTTACTTCCCGCGAAGACTGTTGCGATCCCTTATACTTGTGGGTCATCAAGACTATTTTCTGGCGCCGTTGCCGGGGAGCATAGCTTTATTTGCAAGTTCACTTGGATTCATATTGTTCGCTGCAAATTCTCCATCATGGGTAAACCTCGCGATACTAAAATCGCCATATTACCATCCACTACAAGAAAAGGTACAACTCTGAGTACCTCTGTTGCTCTTGATTCACCATCTGTGATAGATAAACTTGTTTCACCACCACATGCTTCACATGTTGGTACTTCTGCTAGATCTGAAAATTCCTCTCATAATTTTGATGATGCTTCTGCTGTGCTTGATAATGATGGTTCGTTAGGATTTTTCTAGATGCTACAATTGCTAGGTCTAGACAAATTGAAAATACTGAAACTCCTAATGAAGATGCTGCTACACCTGTTAATTCACCTGAGTATGTTGAATACTCTAGTGATGATCTTGATGAAGATTATGTATAACTTGATGATGATTTTATTGATAAATGCAATGCTACTACTGATGCAAGAAAAAGTAAAAAGTTGCTTGCACAACATACTGTTAGATATAAACTGTCTCCTGATCCTAAATTTGCCACATCTCCTATAAACATTAAGGATAAGGATTATGATTTTTCTCTTGATTTGTCTCATATATCTATTGTTGAGAAAACACCTTTTTGTGGTACTGAAAAAGAAAGTGCCGTAGAACACATGATTGAGCTATCTACTCTGAGTAGTTTGTTTTCTGATGATGTTAAGAAGCGTACTTATTTCATTGCTAAAATTTTCCCTTTCTCATTAAAGGATGATGCTAAAACTTGGTATAATAGTTTGCCACCTGATTCTATTAATAGTCCAAAAGAATTGCTTGATGTTTTCTTCCGGAAATACTTTCCTGCTAGTGCTCAACATATTGCTTTGCGGAGAATTTATAATTTTGATCGAGAAGATGGAGAAAAATTGCCCGAGGCTTGGGCTAGATTTTGCTCTCTTATTAGAGCTCGGCCTGAACATGATTTGGAAAAGCATGATTTACTTGATATATTTTATAGTGGACTAACCATTGAGTCTAGGGCATACCCGGATAGTTGTGTCTGGTTGTGTTTTCGAGAAAAGAACTCCAGATGACGCTGAAGAATTATTGGCTAGAATAGGCCGGAATCATGATGATTGGTCTACACCTGAACCAACCCCGACACCAATATTGAAGAAGAGGGGGATGATTAAATTAAATGATGAAGATATGAGGGAAGCCAAGAAATCTCTTAAAGAGAAAAGTATTAAATCCGAAGACGTGAGGAATTTACCTCCCATAGAAGATTTATGCAAGATAACTCCCCCTTCATCCATGATTGAGGTACACTCTCTTCAACGCTTTACTAGAGAAGATATTCCGTATTCAAAACCTCCTTCTCAATGCTTAGATGAGTTTGATAATTATGTTGTTAAGCAAAATAATTTCAATATGAGAATAGAGAATCATTTAATGGAAAATTCTCGAGCTATTAGTGAATTGCATGGTATTGTGGAGAGAACCTCCAATGATGTTAAGATGCTTGTTAAACATTTTCATATGGTTCAAACTCAAATTGATCAACTCACTAAAGTGCAAAATGACTTGTTAAAAAATAATTCTAAAGAAAAACATGCTTATGAAGTAACAACTAGAGGCGGTGTTTCTACCCAGGATCCTCTATATCCTGAAGGGCATCCCAAAAGAGTTGAGCAAGATTCTCAACGAACTAAAACAAGTGCTTCATCTAAGAAAAAGAAAAAGAAACACAAAACTGTTGTAGAATCCTCTGAGCCTGTTAATGATCCTAATAGTATTTCTATTTCTGATGCTGAAACTGAAAGTGGTAATGAACATGATAAAGATAACGATAAGAATGATGCTTCTGATAAAGAAGAGGTTGAAGAAGAACCTGAAAAGCATGCTAAAAATAAAAGTATACTAAAGAAGATTTTATTGCTAAGAAACATGGTAATGAAAGAGAACCGTGGGTTCAAAAGCAAATGCCTTTTCCTGCTAAGAAACTAAAATCAAAGGAAGAAAAACATTATAATAAATTTTGCGATTGGATGAAACCTTTATTCCTGCAAATCCCTTTGACTAATGCTATTAAATTGCCTCCTTATTCAAAGTATATGAAAGATATTGTCTCTAACAAAAGGAAAATTTCTAATGAGGATATTTCCACTATGCTTGCTAATTACTCTTTCAATGGTAAGGTTCCAAAGAAGCTTGGCGACCCAGGTATACCGACTATTCCTTGTTCAATCAAGAATAATTATGTTAGAACTGCTCTATGTGACTTGGGAGCGGGTGTTAGTGTTATGCCTTTCTCTCTTTATAAGAGACTTTATTTAGATAAGTTGATACCGACTGATATATCTTTGCAAATGGCTGATAAATCTACTGCTATTCCTGTTTGTATATGTGAGGATGTTCCTGTTCAAGTTACTAATAATTGCTTAATATTAACTGATTTTGTTGTGTTGGAAATGCCTGAAGATGATAATATGTCTATTATTCTTGGGAGACCTTTTCTTAACACCGCAGGGGCTGTTATTGATTGCAATAAAGGAAAAGTTACTTTCAATGTTGATGACAAGGAGCATACAGTTTATTTTCCCAAGAGGATTGAGAAAGCGTGTGGAGTTAATACAATTTCTAATGTGAGAACTATCAAAGTGGGAACTATTGATTGTCCTATATATGAGCCTAAAGAAGAATATCAAACTCTTGTGATTGGATCCATATCAATACAATACAAGGTAACATGATTGATTTGAGGTTTATTTCTTCTTATGCTATGTAAAATTTATTTGGTGGCAAGACTTGATCAACCTTGTTAACAAATTCATTTTATATGCATAGAGGAACTAAACAACATCTCTTTCTTCCTCCACTTGTTCTACTTGCTGTAGCACTTTTGTTTTGCAAAGTTATTTAGTTAATTAGAGATTTCAAAATCTTTTTCTGCCCAGTAATAATAAATTTAACACCCAGAAATGTGCATTTTTCAAAGTTTTCAAAAATTCACAAAAATTATACCATTGATCTTATTTTTCGAAGAGGCACCTGGGGGTACCTGGGAATGACCAGTAGGGCACCCCAGGGTGGCACACCACAGGCCGGCGCGGCCAAGGAGGGGGGCGCACCACCCTGGTGTGTGGGCCCCTCCTTGCCCCACCACTTCATCTCTTCCTCCCATCTCATTCTCTCTCCCGAAAAAACTCGCACCGGCTTTCTCTCACTCGCGTTTCTGCTCAAGAGCTCAAGATTTCTCGATCTCTTTGCTCAGCCCAGATTTCTGTCTGAAATTTGACACATTTGCTCTCCGGTATGTGACTCCTCCGCTTATCCAAGTAGAATCTTGTTTGGTTGAGTATATCTTGAATATTTTGTTGTTGTAGGTAACATGTTTAGTGAGCTTGCATGCTTGTTCTAAGTGGTAAAAACTAGTTTTAATGCATGATTAGTACTCTAGCAAGTTCCCATAGTAGTTTCCCTCAATTATATGTCACCAAATGAAATTTTATAATGCTTGTTGAAAAATTTCAGAAAATGGAGTGGAATAAGCACCAACTCAACCAACAAGAATTGGAGGTGCAACAGGTTATGAGAGTTCACCGCGAAGAAGGAGTATACCCCTCTTACTACCCGTGCGTTGATTTTATGAGAAGTGCAGGAATCTTGCAAGATGTTCAAAATCTGATTTCCAAGGCAGGTTTGGGAAATTTTGCTGTTGGTGAACCATACCAATATGCAAAACTGACCATGTCTGTGGTTCAGGATTTTGAATTCAATTGGTCTCAATCTAACCCCATGGTTCGATACAAAATTTATAATAAAACTGTCAACTTGCCATTCGATGACTTTTGTGCAGCAATTAGAGTGCCACAATGGGGATCATGCGAGAAGATAAGGGGACTGCCGCAGGAGCTCTTGAGTCTCTACAAGATGATTTGTCATGGAAGAAGCTTCCCAGAGGATGGTGGTAAAATCAGTAGTATTCAACTCCCAGCTATTCGTTACTTTGCTTATTTCATCACCAAGTGCGTTCTTGCTAGAAAGAATGCAAGTAAGTTATCTATCCAGGATTTAGCTTTTCTAGCTGCTGCATTACAAGGTGATAGGACTTACAACTTGGGTGCTTTGATAGCCTATAGACTTGCTACTAACCGTGAGAAGGGAGGAATTTGTGGAGGTCTCATCGCCTCTCGTTTATTAGCTTTGCATGGTGTCATGCCCAACATGTTGATGCGAAGAACTTGCTGCATCGGATGACGAGTCGAGGTGTTCCTCGGCCTCCTCCGTGCCTTCTCTTGCATGATGGCCATCTCCATCTATGTATGCATTCAGTTCACCTTCCGTGACTGACCAATCCTTCCTGGAATCAAGGTTAAACAGAACAGGTGCAGGCAATCCTACTAGTTTTTCAGTTTTCTTAGTTGTTCTCCAAGTTTTTATGTGAAATGTTATCTTGTAAGACAGGTTACTCAAATTAGACAAATCAGAAACAAATTCATGCTTAATCATGGAGACTATGTCAACTTTCTCTATGGAGAGCTGAATATCAAGATGGTGAGGTTCACCCTTTTCTTCTGCACCGGGACCTTATTATGACTACGCCATGTATGATCCACCAGCGTGGAACCCTGACCCTCGCTGGGGTTGATCTCCACTTAGGCCAAAAGCCTAAGCTTGGGGGGAGGTATACCGGCATCACTCATTCTTTGCATATTATAGTTGTTGGATACTTTTACATACTTGTTTAGCTTCTTAAAGTGGTTTTCTAATAAGAGGAAGATGATATTTGGGGAAGTGCTGATTGAAAACAGATTCTGGACTGATACCAAAAAAATTCTCAAAAACAGCCAGAACGTTATTTTGCGAAGCCAATTTTTGTGCATGTTTCCCAGGTTGTTATCTAACTTTCATTAGTTGAACACTTTTCGAACTGAGCAGCGTAAGAATTTCTTAAAAATCGATTATTGTACTGCTGTCAAGTTTGACGAAATTCTGCTGCTTTGTGTTTATGCGACTCTTTTAATTTTCATTTTCTTGTTTTTGCTTTGTTTTTCTCATAAAACACAAAAAGACCAAAAATATTTCTGTTGTTTCTCTTTACCATTTGTTTACTTTGGTTTCTTGCTTTTATTTTGCTTTATTTTCTATCGTTGGTTTTCTATAAGAAAATCCAAAAAGATTTTGCTTTGTTTGTTTGTTTCTTTTTGTTCTTGTTTCCAATTCGAAAACACCAAAAGTATTTGCTGTTCTTTTTTGGTTTTGTAAAGTTCATTCTGAGTTCAATGGTCTTCGGTGGCTGGAGCGTGGTTTTCATTTCATATTATTCAAGCTACACAAGTGAAAAGGCAATAATGACGATCTACGACAATCCGATTGTGGTGAGAGGCTGGTATGAACTCTATTTGTTTTCATTTTTGTACATATACTCATCCATGTGAGCATGCTTAGTTGGTTCATATGAGGTACATGTTATTTATGAAAGTCTAGTAGTTCATGATCTCTCATGATTAGCTCCAATTTATTAATGTGAGTAGCATGTCATAAATATTTGCTTGCATTGTGTTATTCATAGATAGATATGACATTGTGGTATCCTCCTCTGAATAATTCACTTGAATCAACTTGGCACATGCTCACGCATGCATATGACTGAACAAAAGTCAATTAAGCCTCTATGATTTACTTTACCTCAGAGTTCTTGTATCACTTTTATGCCTCCGTTAATTTATTTTGTCGCAAGCATGATTATGACAGTTATTGCTCTCTTGATTGTCGCTTCCCGCCTATTGCTAGCCTTCACTTGTACTGAGCGGGAACGCTGCTCGTGCTTCCAAACCCCTGAAAACCAAGTTATTCCAAAGTCTCCACCATAAATACCTATGCATGGCATTTCAAACCATTCCAAGTAAATTCTCATGTGCTACCTTTAAACCTTCAAAATGCTTCTCAATTTGTGTCAATGTTTTATAGCTCATGAGGAAGTATGTGGTGTTTATCTTTCAATCTTGTCATTTACTCCCTGACAGACTTTCATAATGGACTAGTGGCACATCCGCTTATCCAATAATTTTGCAAAAAGAGCTGGCAACGGGGTTCCCAGCCCCAATTAATCAACTTTCATAAATAATTCTCTTCACATGTTTTGCCCTGATTTATCAGTAAGTGATGACCCACAAGTATAGGGGATCGCAACAGTCTTCGAGGGAAGTATTACCCAATTTATTGATTCGACACAAGGGGAACTTGCTAGAGTACTAATCATGCATCAAAACTAATTTCTACCACTTAGAACAAGCATGCAAGCTCACTAAACATGTTACCTACAGCAGCAAAATATTCAAGATATACTCAACCAAACAAAATTCTATTTGGATAATCGAAGGAGTCACATACCGGAGAGCAAATGTGCCAAATTTCAAACAGAAATCTGGGCTGAGCAAAGAGATCGAAAAATCCTGAGCTCTTGAGCAAAAACGCGAGTGAGAGAAAGTTGGTTCGAGTTTTTTCGGGAGAGAGAAGATGCTGGGAGAAAGAGATGATGTAGTGGGGCAAGGAGGGGCCCACACCACAGGGTGGCGCGCCCCCCTTGCTGGCTGCGCCGGCCTGTGGTGTGGCACCCCGTGGTGCCCCACAGGTCATCCTCTCGGTGCTCCCGTGTGCCTCGTCGAAAAATAGGACCAACGGTGTAATTTTCGCGAATTTTTGAAAACTTTGAAAAATGCACATTTCTGGGTATTAAGTTTATTATTACTGGCCAGGAAAATTTTTGAAATCTCAAATTAACTAAGGAACTTTGCAAATTAAAAATGCTACAGCAACTAGAGCAAGTGGAGGAAGAAAGAGATGTTGTTTACCTCTTCTATGCATATAAAAGGTATTTGTTAACAAGGTTGATCAAGTCTTGCCACCAAATAAATTTTACATAGCATATGAAGAAATAAACCTCAAATCAATCATGTTACCTTGAATTGTATTGATATGGATCCAATCACAAGAGTTTGATATTCTTCTTTAGGCTCATATATAGGACAATCAATAGTTCCCACTTTGATAGTTCTCACATTAGAAATAGTATTAACTCCGCACGCTTTTTCAATCCTCTTGGGGAAATAGACGGTGTGTTCCTTATCATCTACATTGAAAGTAACCTTTCCTTTATTGCAATCAATAACAGCCCTTGCGGTGTTAAGAAAAGGTCTCCCAAGAATAATAGACATATTATCGTCTTCAGGCATTTCCAACACAACAAAATCGGTTAATATCAAGTAGTTATTAGTAACTTGAACAGGAACATCCTCACATATACCAACAGGAATAGCAGTAGATTTATCAGCCATTTGCTAAGATATATCAAGTAGGGTATCAACTTATCTAAGTAAAGTCTCTTATAAAGAGAAAAAGGCATAACACTAACACCGGCTCCCAAATCACATAGAGCAGTTTTAACATAATTATTCTTAATAGAACAAGGAATAGTAGGTATACCTGGGTCGCCCAACTTCTTTGGAACTTTGCCATTAAAAGAGTAATTAGCAAGCATAGTGGAAATTTCCTCATTGGGGATTTTCCTTTTGTTAGTAACAATATCTTTCATATACTTTGAATAAGGAGGCAATTTAATAGCATCACCAAAGGGATTTGCAAGAATAAAGGTTTCATCCAATCACAGAATTTATTATAGTGTTCTTCTTCCTTTGATTTTAGTTTCTTAGCAGGAAAAGGCATTTGCTTTTGCACCCAAGGTTCTCTTTCATTACCATGTTTCTCAGTAATAAAATCTTCTTTAGTATACTTTTTATTTTTAGCATGCTTTTCAGGTTCTTCTTCAACCTCTTCTTTATCAGGAGTATCATTCTTATCATTATCTTCATCATGTTCATTACCACTTTCAGTTTCAGCATCAGAAATAGAAATACTATTAGGATCATTAGCAGGTTCAGAGGATTCTACAACATTTTTATGTTTCTTCTTCTTTTTTTTAGACTAGTACAAATGCCCGTGCGTTGCTACGGGTGATAAATTTTATTTCTCAATACATATATAATTCACAACTCACATATGAAAATTCAAAAGATTGATAGTAGATTTTAAGGTGGGTACATAGAGTAGCAAAGTAGTAGACAATACAAAAGAGGACCAAAGGCTGGTTGGACCCTATCACATAAGAACTTAGAGCATCCCCACTCGTTTGGCCTCCCCACGCCGAAATCCGGACGAAACTACCGTCGGATTGGACGAAATTAATTCGTGGGGAGAACCATATTTCCAGTCGTCCACCCGGAGTTCGGCGGATAAAGTCGAAATTCAAACAAGTCGTCGTCCCGCTATAAATTCGATCGGCAAAAGGATCAGCCACAGATCGGTGATCGGAGGGAAATTACACTGAAACAGGGGCGTCGGCAGTCCCGTCTGGCACAGCGGTGTCACACGCCGTGGTCGAAGCGGTGGCCGACGCCGCGGCCGCAGTCGACGTTGAAGCAGCGGCAGTCGACGTCGTAGATGGTAAGGACGACGAGGTAGGCGCCGGAGACGCCGAAGAACTGGCCGGAGCGGGTCGGAGGATGTCGCTGCGATGTCCCTCGTACCAATTCCTCGTCTCCTCGTCCATCAGTTCCGTGTTGCCGCCGCCCATCAGGAACGCCAAGTCTGTGTTCCTCTTCTTCGCCGCGGCCGTCGTCTTCAGCAGGGCGATCCAGGCGCCTTGGTTGGCGAGCATCTCCCTCCACCTGCCGTCGAACTCGTCGTCCCTCCCGGCGGCGTGCGTCCTCGCGTCGGCCCAGCACTTATCGAACGACGCCTGCATCCTCTCGGCGGGATGGCCCATTTTTTTGAGATCTTTGAGCTTTTTCTGGCCGAGTTCCGGGCGGCCATCCGACGAGCCTGGCGGCGGAGCGTCGGGGTTGTACTGTTCGGTTTTGCTCTTCGAGAGGCTCGTGCGGGTTTCCGTCCACTTCTCGCACTTCTCGATGCCGGAGTAGACGTTGAGGAACTTGAACTGCGAGCCGGTGTCGTCGTGGTACATGCCGAAAGCCCAGCGCACCTGGGGAAAAAGAGGACGGCGATATGGGTCAGCTCACGCCGATCAGTACACGCAAAGGGTCGACGGAGGAGGCACGGCGTATGCATACCTTGGCTTCAAAGTCTTCGCCGCTCACCGGCGTAGTTTTGATCTCTTCTTGTATGCCGTGCCATTTGCTGCACGCCGTCTGTATGATCCCCCAATGGGTGGCCATGGCCTTGTCTCCCCGGTTCATGATCGTCTTGTTGAAGTAGGGATCGACGAGCTTGCGCTCGTCGAATGCCGCCTTCACTCGAAGCCAATACGTGTCGGAGGACTGATTCGCCCCGGCTATGCCGTCCATGGACACGGTCATCCAAGCTTCGGCGAGGCACTCCTCTTCCCTCGGCGTCCATTTGATGCGCGGTTCGGCCGGCGGCGCGTCCTTCTTCCTCTTCTTCTTTCCCTTCGGCGGCGGGTTGTCGTCGGCGACCTCGACTTGGGTTGGTTCTTCCTCTTCTTCTTCTTCGACGGCTTGGCTTCCGTCGGCCACATCCTCCACCCACTGGTTGCGCTCTGCGACAGCTGCCGTCGCTCTCGCCTCCTCTTGCGTGAAGAACCCCGGGCTCGTAGCGGCGGCCGCGGAGCCGGAGTCGATCATCTCGTTCATCACCTCGTCGTTCGGCGCCGTCGTCGCACCGAACGGGAGTGGCCCTCGTCGCAGGGCCGGCGAGAAGCCCTCATTCAGGTTGCCGCCAGCGAGATCGGGCGGCGACGGCGTGAACCTGGACGGTTGGCTGTAGGTCGCCTCTTGGAACATGGCAGGCGAGTACGGGGAGAAGCTCGAAGGGGAGAAAGCCGATGGGGAAGTGCTTGTACCTTGGATCGGCCAGTGGCCGGGGAACATGGCGGCGCCGCCGCCGCCGCGAGGATGGCTCATGCTCATGGCCATGGAGACCTTCCTCGCTTGTTCGTCCTCCGCCGCCAACGCCACCCTCTTCGCGTTGAGTTTCTTCTCCCTCTCCGCCCTGGCGCTTGTTTCGACCTGTCGCCGGAGCTCGTCCGCCGCCCACTCGGCGTTGGACACACCCGGCGGCCGCTCCTTCTTCGGCCGCGACTTCCTCGGCTTCGGCGGCATGGTGGTGGACGAGAAAGAAGAGGAGGAGGGGAACGGAGACGGCTACACAGATTCGGCGGGAGAGAATGGGGATATGCAAGCAAATTGGAGGGAAATCGACAGGATTTGGCGGTCCAGTCGCCGACTACGAGGGTCCACACGACTCTTTCGCGCCAAATTCTTCCGTCCGGAGTCCCCGAGCGTGCCTCGGGGGACCGGGGATGGCGTGGGCTCGCCGGATGGATTTAGGCCCAAATCCGGACGAAATCGAGGAACCAGGGGCGCGACTGGGCCGAATTACGCCGTCCGGATGGGAAAAACGTCGCTCGGGGGCCTCGTCGGGGAGACGAGTGGGGATGCTCTTAATACATAGCCACAAGATACATGAACGTAATAACAAGACACCATTTTTGTTATGCTCTACATTGTTTAAGTTCTACGTCATCTTGTTACTCTTCCGTGGTAAGTCCCACACATTTGTTCTGGTTCATCATAACCATCAACTTAACAACCTCTCCTTTTGGATGTTTTATTGTCTCACAAAATGGACGGCGACAGCCGCTTCAATGGGCGGCGGCTGCTGCTACAATCACTGGCAGCGGCGGTGATTTTGTACAAGCGACGACACATATTGCTACAAGTGGCATACAAGGTCATGTGTGAGCGTCAGGAGGAGCAGGAGAATTTTCATTCGATGGTTGTGTTCTCTTTTTTTTCCTTCCCTGAAGCATTGACCCATCTGACGGTCCTTACCGTTCGTATCGATCGCTGGCGATCCGGGGGATCAAGGATTTGATCCCCGGGGGACGCTTAGCCCTTCAGAGAGATATTACTCCCTCCGATCCTTTATAACTAACTCGAATCTCGAATTCAGTTCTAAATTCGATTCCTGCCACTGACGAGTAATTAAGGGCATCTCCTGCGGGCAGACGCATTTTGGACGCTCAAATTGTCCACGAGCGTCCGTTTGCGTCGGTCCGCGGACGCCATACGGGCCCGGACAACCGTTTGCGTCGTGGGTATCCCCAGCGGTGCGAACGCATTTTTTCACCACAACCACCATCAAGGCATTAATGGCGGTTTTGCGTCCCGTCGAGGCCTGCCACTGACGATTACCTGTTCCCGCGCAGCGACGGTTGTTCCCGCGCTTGCCAAATACATTGGCGCGTTTTGTCGGCGTTTCGCGCACGGGAAACGACATGCACGACAACGTCGTTTCCCGCACCACCGTGGCTATATATGGTGGACACCGGCAGGGATGACGGACACACCTCAAGCTAAACCCTAACATCCATCCATAGCCGAGCACAACCTTAGTTGGGATCAGGTTGTTCAGATGTGCCGCCAAGTCCACCCGGAGGAGGACGAGCAGGTAGCAGCCGACGCATTTCAGGCCGAACAGCTGGACCTGGAGGTGGCGGAGGCGGCAGGGCGCTCTAGGGTGTCAGCGTCTCGCGGCGGCCAGGGCGGAAATCGCCGAGGCCTGGGCGGCGCTCGCGGAGGCGTCGCCCCCTCCGCTGCCGGCGGCCCCACTCGCGGACACCATCATCCACGACATCGCCGCCGCCGACGATGTACCCAACCGCTTTGAGTGCGCCAGCGACCAACGGGTTCTGCTCGCGTCCTTCGAGACCCTTGCTGGGGACGCCCAGCGCCGTCAAGCTTGGGCATCGGAGGAGGAAGCCCAGCTATGTGGTCGCCATGGCTCGGGGGTACATGTGCTCCGACCTGGATTCGCTCGCGCGGAGGGGCCCTTCTCCCGCGCGGGTCGAGCAGGAAAACCGGGAGCTTGCGGACGCCATCATCGCTAGGGAGGATGCAGTCGCGGCGGCGGCTAGGGATAGGACCCACTACCACGCCCAGATGGCGGCGGCGCAGGCAGCGACGGTGGAGGAGGCGGAGGCAGCCCAAGCGGCGGTGGCGGTGTAGAGAGTCATGTGGGAATACTCTCTGGCCGAGACCCTCGAACGGCGCAGGAGGCAAGACGAGATGTCCGATCGGCGGTGTGCGCGATGCAAAGAGTGCGTGAAGCACTTGCGCTTCGACGACGGTGCCGGCCCCTCCGACGACCAATAGTAGGCACCGCGACTACGACTAACCCCGGTCGTGGTTGGCCGCGCGACGGCGAGTAGGTACGGCCATTGTAGTTTTAGGTTAACTCGACTAACCATCTTTGTAAAGATGGTCTTTTTGGCCAATCAATAGTAATGATGGAATATTTTGCTTACCTAGTTACTGCCCACCGGGCCTGGATGCAACCAACGCGGTCACTTTGTGGGACCGTGTAGCGTCCGTGGAGACGGAAACCTGCCGCATATTTGGACCAGGTTTGCGTCAGCGCGAACTGTGCGGTCACTTTGCGTTGCCCCGCTGGACCGCCTCGTTGGAGATGCCCTTAAGTGGATTGATGGAGTAGAAGATCTTAAAATTTAAAAGAAAATAACAAGCCATTTATCATTTTAAATATGCAATCCTAGCGCTATCTAGACCAAAGAAAATCTCTAGCATTACTTCTGACCGAATTTGTTTTGATGCAACTATTTTTGACCGAATTGGAAAAGCTCTTAGCAAGTTGAGAAGAAATTAAAGGAGAGGCAGGAAAAGAAAGATAAAACACGGCAGGGCAAATCGGATTATCGCACACATCGCTCGGTACTCACACTCCACTCTCAGTGGAGATAGCCTTTGGCAAGTCTTCAGTAGCATCGACCATCGCCTCCACTCCCCGCCCGAGTCCTGGCCACCGGCTCCCAGGGCCACCCCCTCACCGGCTTCCCCACGACCGGCGCAAGGAGATCCCCCGCCCCTGCGTCCCGCCGCTGCAGCGAGTTCTACCTCTCTCATGTCTCCTTACCGCTACAGCAAGAACCAGACCTTCCCCTGCCTCCATACCGCTGCAGCGAGTTCTGTTCAGCAAACATCACGCCCGCAACCCGATTGATGGATCCACAACACCGGACTCCTCCTCCTGCGCGAGAAACATATGAACCGGAGTAAGTGCAGACGGACGCTGGTGTGCTCCGACGGGCAGTGTTGCAAGCATCCAGCAATGGATGGTCGACGTCCCTCCCCACCTCGCTCGCCGTGGCCTATCGGAGAATCCCGCCCGGCAAATCGCTCGTATCCTACTGCTTCCGCGCCTCTCCAACAGGTCCGCATCTCTACAAGGTTTGTTAGTTCCCCTCTCATCTCCACACTCGCGAAATCCCCAATATCCGAATCTGGGTAGCTTATATGACTTTTCCAAATTGTCAATAAGTTGGTATCATGCACATCCCACAACTGATACCATGATTTTTGATTGTGGAGAACTCCCTGAAGGTGCTGATGATGGAGTTGTAAACTTTTTCGCCGATGCTGACATACTTGCATATATCCCGACTGGCCAAATGACCTCGGTGAGAAACCTATGGAGGTTTGTTTCATAGTGGATGTATGCTGCGGAGTCTGCTAAGGCTTCAGGGAATGATAATTTCAGGTTAATTCTAACTTGGCTAAGCTCCACCTTTTTTATAAGGTATAGTGGTATTTCATTTGTTGTGCAGAACAGATTCAGAATGTTAGGCAATCCCGTTAATCTGTAGTTGCCATCTAATTATGATGGTAGCCTGTATGAACTGAAAATATAGATGTAGCAAAGGTGTCAACCAGGTCATAAAATCGATTATTATGCTCCTTGACTTCAAGAAATTACTAACTAAACTTGTAGTTAGTTGTTGACTTAAAAAATTGCTGCAACCTAAAGAAACTCCACTTCATCCGACCATTAGCTCAAACATGAAATTAAATTCCAGGTTAGTTGGGACAGGACAAGAATATTCGTGCGCCACATATGCACTATGTCTATGAGTCCTTTCACATTCTAGTTTCACAAAATTATCTCGCTGAAAATAAGATATGAACAGTTATATATGTACCTGTCATCCAGAGTTGAGTCATATCAGTTCTGAATATTTTTATGTCTTAGTGACCTTTAGTTTTGAAGTTGGTGTGTTACATTTTTATCTCTTCCTCTAAGTATCGATTTGTCATCTGTGCCGAACACAGCAGGAACGGGTCCTCACCCAGCCACACACAATGGAGCCGGCACCCCGAGCTCGCAACATCGGGAATGTCCAACCGCAAAATGAGCTTCTGGGTTCTCATCATGGACAACCGAGCGTGCAATCTCATGCAGCTGGTGCAAGTATTTTTCTTGAAGTAATGTGAGTTCTCCCTCTAGAGAAAATGGTACTGGACTCACTATTCCTGTTCCTATTGTTGCTCTTACGTACTTTGCATTCAAATACATCTCGATGCCAGCTTGACACCACAAGATAGCAAGTACTATGAATGTTTTGTTTTACATTTGTTGTATATTCAGATGAAGCTTTGATTTGTGTAGGTAATTGTTCCATCGTTGTCTTCTGTCTACCATGAGTATGCAATGAAAAACCAAAATACCAGTTGTTTATCTTCGTGTACTTTCTTACTTATGATGGATTAACTCGTCATTTTCCATTCTTCCATTCATACGTGCAACTTTATACTTCTATGGTAGTTACTTTATTTTCCAACTCGGGTTCTGCTATTCTTGTTTTCATATCTCTGATTATTTTCTGATTATATACATTATAGTTCAATATCAATGGAGTGATCTTCAAATAAATAATATGTAATATGTACACTAAGAATCGTTTATGGAAAAAAATAGCGCGCTATTCCAACGCTAATAGCACGCTATAGCATATCTGAAAAGCTGACGCTACGCTATTTCGGTGTTATAGCGCGCTATTCCCGTTAATAGCACGCTATAGCATGCTAATAGCGTATTTTTAGACCCGCGCTATTTTGTTATAGCGCGCTATTTTTTTCCTTGTTTATTACACTTGGAGAATTATTTTACGTCCAGACCAGCATGTAATACATCAGAACAAAAACTCAATAGTAAAGAATTTTTCTTATATTATTTATCCTGCTCTCCATCTGGTCCTTGCATAAGTATGAAGATCATCCTTTCATCATGCAAAAAATAGTATGGTGAAAGTACAACACATTGATTGCTGGCTAACACATACAGGGAGGAGAGGCTAAATATCTGCACATGCAACAGAAATTACAAAATTATATTAGAAGTTCTTGAATAAATAGGTTCTGCCTCTCACAAAAAGTTATACTGTGAGGACAACCAAAATTTGATCAAGCTATAAGTACTACTTGGAAAAAGAAGGTTTCTATAGTCAGTCAAAAATATCCATGGACTACAATGATAAACTTGTATGGGAACCTGGACATCACACAATTATGGAAACATGAACTAAAATCATTTTATTCTGAAGCTTGTGCGCTGCTATGCTGCTTTGCTCTTGCCTCCCTGACAACTCATGGTCCTTAGTTTCATCCTATTTTCTGAAATGTCTCATCGCATCGCTTTATTTATATTATGAAATTCTCCTACCTCCTAACGAATTTAAAGAAACACATGCAGGTAATGTATGCAAGCAAGGAGTATTTACATAGCCTATTTTGTTGCATGCAATGTTAAGGACCATGACCATGCACACAAAATTGTTGATCTGGTACTATCCTGTTACAGCTTCGAAAGTAGACATCACCTACTTCCTTAATACTTCGTTATACCTGAAAAGTATCTTATTTATCATTGTTATCCCTGGACACTAAACCAATTAGTCAAGGAAGAGAAGTGTTAGGACGATTATGCTACTTTTCTAAGCTGTAGCTACTGGATTCAAGCGTTCACATAGCTGAACTCATGTTATAGAGGTACCAAGAATGCATTAGAGGACTCACATTTTTGTCAGCTAGGATGGCGTGGTAAATAAGATCTCCCATCCGAGTCACTTTAATTCGCGCGGTCACAATTTTCGCGATCGTCACCCAACCATGGCTTCAACAAATGTGAAACTAACATGCCTGAGAAATGAGAAGAACACATGTATCAGTCAAACTAACAAATGGAATCTTTGATGCAGTATAGTGTAGAAAGAAGAAGTTACAAGTGGGGATTCCAGGCGAAGCGAGAGTACGGCCTTGGTGCTATTATTCTCTTCGAGCAGGCGCATCCGAGGCTAAGTTGTACTGCCATGGTTAGTCCCTAAGGTTGAGATTGCTTGCATCAATATTCTGCTAAATTCTGGCCCGAGCTTTTGTACATCAAATATTCTTCCTAGGCGTAATATTCTGCCATTATCCTGCTTTTGTACATCAAATATTCTACCTGGGCGCAATTCACGTCCTCATTAACCTTGATTCCATGTTTCTTCATATTACCTTATGGGACGAGCTTGATTATGGGGTGAGATTGATTCTGGGGAGAGTTTGATTGGGGCGTGATTACATACCTTCTGTGGTGAGGTTACATTCCTTCTGGGATGAGGTTACATTCCTTCTTGGATTGATATTACCTTATGCGACAAGGTTACATTCCTTCTGGGATTGATTCTGGGACGAGATTGATATTTGGGCGAGATTGATTTTTGGAAGAGATTGATTTTTGACGAGATTTCTGGTGCGAGAATCTGGGACGAGATTGATTTGGACGAGATTTGGACGAGATTTCTGGTGCAGCCAGTTTGGTGAGGCCCAGTTGGTGCGGCCCAGGTAGGTGATCGCTGGAGAGGGGGTGACGACCAAAACTGGTCGTAGTGAAGGGAAGGCAGAATAGGGAACATGTTCCCCCTTTTTAAGTAGTGTAGATGGAGCTCTAGGTTCAATGCGTTGAGAATCTTGTTCAATTCTTTTGGGATGCCCTTCAGGATATAGAGGATCCTGGGTAGAGACACCACCTCTAGTTGTTACTTCATAAGCATGTTTTTCTTTAGAATTATTTCCTAGCAAGTCATTTTGCACTTTAGTGAGTTGATCAATTTGAGTTTGAACCATATGAAAATGTTTAACAAGCATCTTAACATCATTGGAGGTTCTCTCCACAATATCATTCAATTGACTAATAGCTTGAGAATTTTCCATTAGATGATTCTCTACCCTCATATTAAAATTTTCTTGCTTAACAATATAATTGTCAAACTCATCTAAGCATTGCGCAGGAGGTTTTGAATACGAAATATCTTCCCTAGTAAAGCGCTGAAGGGAGTTTACCTCAATCATGGATGAAGGGGGAATTATCTCACATATATCTTCTATAGGAGGTAGATTCTTCACATCTTCAGATTTAATACCTTTCTCCTTGAGAGACTTCTTGGCTTCCCTCATATCTTCATCATTCAATTTAATTAAACCCCTCTTCTTCACTATTGGTGTTGGAGTTGGTTCGAGCGTAGTCCAATCATCATAATTCCGGCCTATTTTAGCCAATAATTCTTCGACGTCGTCCGGAGTTCTTTTCCCGAAAACACAACCAAGCACAACTATCCGGGTATGCCCTAGACTCAATGGTTAGTCCACTATAAAATATATCAAGTAGATCATGCTTTTCTAAATCATGGTCGGCGAGCTCTAATAAGAGAGCAAAATCTCGCCCAAGCCTCGTGCAATTTCTCTTCATCTCCCCGATCAAAATTATAAACTCTCTGCAAAGCAGCATGTTGAGCACTAGCAGAAAGTATTTCCGGAAGAAAATAGCAAGCAATTCTTTTGGACTTTTAATAGAGCTAGGTGGCAAACTATTATACCAAGTTTTAGCGTCATCCTTTAATGAGAATGGAAAGATTTTAGCAACAAAGTAAGTACGCTTCTTAACATCATCAGAAAACAAACTACTCAAGGTAGATAACTCAGTCATGTGTTCAACAGCACTTTCTTTTTCAGTACCACAAAAGGGTGTTTTCTCAACAATAGCTATAGGAGATAGATCAAGAGAAAAATCATAATCTTTATCCTTAATGATTATAGGAGATGTGGCAAATTTAGGATCAGAGACA